>NC_134101.1:22312821-22623161 GCF_000715075.1 Nicotiana tabacum
TGACCATACGTCTGCAACCTGAAAATGCTAGGCTTTAAATCTGCAGAATACTTCAATTGAAGTAACTCAAATGAACCAGATGTAAACAGCATTCAAGCATTCATAAAGGCTATGATAAATGAGCTAGCAAGTTATTACTAAAATGTAGTGCTCCATTTTTATTTTTATTTTGGTTTGATAAGTTCTAACTGGAAGATTTGCTTTAGGCCTAAATATTTAGCCAGAACTAACTAGGCTGCATCAAATGGTTCAGCTCTAAATCAGCAGGATTGAACAGTGGGGTAGTTCTTGTGCAAACAAACCTAGAAACAGATACTAGTACAAGTTCAGCAGGTTCTTCATCAGATTTTGTCATGGTTTTACGCATGTAGTAGCATATATTTAGTTTCAAACAAGAAAAAGATCAGTACTTCATCCATAAATTTACTTATCTTTACTGAACATCTTTTTTGCAAAAATTTTAAAGTATATCCACTACTGCAATATTTAGTGAAAAGCCAAATATACCGTCTGTGCAAGCAAACAAAGGCCCCTATGGCAGATTAGTGAAAGGGAAATCGATAAATGAAGTTATCAGCGTAATTCAATTCCTGTGATGCTTCAGGTTTTGTCAGAGAATTCTTCAAGATTCTAATGTATACCTTCCCGTCATATTCCTTCCGTGACAGGACCTCTGGAGCAATGTAAGCAGGTGTTCCTACTGTTGACTTGGGTTGTGAATGCAATAATCCAGACTGCATGATTAAGAAAATCGTAAATAACAAATGTAATGTCCTGCTAGATAAATGAAAGGAGTAGTAGATAACTTCTCAACTACAAGGCAGGAAACCTTGGAATAACCGAAATCACATATTTTTAGACGTGGTGTTGGGCTTCCGTCAAGGAGTGTGTTTTCCAGTTTCAAATCTCTGTGACAGATTTCCTGCAGTAAAATAGAAGTAATGCTCGAGAAGACTGTTACATGAGTGGATGAATATCATAAAAGAACAAAAAAAGCATTCTCAAAAGTTGTACCATTGTATGGCAATAGCTGACTCCAGATATTAGCTGTTGGAAGAAGAAGCGAGCCTGTTGTTGGTAGAACAAAATGAAATGATAAGGAAAACATCTCATTCTCACCACATAGAATAACAGAATAAGTAGGATATTAATAAGTAGGATATGTTATAACCTCATCTTCACTAAATCTTCCGGCACTGCATATTCTAGCAAAAAGTTCTCCCCCTGCTGCATATTCCATCACAATTGCTACATGTGTAGGAGTTAACAATACCTGCAACAAAAGGGCCATATCATGTTAACTATGACATAGGACGAAGCAGTGAAGTACTTTAACAGTTACGAATAATTAGTGATTGTGACATACCACATAACATTAACCCCCAAGCGTAAAGATCACAGCTGCTGCAAAGGGTTATGCAAAACAGTGGTAATTGCCTTAGAGACATATTTCTAGATTTTATTGGGATGACATTTTGAGCAAAAACTACACCGCTTACTCTATATATACTTTGTTATATACACAAGCAGAACTAGTGTAACTTGTATGTGTTTCCACTTATCCTGAAAGCATTTTTGTATTCAAAATATTCTGCTAAAATATATGATTTGTTAACTGGCAGCTCAGCTAAAGCAAAAGCATTTCGCTGTAGGGAATGTGCAAAGGGATGACAATTTTACTTCATCTTGTATGCTTTGCTGTAAACGCTTTGAGCTGCTTCGGGTAAGCAACTATGCGATTATTAAATATGAATCATACAACAAATAAAGGGGATACAATATGCATTTCTCAAAAACAAAGATGAATCCATTCTCCAGAGTGGGCACTACACTAGTCAATGAAAGCATCTATTAAGTACTTTGATCTCAACATGATGCTGGTTTGTCATCTAAAATGGAGCAGGAGACACGAAAAGTGAAGAAAGAAACTGCGAGAAACAACACAAGGACCTACTGTTACCTATAACTGAAAATGTAGATAACCTCTAGTCGTGTTAGAGAATCCAAATTACTGAATGCTGGAATGAAACGGATACATATGAGGTGAAATTAGATAGAGAGAATTCACATAGTTGACCCCAACTAACTTGGGACTAAGGCATTGTTGTTGTAGTAAGTCTTCAAGTCAGGAAAAAAAGATGTATTTACCTCTTTAAATCTGATAATGTTTGGATGCCTCAATGATCTATGATTTATGATTTCCCTCTGCACATTCTCGTCAATCTGAAACAACAAACGAATATAGATCATAATCAGGACAACTTAACGAGAGAACATGAAAACCTTTTTCTATACGCTTATAGCAAGTAACTGGAGATAAAGCATATGACATTGTTTTACATGAAACCAGTAAATAAGTAGAAATGTACTGGAGCTTTTTCAGTACCAACAATGTTGCTCCTTGTTAGATTGTTGCCAGGTGATTCGATTATAAAACAAATCAGACAGCAATACCGGCTATCACACTAACTCGGTCAAGAAACCAAGATCTGAAGATCAATCAACTATGTCATAACCTCAAATAATGATGGGGTTCGAGGAATCAAGAATGTTAAAATTTTAAATTTAAAAAAACAAATGACCAACTCAAGGTCCAATAGAAGCAAGCCGTAGCCAATCCAGCAGTAATAATGGAAGCGGTAGAAATCAGTGGATTCATGATAAGTTCCTCGTACCCAAAAAAAAGAAAAGAAATGGTTAATGATACAATCAACCAATGAGTTATGACTTAATTATTCCCTCGCTAGGACTCATCCAGTCGAAGTAACTAAGAACTTCAGATTGAAGTAATAAGATTATTGAATCATTAGAACTACTTCGGTATATCTTTTTTACTTTTTAGCCACAGAGTCAAATTTCGTCAACATCAATCTAATTCTCTTACTCAATTTCCCAAAATTCCAAACGACAGCCTAAATTCTGTGCCAAAACTTCTACATGTACTACCAAAATGCATGAATCCCCTTCACAATACACTAAGATGCAATGATCAAACTTAACTTCAAAAGAAAATTAATTAATATAAGTAAGAAAGACCAAACATAACCTCAAATTAAGCATTGATAGAAATAAGCATATCCAGTTAAACTCTCAACTTAATCATGACAAAGTTAACAAATATATTGATAGCATTGGATAAAAATCATTTTGACAAGGAATTAAAACTACCTTCTTCCCTCTTTCTATGTATTTGACAGCAACAAGCTCCTTTGTTTTCTTGTCCCTCACTAGCCTTGCCACCCCAAAATTCCCAGTACCAAGTTCTTTCAATGGCTCATACCTTTCCTCCATCTCAACTCAATTCAACCCAAAATCAGCAACTCTCAAAATTTCCAAAGTTTAAACTTGAAATACCCTCCTATGATACTCAAAAGAACATATATACCCAAATTAAACAGAATGAACCTTTTTTCTAAAGCAAACTTTCTGACTAGTCCCTGTTTCTGAAATTTTCTCAACTTCCAGTGCTGACACTATTTATAAATGATTAAATCTTAAGTATTAAAATGTGCAAAACGTTGGGAACCTGAGCACGTGGATACACTATGCGACATGCAATTTATTAAGGGTGTTGGCTTCAAGTTCAATGTCTCGTAGGCTGTTTGGCCAAGCTTATTTTTGGGTAAAAGTGCTCTTTTTTTTTTTAAAGTATTTTTGGCCAAAAATTGAGGTGTTTGGCCAAATTTTTGAAAGAAAAAAAATACTTTTGAGAAGAAGCAAAAACAGTTTTTGAGAAGCAGAAAAAAGTAGCTTCTCTCCAAAAGTACTTTTCTGAGAAGGGCTTTTGAGAAAAATATACTTAGAATCAGTTTTCAAAAGCTTTGTCAAACACTAATTACTGCTTAAAAATATTTTTTAAATTAATTAGCCAAACACAAACTGTTTCTCACCAAAAATACTTTTTTTAAAAGTACTTTTGAGGAAAAACACTTCTCAAAATAAGCTGATTTTAGGATCCGTTTGCCATAGATTTTGCCAAAATAAATTTAGGTTTTATTTGGCAAACACATGTTTGGCCATAGATTTTGCCTAAGTTTTGGCTAAATCCCAAACCCCAAAACCAGCTCAAGGGCCAAAATATCATTATTATATTTTTTAAAAATTGCCCCAAACTTTTGTATGTTATAAAAGAGCCCACCATTTATTATTTTGTAACGATGTTGCTTCGTCTTCTCGGTCATCTGATAGTGTATCATATAGTTCATTATAAAAATGATAATTTTGTATCAAATTTATTTATGTTCAGGACTATGGTTTGCGATAATATAATAAATGTTATTGATAATGGTATTGTTGGGTATTTGTAATAGTTTTTAGAACTTGTGGGTTTAAGTCATATTTCATATTTTCCAAACCAAACTTCACCTAAAACAGATGTTCAAACACATTTTCATCTTCAAATTAAATTTTACCAATATCAAAGTTTTCAGAATAAATTTTAAAATTTATGGCCAAACGCTAGCTTAGAAGCTTGGCCAAACATGATGTTAGTAAATTTTAATGGACACTCACTCTAGTTCAATTAATATGATATACTTATCTTTTTAATACTTCTATATCAATTTTCACACGGGAGAAACTACAGAACACATTTCTGGGTCCCACCATTAGTGGTCGGTTTGTAGCTTTCGTTCTGATTCTTGTCCAAGTTAGATGTAGACGTTATCTGAATTTGAGAATTTCTAGTCGTCGAATGATGTTTATTTTTGTTTACCATAAAAACAGGTAATAATTGAATTTATATGTAATTTTAAAAATATGTTGATTGATTCAACATAAATAATCAAGAATGTTAGATAAACGATTTAAATATATAATGAATAACCAAACTAATTGTGATATTACGTCCGGGCTCGTATTTGTGATGAACAGTAATTTTGCCCTCGATCGAATCCTTGGTTCGAAGCCAGATGTATATGAAGAACAACAATAAAATATGAACTTTTTGATCGCTAGAAAGCACAGAAATAAATTTGTATTGCCTTGGTATACGTGTTATAATGTGTCTTATCAAAGAAAAAACTTCCCCTTTTATATAGTAGGAGAGTTTCACTCCTTGTATAAGTCTAAAACCGCCAGCGAGCGAGATCCGCGTCGTGATATCCGGTTGATTCCGGATATCACGGCCCTCTATCCGTCGCCTACAACCGTTCATGCGCTTCCCGAAGTCTTAGAATCAATCCCGGGTCTGGGGTGCGTCATTTAATCAAGTCTGATGGCGAGCATTCTGTTCGGGCCTTGGTACAAGAAGTTCTCATCTTCGAGTTCGATCTCATGTATTCATATCCTTGCTTCGTTTGACCCACCGAGAAATCGGGGTGTATGTTACCCCCGATTTCACCCGTATACAAATAGTCCCCTCATTTCCCAGAGAGTAGATTTGCCGAAACGATAGATGAACCCCGGTTCCTTCCTTCGCACGTTACAACCGAGATGACGGATAAGCCAAAACGTCCCATCAGTCGCGTCATTCTGACTTCAGACACGTGTCGATCATCGGCCGGCTGCCTTCGAATGTGAAACATCGCATATTAATTATATTTCCCCATATAAAAGCTTCGACCCCCTTCACTTTTTTCACTTTCTGATCCTAGCTCTTACCTTCGAACTTTATAAAGGCTTTCAACTTTCTCAAATCTTCATACCTCGCTTCTTGAACCTTCACATCTTCATCTTTAACCTTCAAACCTTCACGTTGTTTCTTCGATTTTCAACCTACAACTTCATATCTTCACTTCTAACTTTCAAATCTTCATACGCCTTCTTCAAATCTTTATATATTTTTCCAGATTTACGATGGCCAAAACTTCCAAGTCCGTACCATAACAAACGTCCCTTTCATCTTCCCACCCGGCTCAAGGAGTGGATCGAAGGGATCTGCCAGCAGATGCCATACTACAAGTGCACGTAGCGCAAACTTTCGAAGGACAAATGGGAGGCATGTTTTCATGGTAAGGCTCTTCCCTGAATAGTTATTACTACGCCCCAAGATTACACGATGCTGACCTTCTCTTTTCCCATGTAGGTTTGCCTAAGACCATCGAACTTAGGCCGCTGGATGGTGACGAGGATACGTCCTTACCCATCGAACCCTCCATTTCGCGACAGCCCCGGGCTACCGCGGAGGAGAAGAAGAGGAAAATAAAGTCCTCGGGGTAAAGATAAACAAAGAGGGCGGCCACCCGGGCTCGCAAGCCGAAGAAGAATACTAAGTCTCGGGTACCAGACTCTAACTTGCTTCACCGGCTCAGGGATGAGCCTGAAGAAGACGACATCTTTGTCGCACATGGATTGACCCCTGCCGAGGAGCAAGCGACGACCGAGGAAAGGAGCCACGAGGCCGATCCCCTTCCGACTCGAGAGGCCGAAGTGGAAACGAGGGTTGTGACCTCCTGAGAAGCTGAATCTATTCCGAAGGAGGTGATTGGTATGATATACATCATTGAGACGCCCTCCTATACCGAGTTCATGCTTGAAGAGGCCCAAGCGGGCAAGGAAAAATCAAGTGAATGAGCTCAGGGTGCACAGGATCCCCTCCACTCCTTCTTCGATGGCATGGACATGTCTACATTGGAAGATTCTCCGGGCTGGGCCACCTGGAGATACTGAAGAAGGACGTGTCTTCGGGAGATGACAGGCCGAGTACGAGCCCAAGATTGGTGAAGCAATTCCCTTCACCGAGCATGGACCCCAAGCGCAAGAGGACGATTGTTCTTACAGTCCCGGAGGATGCCCGAACCCTATCTGCTCCGATAGGTGTAACCAGCAACCTCCGACGTCTGGTGACCGAGGAGGACTAGGGAAAGATGCCTGGTGACCTATGAGGACTAGAGCTAGCATCGATTGAGAACCAACTCTAGGTAGCGAAGGACAAAGCTGACAAGTAGTCTCAACTGAATGATGATCTCTAAGCACAACTGTGAGACCCCATGTGTTTCTCCCTTCTCTTACGTAATATACGTAACGTGGTGTGGTTATATTAGGTATATATGATTGGGTATAGCACATTGGGAGAATAAGACTGAAAATGTGTGGTAATATCAAGGAACTAAACTAAAGCTTTAAGTCAAAGGAATCCCTTAAACCAAGGTTCATGGTTAAAGAAATGGCTCGGGTAGCACCCCGCGCGTTCGGAAGGTTTAAGTTAACTTGCACCTGTGGGATAAGACTAAGAGTGTATAATATACTAATAATAATATGTTATGAGGTATTATAATATCACATTGGTCACATGTTAAGTTTTGGAGTCAAGCAAGTTGCGAAATAAAGGTCGGCAAAAGTTATCGTAAATTTCTCTAATAAATTTTCTAAACTTTGGATCAAATGTATCAGATCATTTATCCCAATATATAAAGATTTATGGGATTCACAACCTACCAAATCGAAGATCTACGAGTCTAGTTTGCAACCAAAGAAATATCACATCAAACTGACATTGAAGTAAAAAGTTATGACTATTTTACCGCGGACTGTCCGGGCTGAAATCGGGGCGCGAACCGGGTCGGGTCAAACAAGTGGTATAAGTCGGAAAATCCGACTTTTAAGACCCCAAAATATTTCATCTTCGTCCCAAAATAGTGAGAAAGCTTAAGAGAGGGTTTCATGGTGTTTTTGAGTGATTAAGGTGCGTTTTTAATGATTTCTATCGTTAAACTTTGCCCCCATGCCTAGAAGCGCAATCTCTACGCTTTTCAATCGTTTTTCCCTTCTATTAGCTGTGTTTGGAGCTATTTTTGGAAGATAGAAAATTATTGTTCTTGCTGGTTCTTCAGGATTTATACTTGGTTTGGAAAATTATTGTTCTTGCTGGTTCTTCAGGATTTATACTTGGTTTGCCAAGGTAATCATCTTGGGACTCTTTTATGATCGTTTTTACAAAGTTCTACGGGCGTTTCGTCAAGTTAGGGTCATATGGCAAATCTGCCGATTTAAACTCATTTATGAACTATTTATATGTGCGTATAAGCTGCATATATATAGTGGTTTCGAAGCTTAGGACATAAGGAACAACTTTTGTGAAGGAACTACAGGCATTCAGACGTTCGTTGGAGAGGTATGTTAAGGCTAAGCTTCGTCCTTCCTTTTAGCACGAATTTTGGGAAATTCTTAAGATGCCAAATGTGATATTTTACTATTCTGTTGCTAGAAAGACCTTCTGTGAAAGGCATTGGTATCGTAGCTGAAGTATTTTCATGATGCTATTAGGTTGATATTCCACTCGTTCGGTTAAAAAGGGTATTCGACATCTATATATGTCATTTTGTCAGCTTTCTTAAATATATGTCCATATATATGAATTCTTATTCGTCTTTGGGTTGTGTGACTTAAAAATAAAGGCATTTAGTATTTGCGATCAGTCCTTCTTCCTTGTTAATGTGTATTTTAAAATCTCTAAAGTGACACGTCGATTTCAAAATTTTCAAATATAATTTTTATGTTTAAACTACTAAAATATTTGATTTTTTTTTAAATACTTTCTTTTACTAATTATCAAGAAATCAGGTATAAGGACTAAGTGAAGCACCTTAAGCTTTTTATGAACATATTCAGAGTTAAGTTATCTTTCTAAAAGTCGAGTTAAGTTTTCAAACTTATTAAAAAAGATATGAGGTTCCACGAGACATTTGTATGCGATACGAAGGTGATTATGAGATTATGAGAATAAGAGTACCAATGAGCCAAGGTTGGCTAAGTTCTTGTTATGGCCTATTATGTGCATTCAAAGTTCATATCATACATGACATATTATGCATGGACTTCGAGCGATAATCGGAGGTAAGGGGCCTATTTGCCCGAAAGACTATATATATTGTACAGATGGCCACAGGTTGGCAATATGATACCGGTTAGCTACCGGGAGAGACCGCCATTGCTAGCATTTGGTTGGGTATGTCATGCATTTACATCAATATATATGTATTCACGACATACGATTACACGAGCATACCATGCATATTTTATTACTATGAGGTCGGATGTCGGCCATGGAGGCTATCAGAGTTTCAGTGTCAGGTGGTATCTTTATTACCTTTTTACATCAGCTATGTATGATTCTACTTTCTGCCTTACATGCCAGTACATTTTTATTCGTACTGATGTCCCGTTGCCTGGGGACACTGCATTTTTGTTTCGTGCGTGCAGGTCCAGGTAGGGACTCTGATCGACCCCTCCGCTAGGATTTCGGGGTTCAGCTGTGAGTTGGTAAGCTCCACCTCTTCCTGGAGCTTTCATATGATGGTTACTTTTGTTGTACAGTTTGGGTATAGTTGGGACCTTATCCCGACAGTGCTTATGACACTCTTAGAGGTAATTGTGGACACAATATTCTGTGTTTCTTTTTTTGCTGCTTTCAGTCTCCAGCCCATAGGCTTGGCATGTATATATAGGTGTGTAGGCATGTATGTCTTCAGTCGCGGCCTCGTCGGCCAACTAGTATTTTATTATTTTAGCTTGTCTACCTATGTTTATATGGCTTATTGTTATTCATGTCATAACCTTACGGTCCAGGCTTAGTATTTTAGATGTTGTGCTGGCCGATCTGTTGGGCCCCCAGTCCAGTTAGCTAGTATGTTTAGTTGGCTAACTCGATCAAATACAGTATCGAGTGCCAATCATGCCTCCCCTAGTTTGGGGCGTGACAAACTTGGTATCAGAGCAGGTCGTATCCCAGGGAGTCCACAAGCCGTGTCTAAGTAGAGTCTTGCTTATGGGTGTGTTGTGCACCACACTTATAATAAGGAGGCTATGAGGCATTTAGGAATGGTTACATTTCTTTCAATTAATAGATCATGCTATAGAGCGAAGTTATAAGAACATATGAAATCTAAATCGTGCTTTGTGTTTCCTATCTAGCAGGCTACCTACGCTCAGGAGATGGCACAACAAGAGATAGGTATGGATCCGGGAGAAGGTACCAGTCGTTCCCCACCGGGTCAGAGGGATAGATTTCCCTTAGAGGCTTACAGTGAGTCTCCAGTACCCCTAGTTTCAGCTTCCCCAGCACTTGTTGGAGCCCAGGGAGACGCAGTACCCCCAGCCTCACCAGTTCCATTGGTACCTGAGGCAGCTAGAGACACAGGACCTCCAGCACCTATTGTTCCCCCATCAGAGACTGGGGAGCAGGGGATGAGGGAGGCTGTTCAGTTGCTGACTAGGATGGTTTCTATTCATGAGCGACAGCTAGAGTCAGGAGCAGATGCCTGGAGAGATCGGATAAGAAGCTCGACGGTACGAGAGTTTCTTCACTTGGCCCCTCCATTATTTACAGGATCCAGTTCCACTGAGGATCCCCAGGACTTTATAGACCATATGTATAGAGTATTGAGGGTGATGCATGCCTCCGTCACCGAGGCTGTGGAGTTGGCTTCTTTTCGACTACGTGATGTAGCCGTCCTATGGTATGAGGCATGGGAGAGATCTAGAGGACCTGATGCTCCGCCAGCAGAGTGGGAGGACTTCTCTGAGGCTTTTTTAGCCCATTATTTGCCACGGGAGGTTCGGGAGGCCCGTCTTGACCAGTTTCTTAGCCTAAAGCAGGGGGATATGAGTGTGAGGGATTATAGCCATAAGTTTAATTCTTTGGCAAGGTATGCACCAGATATAGTACGTACCATGAGGGCTAGAGTTCATCATTATGTGGATGGTTTGGGGGATCATCTGATTAGAGACTGTAGGGTTGCATCCCTATCAGATGATGTAGATATTTCCCGCATACAGGCTTTCGCTCAGACTACAGAGGACCTTTCCTGTCGGATTCGTGATACTCGCAGGGATAGGGAGCAGAGTAAGAGGGCTCGTACTATGGGATCTTATAGGGAGCCACGAGTTGATTTTAGGCCCCCACTCCATCGATATCCACCTCGGTCAGCAGGTAGTTTCCCACCACAGATGCAGGGCCAGCGGTTTGATCGTTATATTCAGTCAGGACCAGGGCAGAGCTCAGGCCAGCCTGAGGGCCATCGACAGGAGCGTTCTGCATAGATGATACAGCTTACTCCTCCATCTACTCAGTGCGGTAAGCTGCACACCGGGCAATGTAGACAGGGTTCGAGTGCATGTTTTCATTGTGGGCAGACAGGACATTATATTAGCCGGTGCCCGGGGTTAGGCAGAGGTACACCAGCTCAGCCTTCAGGATTCACAGCAACCTCTTTGCCCTCAGTCCGTGCTCCTCGACCAGGTCCACAGTCTACTCAGGGCCGTGGTAGGGGGAGAGGTGGAGGAGACACCTCAGGTTCTAGTGGTGGCCAGAACCGCTTTTATGCACTCACAGGCCGACAGGATTCAGAGGCATCCCCAGATGTTGTCACAGGTATATTGACAATACATTCTCATGCCATTTATGCATTGATGGATCCCGGCTCTACATTTTCATATATTACTCAATTTATTGCTGGTAAGCTTGACATGAGATCTGAGTTGTTGCCACAGCCAGTTGAGGTGTCTACGCCAGTTGGCGACTCTATTGTAGCTAATCATGTCTATCGAGATTGTACAGTGTTAATTAATGACCGTCCAACCTCTGTTGATTTAGTTGAATTGGTTATGCTAGACTTCGATGTCATTATGGGTATGGATTGGTTGGCAGCTTGTTATGCTAATATTGATTGTCGTGCAAAGTTGGTCCAATTTCATTTTCCTGGTGAGCCTGTCCTTGAATGGAAAGGTAATGCAGCCACGCCCAAGGGTAAGTTTATTTCATACCTTAGGGCTCGGAAGTTTATTGCTAAAGGTTGTATATACCATATGGTTCATGTTAGGGATATAGATAAGGAGCCAGCGACTCTTCAGTCGGTTCCTATTGTGAATGAATTCCCGACAGTATTCCCTGACGAGCTTCCAGGAATTCCCCCCGAAAGGGAAATCGATTTTGCTATAGATTTGCTTCCTGATGCGCAGCCTATATCCATTCCTCCATACAGAATGGCTCCTGCAGAGCTAAGGGAATTGAAGGAACAACTGAAGGACTTGCTCGATAAAGGCTTTATTAGGCCAAGTACATCCCCATGGGGTGCTCCGGTGCTCTTTGTTCGAAAGAAAGATGGGTCCTTGCGGATGTGCATTTACTACAGGAAACTAAATAAAGTCACTATCAAGAATAAGTATCCTCTTCCACGGATTGATGACTTGTTCGACTAGTTACAAGGTGCCAAATGCTTTTCGAAGATCGACTTGCGATCCGGTTATCATCAGCTACGAGTCAGGGATATTGATATCCCAAAAACAACATTTAGGACGAGGTATGGCCATTTTGAATTCCTTGTCATGTTTTTCGGGCTTACAAATGCCCCAGTAGCCTTTATGGATCTTATGAACCGGGTATTCAAACCATTCTTGGATGAATTTGTGATTGTGTTTATTGACGACATCCTGATATATTCGCGATCGGAAGCCGAGCATGCAGACCACTTGCGAGCTGTATTGCAGACTCTCCAGGACTACAAGTTATATGCTAAATTCTCTAAATGTAAATTTTGGCTAACTTCTGTAGCTTTTCTTGGTCATGTTATTACCGGCGATGGTATCAAGGTTGATGGCCAAAAGATTGAAGCTGTGATGACTTGGCCGAGGCCCTTGAATCCGACAGAGGTTCATAGCTTTTTAGGCTTGGCAGGGTATTACCGAAGGTTTGTGGAGGGATTTTCCTCTATCTCTGCACCATTGACGAAACTGACACATAAGGGAGCTAAGTTTCAGTAGACTGAGGCATGTGAACAAAGTTTTCAGGAACTAAAGAAAAGGCTTACTATGGCACCTGTCTTGACTCTTCCGGATGGCACCGAGGGTTATGTTGTATATTGTGATGCCTCGAGAATTGGCCTAGGTTGTGTTCTTATGCAGCATGGTAAGGTTATCGTGTGCGCCTCCAGACAGTTGCGAAAACATGAACAGAACTATCCTACGCACGATCTTGAGTTAGCCGCAGTTGTATTTGCCCTAAAGATTTGGTGGCATTATCTATATGGGGTTCATATTAATGTTTTCACCGAAAACCAGAGCCTTCAGTATTTATTTAAACAGAGGTAGCTGAACCTATGACAAAGAAGATGGCTAGAATTACTAAAGGACTATGATGTTGATATTTTATATCATCCTGGCAAAGCTAATATTGTTGCTGATGCCCTTAGCCGGAAGTCCATGGGCAGTCTAAGCCATGTTGAAGCTGATAAGGTCAAGATGACCAAATATCTATGCCAGCTAGCTAGTTTGTAGGTGCGTTTGGTAGATGCAGAGGGTGGACGCATTCTCGTTCAGAATACGGCAAATTCTTCTTTTGTTACTGAAGTGAAAGAGCGACAACACTAGGATCCTGAGCTTATAAAACTGAGGGAAAGTATTCCACAGCAGCGACAACCTTTATTTGAGCTAACTGGAGATGGAGTCCTTAGATACCAGGGCCGCTTATGTGTACCGTCAGTAGGAGAGCTCCGTGCCAAGATTCTTTCGGAGGCCCATTATTCTAGATATGCAGTTTATCCCGGAGCGACAAAGATGTATCGGGACCTTCGACAGATCTATTGGTGGAATGGAATGAAAAAAAATATCACGGAGATGGTAGCCCAATGTCCCAACTGCCAGCAAGTTAAAGCCGAACATCAGAGGCCTGGAGGCCTAACTTAGTGTATTGAGCTTCCATTATGGAAATGGGACATGATAAATATGGACTTCATCACTGGTTTGCCTCGCACTCTACGGAGGTATGATTCTATTTGGGTAATTATTGATAGGCTTACAAAATCTGCTCATTTCCTGCCAGTCAGGACGACATATTCAGCCAAGGATTATGCCAAGCTTTACATTCGAGAGATTGTTCGCCTTCACGGAGTGCCATTATCTATTATCTCTGATCGAGGGGCTCAATTTACAGCATATTTTTGGAAATCTTTTCAGAAGGGTCTAGGCACGCAAGTAAATCTTAGCACCGCTTTTCATCCTCAAATTGATGGACAGGAAGAGCGTACTATTCAGACAGTTGACGATATGTTACGTGCCTGCGTGCTAGATTTTAAAGGAATTTGGGATGATCATCTACCTCTTATTGAGTTCGCTTATAATAACAGCTTCCAAGCTAGTATTCAGATGGCTCCTTACGAAGCACTATACAGGCGGAAGTGTAGGTCGCCGATCGGTTGGTTCGAGGTCGGGGAAGCAGAGTTGCTAGGTCCTAACTTAGTACAGCAAGCAATGGAAAAGGTAAAACTTATTAGAGACCGGCTGCGTACAGCACAAAGTCGGCAAAAGTCTTATGCAGATGTTCGACGACGAGACTTAGAGTTTGATGTAGAAGATTGGGTTTTCCTGAAAGTATCGCCTATGAAGGGCGTCATGCGATTTGGAAAGAAGGGGAAGCTCAGCCCCAGGTAATGTTGGACCGTATAAGATTATTCGGAGGATTGGTAGGGTGGCGTACGAGCTTGATTTGCCTTTAGAATTGGAAGCAGTCCATCCTGTGTTTCATGTATCTATGTTGCGGAAGTGCATTGGAGATCCTTCACGTATTACGCCCATTGAGGATATTCACATTGCTGAAAACTTATCTTATGCAGAGGTACCAGTAGTTATTTTAGATCGGTAGGTAAGGAAGCTTCAAACTAAAGAAGTGGCTTCCGTGAAAGTGTTATGGCGAAATAACAACATCGAGGAAATGACCTGGGAAGCTGAGGAGGAAATGAGGAAGAAGTACCCCCACCTATTTACGACTTAAGGTGAGTCGGATTTAAATAATTGCCAATTATTTCTTTACAGCAACTTAATTGGATTTTAAATGACTTGAAATTGCAATTTAAATTTTTTTATTGCGAGATAGCTATACGAAGCCTAGTAGTTGGAATCTTCAGAATTTGATTTATGCTTTGCAAATGTAACAAATAGAGCCTCGCAAATAATGCATTAGCGGACAAGAAATGAAACCAAGGAATTGACTTGACCCATTCGCGGACGAATGTTCTTAAGGGGGGAGACTGTGAGACCCCAGGTGTTTCTCTCTTCTCTTACGTAATATACGTAACGTGGCGTGGTTATATTAGGTATATATGATTGGGTATAGCACATTGGGAGAATAAGACTGAAAATGTGTGGTAATATCAAGGAACTAAACTAAAGCTTTAAGTCAAAGGAATCCCTTAAACAAAGGTTCATGGTTAAAGAAATGGCTCGGGTAGCACCCCGCGCGTTCGGAAGGTTTAAGTTAACTTGCACCTGTGGGATAAGACTAAGAGTGTATAATATGCTAAGAATAATATGTTATGAGGTATTATAATATCACACTGGTCACATGTTAAGTTTTGGAGTCAAGCAAGTTGCGAAATAAAGGTCGGCAAAAGTTATCGTAAATTTCTCTAATAAATTTTCTAAACTTTGGGTCAAATGTATCAGATCATTTCTCCCATTATATAAAGATTTATGGGACCCAAAACCTACCAAATCGAAGGTCTATGAGTCTAGTTTACAACCAAATAAATATCACATCAAACCGACATTGGAGTAAAGAGTTATGACTGTTTTACCGCAGACTATCCGGGCTGAAATCAGGTCGCGAACCGGGTCGGGTCAAACAAGTGGTATAAGTCGGAAAATCCGACTTTTAAGACCCCATAACATTTCATCTTCGTCCCAAAATAGTGAGAAAGCTTAAGAGAGGGTTTTATGGTGTTTTTGAGTGATTAATGTGCATTTTTAACGATTTCTATCGTTAAAGTTTGCCCCCGTGCCTAGAAGCGCAATCTCTACGCTTTGCAATCGTTTTCCCCTTCTATTAGCGGTGTTTGGAGCTATTTTTGGAAGATAGGAAATTGTTGTTCTTGCTGGTTCTTCAGGATTTATACTTGGTTTGCCAAGGTAATCATCTTGGGACTCTTTTATGATCGTTTTTACAAAGTTCTACGGGCATTTCGTCAAGTTAGGGTCATATGGCAAATCTGCCTATTTAAACTCATTTATGAACTATTTATAAGTGCGTATAAGCTGCATATATATAGTGGTTTCGAAGCTTAGGACGTAAGGAACAACTTTTGTGAAGGAACTACAGGCATTCGGACGTTCGTTGGAGAGGTATGTTAAGGCTAAGCTTCGTCCTTCCTTTTAGCACGAATTTTGGGAAATTCCTAAGACGCCAAATGTGATATTTTACTATTCTGTTGCTAGAAAGACCTTCTGTGAAAGGCATTGGTATCGTAGCTGAAGTATTTTCATGATGCTATTAGGTTGATATTCCACTCGTTCGGTTAAAAAGAGTATTCGACATCAATATATGTCATTTTGTCAGCTTTCTTAAATATATGTCCATATATATGAATTCTTATTCGTCTTTGGGTTGTGTGACTTAAAAATAAAGGCATTTAGTATTTTCGATCAGTTCTTCTTCCTTGTTAAAGTGTATTTTAAAATCTCTAAAGTGACACGTCGATTTCAAAATTTTCAAATATAATTTTTATGTTTAAACTACTAAAACATTTGATTTTTTTTTAAAATACTTTCTTTTACTAATTATCAAGAAATCAGGTATAAGGACTAAGTGAAGCACCTTAAGCTTTTTATGAACATATTCAGAGTTAAGTTATCTTTCTAAAAGTCGAGTTAAGTTTTCAAACTTATTAAAAAAGATATGAGGTTCCACGAGACATTTGTATGCGATACGAAGGTGATTATGAGATTATGAGAATAAGAGTACCAATGAGCCAAGGTTGGCTAAGTTCTTGTTATGGCCTATTATGTGCATTCAAAGTTCATATCATACATGACATATTATGCATGGACTTCGAGCTATAATCGGAGGTAAGGGGCCTATTTGCCCGAAAGACTATATATATTGTACAGATGGCCACAGGTTGGCAATATGATACCGGTTAGCTACCGGGAGAGACCGCCATTGCTAGCATTTGGTTGGGTATGTCATGCATTTACATCAATATATATGTATTCACGACATACGATTACACGAGCATACCATGCATATTTTATTACTATGAGGTCGGATGTCGGCCATGGAGGCTATCAGAGTTTCAGTGTCAGGTGGTATCTTTATTACCTTTTTACATCAGCTATATATGATTCTACTTTCTGCCTTACATACCAGTACATTTTTATTCGTACTGATGTCCCATTGCCTGGGGACACTGCATTTTTGTTTCGTGCGTGCAGGTCCAGGTAGGGACTCTGATCGACCTCTTCGCTAGGATTTCGGTGTTCAGTTGTGAGTTGGTAAGCTCCACCTCTTCCTGGAGCTTTCATAGGATGGTTACTTTTGTTGTACAGTTTGGGTATAGTTGGGGCCTTATCCCGACAGTGCTTATGACACTCTTAGAGGCTATTGTGGACATAATATTCTGGGTTTTTTTTTGCTGCTTTCAATCTCCAGCCCATAGGCTTGGCATGTATATATAGGTGTGTAGGCATGTATGTCTTCAGTCGCGGCCTCGTCGGCCAGCTAGTATTTTATTATTTTAGCTTGTCTACCTATTTTTATATTGCTTATTGTTATTCATGTCATAACCTTACGGTCCAGGCTTAGTATTTCAGATGTTGTGTTGCCCGATCTGTTGGGCCCCCAGTCTAGTTAGCTAGTATGTTTAGTGGCTAACTCGATCGAATACAGTATCGAGTGCCAGCCATGCCTCCCCTAGTTTGGGGCGTGACAAACAACTGAGCTCGGATGTCGCAGAATGGTATGTCCTCAGAAAAGAATATGAGGCACTAGAGTCCAAATTAGACACAACCTCCGCTAATGCTGAGGAAATGGTGGCCCAGTACAAGGCCAGTGTGGAGGCTGTCCAGACCCGCCTAAAGACAAAGGTTGAGTATATGAAGCGGTTGTCCCGGAAAGAGATCCATGCCCGAGGTTTTGATCTATCGGCCGAGATCGAGGAAGCCAAAAAGCTTGAGGCTGAGGCAAAGGAGCTCTACGAGGCTGAGGGTGTCGAAGGTTCTGAGGGTTCCGAGGGCTCCGATAGTTCTGGCGATGAGTCAGGCCACGGTGAAGACCAGGCGTAGATGCCTTAGTATTTTTTGAGTTTTTGTTTTCCCTTGTTTATTTTTTTTATTTAGTTCAAGGCCATTTTTATTGGGACTTTGTAAACATATTCCGGAATATATATGAAAATTTTCCTTTGTGGCAATATCATGTCTTTACTTTTCCAGCATCTTTTTATGATTTTTATTCATGTAATGTTTTTAATGCCTTAGCATAGAATCAAATGTAGTTATGTGGCGTTCGTTTTTCGGATGTCCAAACGGAGCCCGACTTCGATACAACTTTATTTGCTCGAGGCTTTGAAACCTCGGTGTGATCGGAAGTTTTCAAGATGCTTAAGTGATTTTAGATGATGCTTTTGTCGAGGGTAAACTTTTAGCAGGTTTCGAGTTTTTATAAAGTCCTTACTTTCTGATTAAGAGATTTGGACGTCTCCGAGCAGTTTTTAGGTGGCCGTAGCCTTTTGTATTTGGGCACCACCTAATAGGTTTGGTGTCTCCTGAATTTGATAGCCTGGGTTGTCCGAACTTTCTTCAAGCGACAATCCCTGAGTAGAGGTAGCTCATGGGCTCGATAGTCCCCGAGTAGGGGTAGCCCGTGGGCTCTTAGGATCCGGAATTGAAGAAGCAAGAAAATGCATAATAGCAAGGCGAAACTTTCTTTCATTTTTTAGTGTGTAAAGTACATGATCGAAAGTGCATAAAAACTTGTTAGTTCAGTACTCAAATATTCATGCCAGTTTAGTATTCATATATCCATGTTAGTTCAGAATTTACGTATCCATAACAGACCAAGATTCATGTATATGTTTCATGTTATGCGTATTATGATGCCCTATGAAGATAGTGTTATGCTCTATTTATTAGCAGGTGTTTTCAAGAATTATTGAAAGTAACTAACCTTCTCATTTAGACCGTATATTATAATCTCCATGTCTTTCAACATTCAGCCAGTTCAATAGTTATTCAGTTTAGTACCTATTTAGTTCAGTATCTCAGCAGTTCAGTAATCTTGTATTCATTAAGTTTAGTATGCATATGTTCATGACGGTTCAGCTTTCACAGGTTTCCATCTGTCCCGTTAAGGTCAGGAATTATATGTAGTTACAATAAGGACAATCATTCGAGGATGAATGATCCCAAGGGGGAGATAATGTAACACTCCGTAAATCCGGACTAATTGTGGATGCATTAAATGAGTATTAATGTGACCTTTTATACATGTGAAGTCCTATCGGGATGAGTATGGGTGGAAACAATTGTTTTAGAATCAAGACAAAGAGTGAGGTGCATAAAATTCGATAGAATCAACTAAGTTTATAGGAGGTCCGTCTTACAGCCTTAGACAGTGCAAGGCCATTAAAATTCACAACCTTAGATAGTACAAGGCCATGAAAACTTACGACCATAGACAGTGCAAGGCATTGTCCAGGGCATTAACCTCAGCACCCCTGACAGTGCAAATCACTATAGTTTTGGCGCCTCTGATGGCGCCTTGCACAGTTATTTTGGCGCCCCTAATGATGCCCCGCGCCGATGATGTTTAACCGAGTTACTTTTATTTCCTCCTTAATTTTTGGGACGCGTACACTTATTTAAACCCTACCTCGTTCCCTACAACCCCAAACATGTACATATGCTCTAGAGAGGGGAGCTCTCAAGAACCCATCTTCCCCAAGGTTCCTCCATCATCCAAGGTAAGTTCTAACGATGATTATAAGTTAATTTCAATTCCCCAACACCTTATTAACATGGGTAAATCCTTCCAATCATTATATATTCGATCGAGACACCATTATTGAGCAAAGAAACCCTAGAACTCGAATTCAAGAGGAATGAACTTCAAAAAGGTAATTCTTCTACTCCCTAATCATTTATAGCTATAAATTGATGAGTTTTTAAGAGAATAGTAGATGGGTTTAAAAAAAAGAATCAAATGAACTATGCTAAGGTTTTGGGTTGTTGACTTAAGATTGTTATAATCATTTGCGTGATAAAAAATAGTGTTAGTTATATCTATTTGGGATTGTAGAATCACCTAGAAGTGGTAGAATGAGAATTGGGTGAAGAAAGCACCATTAATAAGGGATATGAGGCTTTACGCCATAAGGTATTTGATAAACTGCCTAAGTGACTAAAACATGAGCCTTAGTGCTAATATTGGTTACTCTTGATATATACTGACATAGATTATCGTTGAAAGAGGCGACGAACATTGTGAAATGCTTAAAAGAACCAGAGTCAAGGTATGTGAGGCTAACTCTCTATGTTTGGGATTGTTAATAATTCTCCTTACACTACGTTTCTTTTACGACATTACTAATTGCCTCAGAAATATAGTTAAGCCTAGTATAGTTGCAGAACTTCTATTCTCTAGCTTCATAACTCGTTTATGACTTTAATTCTGAACGTTGTGAGCTCAATGCGTATTGAATATAGACTTGGGTTCGATGCCTACGAGTCTTAGTCTAGATTACTCAGCATGTCATAAACAATTGAAGTTTCAGTGTTCATAATCAGTTCAAGAATACATGTCTCAGTCTAGTCCTATTCAATATTCTAATATCATGTAACTCAGTGTGATTCAGTATTTCATTATCATGTATTGCAGTATGATTCTCAATTCCTGATTTTAAATCCTTGAATGTTGAACACATGTATTTGGGCCTGAGGCCGCAATTTATGTTTTATGCATCTTTGGGCATGAGGTCGTAGTTTATGCTTTATGCATCTTTGGGCCTGAAGTCACAATTATGTATACGTATACTTGGGACCGAGGTCGTAGCTTGTGCACATATATATTGGGCCTGAGGCCGCAGTTTAATATTCAGATAAACATGTGGTTCATCATTCAGAAGATGGAGTATTCATATCCTTACTTCCTTTGTTCAGTTTAGTTATTAGCTATCACTTCAGTTATCAGTTATCAATTATCATTTCAGTTTCATTTTCAGTAGTTATCATTTTTTCTATTATCAGTTCTCAGTTATCAGCTCAGTTTTAGTTTAAGCATTTACAGTTCTTTCTTTCAGTTGTTTTATTTACCAATGCAATTCAAATGTACTGACGTCCCTTTCGCCTGGGGCCTGCATCTCACGATGCAAGTAACAATTTTCAGGTTGACGATTCAAAGTGCTAGGATTCTCGTACCAGCTAATTGGTGAGCCCCAATTCTTTCAGGGCATTACCATTGCTTTACAGTCTTTATGTATTTACAGATAGTAAGTGTTTTTAGTATTTCATTAGAGGCTTCATAGACTAGAGTAAAATTTAGACAGAGTCACATGCTTTTCATGCTAAGCAATGTTGACTACAAATATGTTTCAGACTTGTATTAGTTTTTCCACATTTTGATTTATGTCATTCACACTTTCAGTATATCAGCATGTGTTAGTTTATCTTCCGCATTCAGTATGTTATGATATCACATGTTGATTCAACCAGCCAGTTGGTTCGCTCGGTCACATGTAGTCAGGCACTGGGTGCCGTGTTATGTCCAGACCCGGGTTTGGGGCGTGACATGGCTACATGGTTTCCTTGATGCGCCTGATGGCTGATTCGATGTTGGCAGCATTAATGTTGAAGTTATATTCTGACAATCTTGGTGCTTCCTTGGCCATGAGCGGCCTGTCAAAACCATTTTTGCTCATCCGTGCTCGGCTATTGGACCCTCGATCGCTTCTCTTTTCGTTCCTCGTGAGGTGACGTATGGATCTATTTCCCCTTCGATCTCTGCTGTATGGTTGATATCGGTCTCGGATTGGTCTCGATTTATGATCGACGACTCTCTTAGACCTGTCTTCGGTTCTAACGAGATAAACTGACTCAGAAAGGGCTCCGAGTTAGTCGTCCTCGACTCTGATTTTCGATCGGTATCTATTGTGGACGTCGACCCAAGTTACCGTCGGGTACTCTACCAAATTTTGTTTTAGCTACTACGAGGCCAAGGAGCTTCGGGGGTTAAGTCCTTGAGTGAATGTCTGAACGGACCAATCATCGGCAACCGGAGGCAGGTCCATCCATTCCATATGGAACCTCGACACGAACTCCCTGAGCATCTCGTTATCTCTTTGTTTAACCTTGAAAAGGTTCGATTTTCTGGTTTTGACCTTGATGGCCCCGGCATGGGCCTTCACAAAAACATCTGCAAGCATAGCAAACGAATTAATAAAATTTGGGGTTAAGTTGTGATACCATATCATTGCTCTTTTTGACAGGGTTTCCCCGAACTTCTTTAGCAACACTGACTTGATTTCGTCATCTTCCAAGTCGTTCCCCTTGATGGCACATGTATATGAGGTTACATGCTCGTTTGGATCCGTGGTTTCGTTGTACTTTGGAATATCGGGCATACGAAACCTCTTCGGGATCGGCTTTGGTGTCGCGCTCGGAGGGAAAGGGATTTGGATAAACTTCTTGGATTCCGGTCCTTTCAAAATCGAGGGGGGGGGGCGCTCCTGGATTTGGTCGACCCTAGAATTGTATGTTTCCATCTTCTTGTCGTTGACCTCAAATTTCTTTTTACCTGATTCCACCTGTTTCGTTAACACCTTAAGCATTTTCATTACTCCGGGACTGACTCCGGGCGCGGCTTTACCCGACCTCTCGATGGTTTGTTCGTTTCTTCGGGTATTTTCCCGGGACCGTTCGGGCTCGACCATGCCAGGGACGTGGCCTTAATTCTATAGTTGCACTATCGTCGCCTATTGATCCTGCAATATTTTAAAGATTAGCCGCAGGCTTACCCCATCACCTTCGTCCTCAGGCGTTTCTCGAACTGCTGGTCGAGGACCTCCACGAACGTTGTTTTTGGGGTCAGTTGGCATGTTGACGTTAAGAGCAACTTGTGAATTGGCGTCGATCAGATCGGCAATTGAGACCCTATTAGGATCAGCATGGGGCACCTCATTGCTAGGTACCAGATTGTTATTTTCGCTATGATGGCGAGACTCAGCCTTAATGTTCAAGTGAGTCCTTAAGGAACAAATGTAAAATAGAGTGTGTTATGGAGATTTGTATCAAACCACCACTATTATACTTAGCTTTATGGTGGGCGCCAAAATGTTTACCCTTAAACGGATAATAATTGAATTTATACGCAGTTTTAAGGATATGTGGATTGATTCAACACAAATAATCAAGAATGTTAGATAAACAATTTAAATATAGAATGAATAACTAAACCAATTGTGATGTTACTTCCGGGCTCGGATTTGTGCTGAACGGTAATTTTGCCCTCGATCGGACCCTTGGTTCGAAGCCAGATGTATATGAAGAACAACAATAAAATAAGAAATTTTTGATAGCTAGAAAGTAGAGAAATAAATTTGTATTGCCTTGGTATACGTGTTACAATGTGTCTTATCAAAGAAAAAACTTTCCATTTATATAGTAGGAGAGCTTCACCCCTAGTACAAGTCTAAAAAGGGTAAAAATTCTCCACTTTCATTAATTACTGATCTTTGAGGGTCAAGTAAGGGATTGGGTTGAGAGGATCTGTAACCGCCATCGAGCGATATCCGCACCATGATATCCGGTTGGTTCCGAATATCACGGCCCTCTATCTGTCGTCTACAACCGTTCATGCGTTTCCCGAAGTCTCAGAACCTATCCCGAGTTCGGGATGCATCATTTTATCAAGTCCGATGGCGAGTATTCCGTTTGGGCCTTGGTACAAGTTCTCAACTTCGATTTCGATCTTGTGTATGTTAGTCCCGCCAATATTGCTGTATTTGTAAATAATAATTCTGGGAAATATAAGTTATCGTAATGAAACAGTAATTAGTTCGAGCCCACTGAATTCACAGTGTTTCCTTAAGGAATTTAATACCCTCCTAGTACCCAAGGTTATGGATTATTTCCTCCCAGGATAAAACGAATCACACACTGGTGTAGCGGTACTTCAAATCCCAGTGTTTCAGCGAACACAAAGTTCGGTAGCAAATCACACTTACAGTTGCTTTGTTTGAAGTTAAAACAATGCAGAACAAATGAGTAGAAACTCAGAAAATCGTATAGAAATGCTGAGAGGAAGGAGTGCAATGTATAGCCAAAGTTGAGCATTTTCAGTTTGGTGTCTTTCTTCAACAGCTGCTGCACATATTTATAGCAGTCAGCTTTGAAGATGAATGACCCTCCACCCTCCATGGTGGAGCATGCACTAGCTTGTTTGTGGAGCAAGCACTTGGCCATGGTGGGAAGAGCATTAGGCGGCTGCTATTGCAGCTGGTGGTCAATACACGGATTGGAATATATCTGTTACAAATGCGGATAATCTTACGTTAATATTTACTATTAACAAATAAATTTAGTCCAAAATATTAATCAATCAATCGATCATTTGACCAAATCCAAATCCAAATCCAAATCCAAATCCGAATCCGAATCCGAAGCCGAGCCGAGCGAGCGACGACGACGACGACGACGGTGCGAGGCTTGCTTTCTTCTTAACTCTTTAAGAGCTATAAGAAGAGTAATTATATATATACCCACTAAAAATCTTTTCCTCTTCCAATATGGGACAATGTCTCATTGTCAAGAGGGAAAAACTTAAAATTTTACTCAAAAATTTTATTTTCCCTCCATTTCCCATTCACCCTCATTTTAAGACTATTTCATCTTAAATAACAAAAACCTCAACAATCCCCCACATGAATGGGGAATGGCTATATCACGGAAGTATGCATGGAAAAACTGTGTGATTTGCAAGCAAGGATTAATCGCATCTGGATAAGTAGGTTTCCCTTTGAACTTTCCGTAGTGAACTTATGTCGGATATACTCGGTCAATCGGTAGATTTGATATCTTTGAACCGTCGAACTTTGGTGTATACCTAGACAACCATAAGTCACACAACCGACCCTTAACCGTCTTTGGCTCTCATTGTTATGTTCGTTTCAGCCATGAACACCGCCTGGTTTCATAAGTGCGTAGAGAACTGGCCTTAAAAAGTTCTCCTTGAAGCGGCTAACACTTCACACTTACATAGGTGATTCCTAAATGTGTCATCCTATAGATACACTATTTGATATACCCCGTATCAAATTTAAAAATCATTAAAAAGCCTTAATGCTTTATCCTTGGTACTGAACATTGTCTCATCACGAGAACGGACTAAAATTTTATTTGACAATGTTGAACCGTCATTAATGACTTTGTTTGATCTCCTTGAACCTAGATCTTGGGATCTCCAGTCTTCTAGGTAGAGTTACCGCCACAATGACTTGTTCTCGGCCATAGTCCCATTCCCCCTGATGATTTCTCAACTACCTCTCTAGTTAGGCCTTTTGTAAGTGGATCCGACACATTATCACTTGACTTTACATAGTCAATCGTGATAATTCCTCTAGAGAGTAATTGCCTAACGGTTTTATGTCTTGGTCGTATATGACGAGATTTACCGTTATACATAACGCTCTCAGCCCTTCCAATTGCCGCTTGACTATCACAATGTATGCATATTGGTGCCAACGGTTTGGGCCAAAATGGAATGTCTTCCAAGAAATTCCGAAGCCATTCAACTTCTTCACCGGCTTTATCTAAGGCTATGAATTCAGCCTCCATTGTAGAGCGGGCAATACATGTTTGTTTGGACGACTTCCGAGATACCGCTCCTCCACCAATAGTGAATACATATCCACTCGTGGACTTAGAATCAGTTGAACCGGTGATCCAATTTGCATCACAGTATCCCTCAATCACCGCAGGGAAT
Organism: Nicotiana tabacum; assembly: GCF_000715075.1. Taxonomy (NCBI): domain Eukaryota; kingdom Viridiplantae; phylum Streptophyta; class Magnoliopsida; order Solanales; family Solanaceae; genus Nicotiana; species Nicotiana tabacum. The sequence continues at coordinate 22,338,500 of NC_134101.1, forward strand.
TTACTGTAGTGCAAGTCAAAAACTCGTTTCATTGCCATCTAATGAGATTGGCCTGGATTGCTCGTATATTGACTCAGTTTACTTATAGCCAAGCTATATCTGGTCGTGTACAATTCATGATATACATTAAGCATCCCAACACACGAGCATAATCCAATTGTGATATGCTTTGGCCTTTATTCTTTGCTAATGCAAGATTCACGTCAATTGGAGTCTTTGCAACTTTAAAGCTCAAGTGCTTGAATTTTTCAAGTACTGTCTTAATATAATGAGATTGTGACAATGCCAGACCTTGAGAAGTCTTATGGATCTTAATTCCCAGAATTAAATCAGCAACTCCCAAGTCTTTCATATCAAACTTGCTATTGAGCATACGCTTAGTAGCATTTATGTTGGCAATGTCATTATTCATTATCAGCATATCATCCACATATAGGCAAACAATGACTATGTGATTTGGAACATTTTTAATGTACACACATTTATCACATTCATTTATCTTAAAACTATTTGGCAACATTGTTTGGTCAAATTTCGCATGCCATTGTTTGGGTGCTTGTTTTAGTCCGTAAAGAGACTTAACAAGTCTACATACCTTATTTTCTTTACCTGGAACCACAAACCCTTCAGGTTATTCCATGTAAATTTCTTCCTCCAACTCTTCATTTAAAAAGGTCGACTTAATATCCATTTGATGAATTTCAAGACCATACACTGTAGCTAATGCTACTAACATCCGTATGGACGTAATTCTTGTAATTGGAGAGTATGTATCAAAGTAGTCTAGACCTTCTCGTTGTCTATACCCTTTGACTACGAGTCTTGCCTTGAATTTATCAATAGTGCCATCATCTTTGATTTTTCTCTTAAAAATCCATTTAGAACCCAAAGATTTATTTCCAGGAGGAAGATCAACCAATTTCTATGTATGGTTGTTCAATATGGATTCTATTTCACTATTGACTGCCTCTTTCCAAAACAATGATTCGGAAGAAGTCATAGCTTCTTTAAATGTTTGAGGCTCATTCTCCAATAAGAAAGTCACAAAATCTAGTCCAAATAAAGTAGAAGTTCTTTGACATTTACTACGTCTTGGATCCTCCTGATTACATGTACTTTCTTTTGTTTCTTCCCGAGGTCGTTTAGATCCTTCACCAAACGACTCACATTCCTTTTTATACGGATATATATTTTCAAAGAACTCAGCATTATCTGATTCTATAACCATATTATTATGAATGTCGGGATTTTCTGATTTATGAACCAGAAATCGATATGCTTTACTATTTGTCGCATATCCTATGAAAACACAATCAACGATTTTCGGTCCTATCTTTACCTTTTTGGGTTTAGGAACTTGCACTTTTGCCAAACACCCCCACACTTTAAAACAATTCAAGTTGGGCTTCCTTCCTTTCCATTTTTCATATGGAATGGATTGTGATTTGCTATGGGGCACTCGATTTAATATTCGATTAGCCGTAAGAATGGCTTCCCCCCACAAGTTCTGTGGCAAACCAGAACTTATCAACAACGCGTTCATCATCTCCTTTAATGTGCGATTCTTTCTTTGCGCAATCCCATTAGATCGGGGCGTGTAAGGGGCTATTGTTTGATGAATAATTCCATATTCTAAACATATTTCTTTAAAAGGAGATTCACATTCACTACCCCTATCACTTCTTATCATTTTTACTTTCTTGTTAAGTTGCGTTTCAACTTCATTTTTGTATTGCCTGAATGCGTCTATTGCTTCATCTTTACTATTCAGTAAGTAAACATAGCAATATCAAGTACCATCGTCAATAAAAGTTATGAAATACTTCTTTCCACCGCAAGATGGTATTGACTTCATGTCACAAATATCTGTGTGAATTAAGTCTAAAGGATTTGAATTCCTTTCAACTGACTTATAAGGATGTTTAACATACTTAGATTCCACACATGTTTGACATTTTGATTTTTCGCATTCAAACTTAGGCAGTACTTCCAAGTTAATCATTTTTCGCAAGGTTTTATAATTGACATGACCCAAACGTATATGCCATAAATCATTTTACTCAAGTAAGAAGAAGCTGAAATATTATTATTGTTTTCCATAACCATTACATTCAGATTGGAAAGGCCCTCGGTGAGGTAACCTTTTCCTACAAATATTTTATTTTTACTTATGACAACCTTGTCAGACACAAAAACGTACTTAAAACCGTGCTTAATAAGAAGTCCAGTAGAGACTAAATTCTTTCTCATTTCGGGAACATGAAGGACATTGTTCAAAGTCATGACCTTGCCAAAAGTCATTTTCAGAAATATCTTCCCATATCCTTCAACTTTTGCTGTTGAAGCATTTCCCATATAAACTGTCTCTCCCGGTCCAGCAGGAGCATAAGTAGCAAAAGCTTCTCTAACTGCACAAACATGGCGAGTGGCTCCAGAATCAAACCACCACTGTTTAGGATTTCCCACCAAGTTACATTCAGAAAGCATGGCACACAAGTTATCAACATCATCATGCTTTACTACCATGTTTGCTTGACCCCTTTTCTTGTCTTTCTTCGGAGCACGACACTCCGTAGATTTGTATCCGATTTTTCCACAGTTGTAGTAGTTTCCACTGAATCGCTTCTTGCTTGGGTTGTATTTCGGAACAGAAGCATTCTTCCTCTTTTTGTTATCTTCAACAATATTTGCTCCCATTATTGTTGAATTTCCACGGCCTCTCCTTTCAGCAGCTTTATTATCCTCTTCGATTCTCAACCGAACAATGAGATCTTCAAGGGACATTTCCTTTCGTTTGTGTTGCAAATAATTTTTGAAGTCCTTCAAAAACGGAGGCAACTTCTCAATCATTGCTGCTACTTGGAATGCTTCATTGATGACAAAACCTTCAGCAAGTAGATCATGAATAATCACTTGCAATTCCTGGACTTGGGTAATAACAAACTTGCTATCTACCATTTTGTAGTCCAAAAATTTTGCGGCAACGAATTTTTTCATCCCGGCATCTTCAGTTTTATATTTCTTTTCAAGCGCATTCCACAATTCTTTTGACGTCTCCACGCTACTGTATACATTATACAGATTATCTTCCAGTCCACTAAGAATATAATTCTTGCATAAAAAATCAGAATGCTTCCACGCTTCAATCACGACAAAGCGTTCATTCTCTGGAGTTTTATCTGACAGATCAGGAACATCTTCCTTGATGAACTTCTGTAGACATAACGTAGTTAAGTAGAAGAACATCTTCTGCTGCCAGCGCTTGAAATCAATCCCGAAAAATTTTCCGGGTTTTTCTGCCGGTGCCAACGCCGGTGTTCGGCTTGTCGATGCGTTGGCAGTCACCATCGGAACAGCTTGGTTTTCGCTTTCAGTCGTTATTTTTTCTGTAAAAGAATGACACAAACAAACGTTTAATAAACGTTTTCAAACTGGAGTAAAAATCACGTAGATTTTAATCTCCAACAAAATACCACGAAGGCTTTACTCTCCAAAACGGGAGTACACAAAACCACAAAGGTTTTAGTTTGCAGAATAATAAGAATAACACAAATACAGAAATAAATATTAAATTCCTTAAGATTGTTAGTCCCGCCAATATTACTGTATTTGTAAATAATAATTCTGGAAAATATAAGTTATCGTAATGAAACAGTAATTAATTCGAGCCCACTGAATTCACAGTGTTTCCTTAAGAAATTTAATCCCCTCCTAGTACCTAAGGTTATGGATTATTTCCTCCCAGGATAGAACGAATCACACACTGGTGTAGCGGTACTTCAAACCCCAGTGTTTCAGCGAACACAAAGTTCGGTAGCAAATCACACTTACAGTTGCTTTGTTTGAAGTTAAAACAATACAGAACAAAGGAGTAGAAACTCAGAAAATCGTATGGAAATGTTGAGAGGAAGGAGTGCAATGTATAGCCAAAAGTTGAGCGTTTTCAGTTTTGGTGTCTTTCTTCAACAGCTGCTGCACATATTTATAGCATTCAGCTTTGAAGATGAACGACCCTCCACCCTCCATGGTGGAGTATGCACTAGCTTGTTTGTGGAGCAAGCACTTGGCCATAGTGGGAAGAGCATTAGGCGGCTGCTATTACAGCTGGTGGTCAATACACGGATTGGAACATATCCGTTATAAATGCGGATAATCTTACGTTAATATTTACTATTAACAAATTAATTTGGTCCAAAAAATTAATCAATCAATCGATCATTTGACCAAATCCAAATCCGAAGCCGAAGCCGGCGCGAGGCTTGCTTTCTTCTTAACTCTTTAAGAGCTACAAGAAGAGCAATTATATATATACCCACCAAAAATCTTTTCATTTTCCAATATGGGACAATGTCTCATTGTCAAGAGGGAGAAACTTAAAAGTTTACTCAAAAATTTCATTTTTCCCTCCATTTCCCATTCACCCTCATTTTAAGACTATTTCATCTTAAATGACAAAACTTCAACAGTGTATTCATATCCTTGCTTTGTTTGACCCAAATGAAATCGTGGTGTATGTTACCCAGGTTTCACCGGTATACAATGTCACTGTCATGTTTCTTGATCTATTTAACAGGTAAATCACTTTCACTTTTTCCCAAATAAAGTCACCGAGTTACTACTATTTTTCTTTGATTACAGTACGTACTTCTCTTTCATTTTTCCAAAGCCATAACTCACTCGCCAGTTTATTTAAATTTTACTCCTCTCAAAGGGATTCAGAACCCAATGTGCTCGAGCATTCAATCCCTTTCGTGCACGTGTAAAGTTGCATACTTGAAAAAAACAGGAATTAAAACAAAAGTAGAAACCTAATTTAATAGGAGTATTTGATATTTCCTAGATTTGTTTTTTAATTTACATCTAAAATCATAGTACTTCCTTTGTTTCTAAAGAATGACACCATTTTCTTATAAAAAGATGACAACTTTTAAAATTTATTTACTATTTAACTTGAACCTTTTATTTTATCTTTAATAATAAACTTTTATAATCACATAAATGGTATGGCCTATTTAAGATAATAAACTCCAAGAGTTTTATAGCAGCACATATTGTGTACGGTCAAAACCGATTAAGTCAGTCGTACAGACTTGTCGATGTGATAATACTTCGATCAAAGGGTATCTACGTGATGACGGGTCGAGGTCCGAAGTAAGGGCGTCAAGCTTCGAGCTCTAAGACCGATCAACGACAAGTTGGGTATCATTATCGAGCTCGTATCCAAATCGAATTACGAGGCAAAGCGGAGATTATCGAAGATGCATAGACCGACCAACACTCACCCCGAATATCGAGACTCCAAGTCAGAATCGAGCTCGAACCAAGGCCGAGGGCTCGATCCAATACCGAGCTCGAGCCAGTATCGAGCTCACAGACAAGAGCCGTTGCAACCGCACTAGGGGAGAGAATCTTGGCGGGAATCGAGAAAAAGATAATTCATCATTTGTTCTCCACTATATATTTTTTATAGATAAAGTAGGATCCCTCTACTATAAAAGAGGGGAATCCTTGTAAGCACAAGGGAATATTGCAATAATGACAACTTGAGTAAGATTAACACATTTGGGCTCATTTACTTTGCCTTGTTCATCAACATTTCCTTTTTCTCTACCTTATATTTTATTCCATCTGTCAAAGAATATATATATATTTCTTTTTCACTCTACAATTTGTACCAAGTTATATCAAGTATATCACGTATCCTTAGAACCACATACAAATTCAACTCTATCCATTTTTCGGGTAAACAGTTTGGCGCCCACCGTGGGGCTAAAAATAACAGTGTTTATTTGATACAAATCTGCAAAAACACACTGTTGTGTTTTGCGCTTGTTTTCGAAAATATCTTGGATTTCGGATTAGCAACGACTAACTACCAGTAAAATGGCCATGCCGATCGACAACGAAGCCGGTCTTCAAGATGAGAACAATAACTTGACACCCAGTACCGAAAGACCACTTGTCAATGCCGTTTGAGCCCGAACCGGAGCACCGATAGATATCAATTCGCATGTGGCCATTGAGGCGAACCTACATTCTGAACCCGAAAATAGCATTCATGGTGGCACTCGATATGCAGCTCGAGATACCCATAACGTCAAGGAAAACGGCGTCAGCTTGCGTATGATTTTTGAAATGTTACAAGCTCAACAGGCAACAATTGCTCAATTGCAGAGCCAAACCCAGCTACAAAGTAGGCCGGAGCCCAATCTACCTCGAGAAATCACCCACAGAACGGAGCCAGCCATAGTGAAGTCAAATGAGCAAGAATCGGGGACTGCTCCTGAAATTGCTAAATTGCTCGAGGAACTCACAAAGCGAGTCTAAGCCAACGATAAAAAAGTAGAAACATATAACTCCAGGGTCGATCAGATCCCCCGGGAGCTCCACCAATGATAAAAGGGTTGGATTCAAAAAAATTAGTGCAAAAGCCTTTCCCCCCCAAGCGCGGCTCCTAAACTGATCCCAAAGAAGTTTCGCATGCCCGATATTCCTAAATATAATAGAACGACCGATCCGAACGAACATGTCACCTCTTGCACATATGCCATCAAAGAGAACGATCTAGAAAATGATGAGATCGAATCTGTATTATTGAAAATATTCGGTGAAACCCTCACAAATGGAGCAATGATATGGTATCACAATTTACCGTCTAACTCTATCGATTCTTTTTCTTTGCTTGCAGATTCTTTCGTAAAAGCACATGCTGGGGCCATAAAGGTCGAGACTAGGAAGTCGAACCTATTCAAGGTAAGACAAAAGGATAACGAGACGCTAAGAGAATTCGTATCTCGTTTCCAAATGGAACGAATGGATCTACCTCCAGTCACAGAGGATTGAGTTGTTCAAGCTTTCACTCAAGGACTAAACGAATGAAGCTCGAAGGCTTCACGACGGCTGAAGCATAACCTGATCGAGTACCCAGCTATTACTTGGGCCGATACGCATAATCGATATCAATCCAAAATAAGAATCGAAGACGACCAGTTGGGTTCTGGGTCCGTTATTAAAAGGGTTGCCAACCAAGAACAGAGATCGATCAAAAATCGATACCGGCCCTATAATGGAAATCCTACGAGCTCGGTGTGATAAACGGCTAAAATGATACTACTGCTAAGGTACGACCCCCCTCCCCCAATTATATTTCAAAACTAACCAATGCAGGTGTTCGACCAAAGACGAGAATTAATGAGCTCGATTAGGAACAAAGATGGATTATTCAACACGAAGCCTTAGATCTGAAAGCACGCGTTGCACTCTTTTTTCCCTTAGACCGGTTTTGTCCCAAATGGGTTTTTCGGCAAGGTTTTTTTAATGAGGCAACCGTTGATCGTGCTAACTCGAAACAATTCAACAGTATTCGAGGCCTCCTTACAATCAACCTCGAATACTGGGGGGCATACCATCGTCATCAAACATATCAACGACATTATCAAGTACGATGCAAAGGAAGTTACTTCGTTATTTCATGACAAACATTGTCTCGACAGGAAACGTTGTAAGAGCCAAATGGTCAAAACGAACCATGCTCATGTAGTTGGCCCGAGCCCTGACGCAAAATATGAACACATGTATAATGACTTGCAAAGAAAGCTCTCTTCTTTACCGATATCTTATATCCAAGATTTATTATGCAAACAGGATCGAGTTCGAGCAACCACTCACTCGATCACTAGGCCTACAGGCTACTTTTATTTCGAGTTCGAGCAACCACTCACTCGACCATTACGCCTACGGGCTACATTACTTCGAGTTCGAATCATTCACTCGACTACTAAGCCTAGGAGCTACTTTTATTTCGAGTTCGAGCAAGCACTCACTCGACCATTACGCCTAGGGCTACTTTACTTCGAGTTCGAATCATTCACTCCACTACTAAGCCTACAGGCTACTTTTATTTCAAGTTCGAGCAAGCACTCACTCGACCATTACGCCTACGAGCTACTTTACTTCGAGTTCGAATCATTCACTCGACTACTAAGCCTACAGGCTACTTTTATTTCGAGTTTAAGCAAGCACTCACTCGACCATTATGCCTACATGCTACATTACTTCAAGTTCGAATAATTCACTCAACTACTAAACCTACGGGCTATTTTTATTTCGAGTTCGAGCAAGCACTCACTCGACCATTACGCCTATGGGCTACTTTACTTCGAGTTCGAATCATTCACTCGACTACTAAGCCTACAAACTACTTTTATTTCGAGTTCGAGCAAGCACTCACTCGACCATTATGCCTATGGCTACTTTACTTCGAGTTCAAATCATTCACTCGACTACTAAGCCTACGGGTTACTTTTATTTCGAGTTCGAGCAAGCACTCACTCAACCATTATGCCTACGGGCTACTTTACTTCGAGTTCGAATCATTCACTCGACTACTAAGCCTACGGGCTACTTTTATTTCGAGTTCGAGCAAGCACTCACTCGATCATTACGCCTACGGGCTACTTTACTTAGAGTTCGAATCATTCACTTGACTACTAAGCCTACAGGATACTTTTATTTCGAGTTCGAGCAAGCACTCACTCGACCATTATTCCTACGAGCTACTTTACTTCGAGTTCGAATCATTCACTCGACTACTAAGCCTACGGGCTACTTTTATTTCGAGTTCGAGCAAGCACTCACTCGACCATTATGCCTACGGGCTACATTACTTCGAGTTCGAATCATTCACTCGACTACTAAGCCTACGGGCTACTTTTATTTCGAGTTCGAGCAAACACTCACTCGACCATTACGCCTATAGACTACATTACTTCGAGTAACATTACTCATTACTTCGAGTTCAAATGAACACTTGACTATTTAAAGGCTGAAGGTTGTTCGAGCCCGATAAAGCAAATGGGACTACCCACAAGGCCCGAAGGCAACATAGATTAAAATTCAAACAATCTATTTAGCGTAAAAGGCTATTTTGCTTCAAAAGAAAGAAAGATTTATATTTACAAATTTTTGTACAAAGGCAGCAACTCAGCCAAAAAGAAGTTCTTTATACTAAAACCGAAAGCGTTATCAAAAGAACGCAGCAAACGACCTAAGGCCCTAAATGATTCAATCTTCATCGGAGGCCTTGTTCTCGGCATCTTCCTCATCTTCAGACTCCCCCGAGTCATCGGAGTCTTCCTCAGGAAAGGCCAACCTTCGAGCTTTGTTCTCCTCCGCCCTGGCGACTTCAATCTCGGCCCCAATATTGAAGACCTGAGCTCTGACCTCCTAGAGAGCTTCTCTCCGGGCTTGCCATTTTGCATGTTCGACCATGCTCTTAGCTTTGGCTAGGTTAACCTCAACATAGATCCTGAACTGAGCCACTTTGGCATCGGCTCTTTTATTGGCCCCGATCACCTCAGATCTGGCCACTTCAAGTTCTTTAGCCAAATCTGCTTTATCTGAAGTGGCCAAATCCAACCAATGCTGAAGCTCTTTCATCTTTTCGATCAGCCCCGAAGCATTTTTTCACAGATCAAAGTTGGGCATCAGACAGCTCCAACTGAGCTTGAACTGCTTCCTTTTTCGAGGCAAGGATATCCATACACTTTTTAAATTCTTCTGCTTCGCCCAGTAGCGCGTCTACCTGTGAGTTAAGCCATCCAATCTGCTCGATCCTCTGCCAAACCTGCAGAATCGGATCGTTATTGGTTATTCTTTTTCATCTTCACTATCATGGAACATTCGGAATACCTGCTCAGCTATCTCTCCATGCTCTTCCCGAGCCGCTGTCAAATCTGCTCAAAGTTTTTCACTAAGGAGCTTGTACGAGTCACTCTTCTCAGTAAGGCTCTGAACCTCGGCATCATGCTCCTCCCGGATTCGAAGAAAGGCCTCGTGATTCAACACCGAAGCCTATAAATAGAAGGAGAAACATTAGAATTACCTACAATTCTAAGTATAAAAAAAGCGGCAAAAACGCCATCAGAGTTACCCGATTCAAATCATGTTGGGCCTCGTTGAAAAGACAGGCGGGCCCCACCGCATTCATCACTGATTGATCTTCTTCGGTCACCAAGGACCGAAGGTAACTGGCAATCCCCACAGGGAGAGAAAAAATTCGGGTATCCTCAGGTACGGAGAGCACTATCTTCTGCCTTCGGTCGGGATCGATACTCGGGGCTGGGAATCGGTCCACCAGTTTGTGAAACGATGAAGGCTCAGTAGAACTCGACCACGATGCTTTTTTGGGTACCGACATTCCACCAAAATCGGTAACCTCTTCCGAGGCACCTGACTCAAGCCCCTCCAGAAAATCGTAGATGTCGGCCGACTCTTGAATACCCTCATAGGACCGATCCTCCAACATGCTGGCCTCTCGAATCATGGCATCCGAAATCTGAGAGGATCTGCTAATGTCAACTATCCCGAACTCATCCCTTGAAATATCTTCTACTGCCCGAGAAGACCCACCCTCGGTATCCCTTTCAATCATCTTAGCTTGAGAAGGGATAATCTCGGCTTCTTCTTGTTCTGGGATTATGGCCAGGGTTCCCTGATTTGCTTCCACCAGATTGGAAGACTGTTGAATCACAACATTAGCCCGTACGTAGGCTAAATTCTCCTCTCCTTCTTCGGGCTCGTCCCTTAAATGGCGGGCCACTTCTGAAGACATAACACCAGAGCCCCCATTCGGTTTTCGAGATATCTTAGCCGGTTTCTTCTTTTTCGAGCTCGGGGAGCCCGATACGTCTTTTCTCTTCCTTTCTTTTACCTGCTTCAGGGTAGGGACTTCTTCACCACCAGATGGAGGCTTCATGACTACATCTTTCCCGAGTCCTACAAAGGGGAAAAAGGGAGATTTACCATACAAACCGATAAGAGACGAATCGATAAAAAGATTTACCATAACTGCGGGCCTCCCATCGACCCTTTGATAATTCGACCCAAGCACGCTCAGAGTACGGTCTCTGCAACACCAGACCTTCGACCCATTGTTTAAGATCCGGGATCGGTTCCAGCATCCGAGCTACGGTTGTGATAAGAAAAGAAAAATAGATCAACAAAATGAAAGGCAATCACAAAATCTAAACGGGCAAAAAGAAATGTTTACTCACGGCTCATATTCCATTTCTCGGGAAATGGTAAGTCATCGGCAGGGATCGGGTCCGAAGTTTTGATTCGAACAAAACGGCCCATCCAACCCCGATCCCGAGTCTCGTCTATGCTCGAGAATGGCGCTTTGGTTGCTCGGCGAGCAAGCCTGATTAACCCTCCTCGATAAAGTCGGGGATTGTAAAGGCGCATAAGATGATCGAGGGTGAAGATACACCCATCGACCTTGCTCGAGAAAAATCGAAGAAGAATCACTATCCTCCAAAAGGAATGGTGGATCTGGCCGAGGGTCACATCGTACCTCTTACAGAAGGCAACGATGATAGGGTCTAGAGGGCCCAACGTAAAAGGATACGTGTAAACACTTAAGAACCCTTCGATGTGGGTAGTAATTGATTTATCATGCGATGGGATTACTACGAGTTTATTATCCCAGTTGCATTCTTGTATGACTTTATCGAGAACTTTCTCCGTAATTGAATATTGGTACCTCGACATCGGCTCATACCGACCAGGTATCGGAGAAGGCTTTTCAATTTTAAAATCAACTACAGTCGAGCACCCTACCAGAATGAATTCCTCAGGGTGGGGCTCTTCCACATCCTCGCCACCAGCAGGTCGAGATGAAGAAGCGATCTCTTTTTGTGGAACAATTTTAGACATTTTTGCCATTTAAAATTCTGTGAAAAAAGAACGGGAGTATTTGGTGTTTTAAGAAAGAATTTGCAGTAAAACTCACAGATTTGCAGACAGAAAACTCAGAAAAAACGAAAGGGAACTTAGAAAATTTGGAAGATTGAAGACGCAAAAGTGATGAATGGTGGAAGGAAAGGTTATTTATAGGTTGAAGCAATGACAGTTCAATATCAGCGGTGGCCGACCACCGTCTGACACATATTAAATGCCTTGGTAAAACTGAACCGATAGGACAACTATCATGTACGTCATGGTCGGGATCGATGCAGACGTCAACATATATCTGATCGAGCTGTTGGAAAATCATATCGTTTCTCGCCACATCCTTTTTCGAGAAACGAGGGGACTATATATGTATGGTCAAAATCGATTAAGTTAGTCGTACAGACTGGTCGAGGTGATAATACTTCGATCAAAAGGTATCTGCATGACGACGGGTCGAGGTCCAAAGTAAGGGCGTCGAGCTTCGAGCTCTAAGACCGATCAACGACAAGATCAGTATCATTATCGAGCTCATATCCAAATCGAACTACGAGGCAAAGCGGAGATTATCGAAGATGCATAGACTGACTAACACTCACCCAGAATATCGAGACTCCAAGTCAGAATCGAGCTCGAACTAAGGCCGAGGGCTCGATCCAATACCGAGCTCGAGCCAGTATCGAGCTCACAGACAAGAGCCGTTGCAACCGCACTAGGGGGAGAGAATCTTGGCGGGAATCGAGGAAAAGACAATTCATCATGGGTTCTCCACTATATATTTTTTATAGATAAAGTAGGATCCCTCTACTATAAAGAGGGAAATCCTTGTAAGCATAAGGGGATATTGTAACAAGGACAACTTCAGCGAGATTAACACATTTGGGCTCATTTACTTTGCCTTGTTCATCAACATTTCCTTTTTCTCTGCCTTATATTCCATTTCATCTGTCAAAGAATATATATATTTCTATTTCACTCTGCAATTTGTACCAAGTTATATCACGTATCCTTAGAACCATATACAAATTCAACTCTATCCGTTTTTCGGGTAAACACATATATTATAGCAAAATTTAAAGCCGCATTTATCAAAAGTCTTTTTCTCTTCCTTAAACTTTGATTCAGTCAAATTACACCTTATATATAAATGGAGGGAGAATGAAAATTATTTAGGATTTGATATTTCTAAAATTCTAAATTCATGTCTAAAATTATTGAGCTTGAGAAAGCTACATTGTTTAAAATTTGATATTTGCTTTTTTTACTAAAAAAATTCATGCCTAGAATAATACATAAGTTTTCCGGTTTCTACTCAAAGTGGGTTTACAGTTTACTATTATTAATATGGATATTACTACCTATATTCTAAGCTGAGATAGTTGAGATGAGAACCATTATGAGTGAATAACCTGAGCCTCATGCCTTCTCTCTCTAGTTTGCAAGATTTCCTCTATGTAAACACTATGTGAATAAATAGCAATATTTTTGAGGTATTTAAATCATTTCATTTAAAATTAGTTAAGATGCTGTTGAACTTATAAATGAAGATCTAGGGAATAGATATCATCACGTCTTCTGGTTGTTTAATATAAAGTCGTGGCAGTATATTAATAAAGAGAACTGTGTAAAAAATGGTTAACTGATCGAATTCTAGCTGAACGACTTTCTCTTTTTGAATTCTAATATATTTGAAACATTTACGGTGTCTCTATCCTTAACCTAACAGCTAGTACGGCCATAGATTGGAGAAAGTATTTTTGAGAAAATGATCCTCTATGCCCCTCAAAATTTTAATAGCTCATATTTTTTTTCATTGACAAGAAATGACCTTCCGAACCAAACATATTACATCTAATAACCTGAATTGTCTATTTTGTATATTTTTTGTATAATGACAATCTGTTTTGTATATTTTTTGTATAATGACAGTCTATTTTGTATATATTTTGTATAGTGACATTCTATTTCATATAAATTATATAGTGACAGTCTATTTAGTATATTTTTGTATAATGACAGTCTATTTTGTATATATTTTGTATAGTGACAGTCTATTTAATATATTTTTTGTATAATGAGTCTATTTTTGTATATATTTTGTACAGTGACAGTCTATTGCATATAAATTATATAGTGACAGTCTATTTTATATAATTTTTGTATAGTGACAGTATATTTTGTATATATTTTGTAATATACCAATATTCAAAAGAAATGCTCTCCAACCTAATACATAGTCTAAAAATGTAAGATGTGGGGTCTACCTCTACATTGGTCAAACTTTTGGGACTACTATTTGATTTTGATTAATTTTTTTCTTGTCTTTAAATTGAAGGTTTCAAGAATTGAATACAAGATTTGTCAAATCTCAGCAGTTGTAGTGTTAATATTAATGATGACCAGGCTCCAGCTTCGACCTCACCGCAAATCGTGAAATCGAAATCAAAACCCAGTCAGTCTAACCCACTGTGCTCGATCTCGTTGGCTTTAGATCTGGGTGGAAACTCAAACACCGGCGACCCTCCATTAAATCCAGTGACTCTTTCTTCTCGTTTTATTTATTGTTTTTGGGGCTTTTGATATCATAAACAACCTTGCATATGGATGAATTCGGTTCATCACCGGTTTCACACACAGAACCGGATTATCCGCCTGAGGCGTCACCGTATTCTCCACCCTATAAAAATATTTCCGGGATGTTACCGGCTGATGTTCACTCAAATGCTTCATATTGCTCTCAAATTTTGTTTCAGGCAAATCAATATCAATCCAATTATCTTTTATCTAAAAACTATCTAAAAAGAGTGGAAATAGGGAAATGTAGTTGGTTTTTTTTTAACTGGGTGTATCTAGTGGTTACGGAGTTGAAAAGTTCGAAATTTGAAGGGGAAAGAGTGACAGTGGTTTTGGGCTAGCCCTTGTAATTGATTTTGGGCTATTAATTGTATGATTTATTTTGTGGCTACCAGTTGTCAGTGGCGAAGCTACGTGCAACCAAGGGTGGTCAACTGACCACCCTTCGCCGGAAAATTATACTTTTATAAAGTAAAATATTACTTGTTATTGATTAAAAATAGGCTTTGAACACTCTTACATAGCCAACTGACAAAGGTTTGAACACCCTTGTTGAAAGTTAACATTAGTTTTTCCTAGATGGCTATAAGTGATAATTGCTCAAGTATTTTCTATCAGATGAATAAAAGCAAGAGATAAATTAAGTAACCGAATATCTATACCAAAGCAATAGATGCACATGAAGCAAGATGCCATGATAGTATCTTGCCCTCGAAATTCCTCTGAAGAAGAAAGCGTACTTGGCACATTAAACCATATATGTCACTGGTGAAAGATGCTAGCTCTAAAGTGAGGGCTACACGTAGCTTAGCTTATCCCATATCTTATTCAAAAAGAGATTAGCAAACTCCATATTAAACCTAGTGAACATTCAAATATCTGTCCTATATATTCATTTGTGGATTGAATCTTTTCTACCTCTTTGCACACAAAGAGAATGTGATGACAAAGTGAATGTGATGACAAAGTGAATGTGCCTCCTTACTTAGCAATATGTGTTTGTACATACACTTTTCGTGGTTAATTAGCATACATCATTACCGTGCGCATATGAAAGAAAGTAGTCTAAATCTCCCACATGGAGTTTTGGTGAAACATTTTGCTAACTATCTTTTTGTTGAGTTGTTTATACAAAAACATAAGAGAAGATCCTTTTCTGTAGCATCTCAACAAGAAAGTTCAACTTATAAGAGGTTCAGGCCGGGATCTTTTTATGTTTGGTTCCCGGACCAGCTTTAGCCCAACCCTTGAGGTCAGTGGGCTAATTGGGGCTTGGCTAATAAGAAGTCTTGATTCTAAAAGTCCAAATTAATGAGTTCGATTGGCCTGGTAAACCTCAGGAATAAGGTCATTTTAATGGCTATAAACAAACGGTTTTTTGCACTTTTGGACACAACATGCTTTTAGAATAAGAAGAATATTCCAACTAAAAAAAAGGTCGTGAGCGTGTCTGCCTTTAGTCTCTTATTCTTCTACTACCTTTTATATAGTTGGACGGTTCAAAGAATGTTTTGGTTGAATAGATACCTCAAAAGGTACAGTGTGTTTAGTCCAGTTTAGAAATAAAGTTAATTCATCAATACGTTATGTATATTCTCCGCGCGAAAAGGAAGCAAAACGAAAGTCACTAATAATATATTATCTCCTTTATGGAAAAAAGGATATTACTTTTTTCAAATAAAAGGTATATATCGTTTGGATTTTATCAGTTTCTTTTACTCTGCATTCGATGTTTATATTGTATTCTTTTGTATGATTGAATACGGTGGCGGATCTAGGTTTTCTAAAGGATCCGAGACCCACAGTCGGGGAGGAATTTGATAGTGATTAGGGAAAAAAGACTTGGAAGAACTGAAAGAAAGAAAAAGAAAAATGGAAATGAAGAAGTCCTAATAATAGAATGAGTGCCCAAGTGCGATATTTATTTGTTCCTAGAAATAATTTACACTATTACTAGTATATAAGGGTTTTTTTTTTGTTTGGGGGGAGGGTGGGATTGAACAGAGGTTCATGTGAGTTGTGACCCATGATCCACCGGTTAACCACCCATATTATTCACTAAAAAATGGGTTGGATAATAAATTTTAAAAAAATTAGTCAAATATGGATAAATGACCATATTATTCATTTATAAAATGAATAATCAATAGAAAACTAATTGGTTTAACTTTTACATTTGTAAAACCTCAAATTGTGGGTTCCCCAAGTTTGTGAGACTAGGAATTTTTTCAAAAAATGATCATATTCAAGAAGTCATGGATAATATGGTTACTCATATTATCCGCCGGTTAACCCATTTTCTATTCGTATTAAATATGGATCGGTTGGATAATTTATCATTACCCGTTTTTGACCCATCCCATATCCAACCCGACCCACCCATTTGCCGCCCCTAATCACGAGATATGTTAGGTATAAATAATAAAAACTAAAGATAATGCAATTAGAGCTGTATTTTTTTTGTGTGGATGATTCACTAAAGAGATACTCATTATGCTGTAATACTACACATCATGAACTGCAATGATAATACTTAAAATAACTAAGGGAACAGATTGCGAAGTGCCATGATCAATTTTCTTCTGAAATGGCAAATATATATATATATTGATTTAGTGGATCTGCATAATTTGGATACATGAAAAATAGTAGAAACGAAATAAGCTGAAGAATAGTAGAAACAAAAAGACATAAAGATGGAGAATAGTAGCAACGACTTAAAAAGTAATTTGATGAAAAAATGATGTATGTCAGAAAGATAAAATCAATAATTCATGAAAATGTCAAATAAAAAAGAAACTTTTATTGATGCCATGTGAACTATGGGACCCGACAAGGTTGAAAAGAAATGTTCACTATATAAATATATATATATATATATATATATATATATATATATATAACTGCTCTACCATAGTAGGCTGGAATCTTTGTATATTAACGGTGTCCATTGTTAATGGAAGAGTCAAAACATAATGCAAGAAGGACAATTCACATGTGAAGCCTACCTTGCTATCTACTGATTATACCTTCCTATAACGGCAATGTCAAAGGGTATTTGATAGGTTGGTATCTATAAAAGTTAAGTACTAATTATGGTGGAGTCAATATTTGAAATTTATGAATTTAAAATTTTAGTTCATTTAAGTTACTGTCTTCTTAATTAATAATTTATATATATTTAATAAATTTTTAAGACAAATAAATAATTTAGATCAAATCTATTTATTTCGACCAAACCAGTAAGCTATATCTAGCTCCAGCCCAGCTTGTTAACTACCTAAAATAGTAGTGCTTTGATTGGGAAAATTTGACAAAACAAAGGGTAACCAAAGGAACATTTTGGTCCCATCGGCAGGCTCCACCATGTTACTTTAGTTCAGTAATCAACATACAACATTAAAAAAGATTGTCATATCAATTTAGAACTGGTAAAGTAAGGAAACATTGATGAAAAAAAAGTAAACATGATGTTACTTTCTTCAATACTGAAATTAGACCATAAATCCAAAAAGAAACAAGGAGGTGCAGAAAAGGTAATTTTCTTCCTAAGCGTCCAGCACCAGCAATAAACAATGCTAAAGTCACAAGCTCTGATGGTCCATTTAGTTTGGAGGATGGTTATTCATATAGATGATGATATGGGATCGATCCCCTCAATGCTTTCTGGGTCGAGTCTGTCGCACAGGGCTTGCCTAGTGCGGTTTATATTCCCTGTGTGGTTTGCAGACTATTACACAGTGAGGGTTTACACAGTGAGGGTTTACCCAGTGCGCACAGAGTGCTCACTCGAAGGGCAGGCTATGATAGAGACTGTAGCGGCTACAGGTTTTCTTGAAATTCCAAAAAAAAAATAAATAATAATAACAGTGGGGGTTTACCCAGTGCGCACAGAATGCTCATTATAGAGTGCTCACCCGAAGGCATTCTTGGAATTCCAAATAAAAATAAAAATAATAATAACAGTGAGGTTTACCCAATGCGCACAGAATGCTCATTATAGAGTGCTCACCCGAAGACAGGCTGTGACAGAGACCGTAGCGGCTGCGGGTTTTCTTGGAATTCTAAAAAAAAAAAATAATACATTGACAAACTTAATTATTACTAGTATTTTTATAAAAGTTTATATATGCGGATAAAAAAACTTAGTCCAGGGCTCAATATAATATCCTCAACTCAATTTAAAGTTTTTTCTAACTTAGTCAAGTCTTTCTAGAAGAAAATAAAGAATATTCCATTTTGTCCAGGGCAAACAGCCCTCAACTTCCACGATCTAGAAAGCGCGTGCGCATCACTCACCCTACTGTTTTTTGTTTTGCCCCCAATTTTCTCCAATTTGGCCTACCTTCAATTCAAAAACTTCATAGCCATTGATATTACACCTGCTTTTCGAGCTGTTATATAACTAGCTCCTTCTCAGACTTTTCTGTTTGTCTGTTCAGTGGACGGTCTGATCAATCGGTATGTTCCCCAATTTCCCCCCTTTTTTATACTACTTGATGTTCGCATTTTAAGATTACATAATTTGGTAGAGGATTCATGTTCTACACTGTCAATATGATGCCGGTTGTAGCATGATACTTTCTCATCTTTTTTAGGTTATCAATGTGCATGTATTATAGAGAGTTTTGCTTAATTGGCTTTAAGTATTACAGTATTTTCTTCTCCCTTGAATCTGCGCCGTGTAATTGCTTGGATAAGATGGTTTCAATGATATATTGTAGTGAAGCTGGTTGCTCAGTACTAGTCTAGTTGTGTTCTTCCTCGTTTCTCTTCGTTCTTCAGTAGATGGGCTGTTTCCAGTCTACAGCAAAAAAGCAGTTCCCTGGACACGAAGATCCTGTAGTCCTTGCATCTCAAACAGCCTGTGAGTTATTTATTGATCTTTCTTCAATTGTGATTTTAATGTGTGCATTTGATTTGATACAATTTGAGCTTGCCTCTGAATTAAGAGGTTTGTAGTGAACAATCTGGCAAAAGTGAATGGAAGTCAAAAGCAATGACCTTTGATTCTGAATTCCTTTCCATTTTTAAGGTGTTGAATCCATTTCAGTGTTTATGGCTGGCATTATGCTTGTAGCCTCTTCGTGTGGGATGTGGTGCTTCTTATCTTAAAATTTGAAAGTATAGCTTGAGCAGTCTTTTATTCAGCAAGATGAGACGTGCATATCAAAGTTTTAACTGTGATGACGTGGAAATGGATAGAAGAAAAATAGATGATAGAGAAGTTCCTGGAAACATGAATAAGAATTGGGCATGAGAATTTATGATCCAATAATCTGTTGAAATGAAACTGTTACTTCAGAGGTATGTTAAAAATTAGCATCGAAAGGTACCTAGGCTTGCAACAATTTGGTGCGGACCTGTACCATTAGGTTCTATGAATTACTCTTACAATATATTCGATCTATTAATTGTTTTAAGTGCTCTAAACAGACATTGGCCTGATGTAGTTACAAACTTCAGGTCTAGTCATTTGATTATCCCATAAGTTCTCGCAGAATAATTTTAGTTGTTTATCTATTCCCACTCAAACCCCAAAACCCAGTTTGTATTGTTTCCTACTACCCAAATCCTCTTTTTGCATGTCCTTGCTTAGTTGCTTATGTGTTTTCCTCTCTGTTATTTCCTCTTTTGCAGTTAGTGTAAGCGAAGTTGAAGCATTGTTTGAGCTGTTCAAGAATATTAGCAGTTCGGTAATTGATGATGGCCTAATTAGCAAGGTAGTCTTCCCTTAATGCCCAAACATACTCTTACTGGCTCTCAATGTGGGGTTGTGACTTCCTGCTGCATCATTCCAGATGGATGTTGTATGAGTTACTTCAATACTAGACTAAATTCTGTGTCTTTCATCATCTAACTGGGCATCTTTATGAGTTAACTTTTTTGCCTTTTGACCTTCAATTAAAGTTAGAAGGTAGTGTTATAGACTACTTTACTTGAAAGATGGAAAGGGATGGAAAAATGTAATATTACTTGATGTATCTTGAATCATGGCATTTGGTAGGCATGGAAAAACTTTCCCTGTCACAGCTACAACAGGAATCATAATTGCCTTTTTCTGATGGTTACTCTATCATGAGATGAGAAAGTTAATTTTGCAAGAGTGAAAAGGTTATTTCCGGGAGATATTTGGTGGAGTTTGCTCTTTCACGTAAACTGCACTGCCATAGATAGTCGAAGCTATGCATTGCAGAGAATGGCATGGCTTCATTTGCAATTCTATTACGGTATCAATTTGATGAAGTCTATTTTCTTTGGAGACTACATCTCATCCTTGCATCTCTTTTCCTTTTTAGTTTCTAATAACGGCACAGAATATCAAACTGTTTTGTGGTTAAAAAATTCTGCTGAAACTTCTGAAGATCTATTATAGGATAATATATTTTTTTTCCCCTTATAAGTACTTATTTTAGTGCTTATGCTTGTGAAAATCATGTTGGAGGTGCAGGAAGAATTTCAGTTGGCTTTATTCAAGAACAGAAATAAAGAAAACCTTTTTGCAAATCGGGTATGATTACTTCTTTGAGTATGTTGATTTTTTCCTCTTTGATATAGTGCTGGTTCATAGCTGGCAGTTTGAGCATGCTTTTTAAGAATTGCTTGAAGTAAAATTAGCATAGAGGTTATAGCTTAATATGTTGTATCAAAGAACGCCTATAATATGTCATCAAGATGTGGATTAAGCTAAGCTGATATAAATTTACATGAAAAAGCTCAGAACTATTTATGGTATATCAATTTGCCTCTTGAACTTTCTGCGTGCAGATTTTTTATCTCTTTGATGTAAAGCAAAAAGGAGTTATCGATTTTGGTGATTTTGTTAGGGCACTTAATGTTTTCCACCCAAATGCCTCGCAAGAAGAGAAGATCAATTGTAAGTGAAATAAAAGATAAATATAACTGTTTAATTCGTCTTTTATGTTTCCATTAAATGCTTAACTGGCACCCAAATAGTCAGATGGAAACTTCATCATTCTGCCATTGCAGTTTCATTTAGGCTTTATGATTTGGATGGCACGGGGTTCATTGAGCGGCAAGAGGTATTCTATTCTAGTTTGTCAGTTTTCATGCTGTGTTGAAAATCGTCTAGAAGCATCTTGTAATTTTTAGCTTGTTGCAAAGTTGGAGCTTGTCACATTCTCAAAAGATACATAAATATGAAAAGGAAAAAAGTAATGAGTTTTATTGTCTTTTGAACAAGGTGGGTTGCTCTGATGGTAAGCGTCCTCCACTTCCAACCAAGAGGTTGTGAGTTCGAGTCACCCCAAGAGCAAGGTGGGAGTTCTTGGAGGGAAGGATGCCGAGGGTCTATTGGAAACAACCTCTCTACCCCAGGGTAGAGGTAAGGTCTGCGTACATACTACCCTCCCCAGACCCCACTAGTGGGATTATACTGGGTTGTTGTTGTTGTTGTTGTTGTTGTTGTTGAACAAATTAAGGTTCCTTTCCTCTAACCGTGTTTGTGGAGAGTGATAAGTGTTGCCAAATCTTGCGGCTATTGTTATTTGAAAAGCGATAAGTGTTGATTGTTCGTTTTCAACTCTTTTTGCTTAAGACGGGCCAACGTAAGTATACTTGGAGGGAGGAAGTTTGAATGTGGTCTTTGATCCTATCTGTCTCATTGGTCCATGATCATTATTAGGTCAGAGAAAAAGTTGAACCTTATATTCTTTCTAGATGTTTAAGACCGTGCACTTTTCACTCTGCTGCTGTTAGTCTACTAGTTGTTCTTCTCTTCCTTATTTTAAGTTTTAGCAGCTTCTATGGAAGACTTAGAGACTGGCATTTTCCAGGCATTTATTGCACTTCAAGTCACTTATTGGCTGTGTACTCTTTGCATATTGTAACCACCCCTTTACTCAAGTTCTTAGCCATCTTGGAAGTTGGAGGAAGCAGTCATTTGATATTTGCTTACTTTCCCCTTCAGAGTTCAAAGCAGTGTCTGATGAATGGTTATACAGAGATGAAATCACATTTACATCATATTTTGATTTTTAGTATTGTCTGTAATTTTGGCAGGTTAAGCAGATGTTAATTGCAATTTTATGCGAGTCTGAGATGAAGTTGGCCGACGAGATCATTGAGATAATACTGGATAAGGTAATTTACTGATGATAACCAATTTAAGTTTCCATCATCCTAGTCCATAAAATTGGTACCTCTGCTCCTCTGTTTGATAAGATGTAAAGTTAACCAATGCGTTCTGTTTGCATTTAGTATCACTTTAATATGTCGTTGGATCCTTGCCTCTCAACCAAGAATAGCATATTCGAACTAGCCATAACAACATCTTTCACCTTGCTGGTCATTTGCACTCCTAATAGTCTTGTCTGGTGGAATTTTAGTAACTAGTCAATGTAATTTCAATGTGTAGACATTTTTGGAGGCAGATTCAAATCAGGACGGAAAGATTGACAAATCTGAGTGGCACAATTTTGTGGGCCGAAATCCTTCATTATTGAAGATAATGACCCTTTCGTATCTGAGGTATCATGTTTGATATTGGATATATGGTGAACATAAATAAATTCGATGGAGGACGTTGTCTGATGAGATTTTTCTTGTTTTGATGCAGGGATATAACTACTACTTTTCCAAGTTTTGTATTTCATTCCGAAGTTGATGAGATGGCTACCTAACTAAGAAATGTAATTCAGACCGATTATTTTTCTCCTTATTCTGGTAATTTATTGACGCACCTAAGTTTGTTGGGGACTGGGAGCTTTTTCAGAATATAGAAAAACTAAAGGTGATTAAAATGGAAACAGTAGTGATTGGGTCAAGAGGTTAAGCTAGCCTTCCATTGTAAAGTGATTTTGTTGGCAATATTCCGTCGTTTAATTTATACCAGCTTTGTATACTCTATTCTTAGAAGCTCATGATTTGTACTACCAATTCTTGGGGAATGTATAAGATTAGGATCTTTATTTACTTAAATTGCTTTAATAATTGTTATTGGAATTAGATAATTGAAAGTTGGATTACCTAATGGGTTGTGTTATGTGCCATCACGACTAGTTGGATTTTGGGTCGTGACAACAACGCTCTTCTTTGCATCTAACAAAATTGAACTTTTCAATTGTCTTGTTAAAGCAAATATTCCAACTTCGAGAAGCTTGCTTTAGTCCATAAATGGATCTTTGTAGCTTGCAAATCTTATTATGATCAGGCGGAGAAGTGAAACCTTCAGGTTGTGTCATGTACACATCCTCTTCTAGCTCACCATAAAGGAAAGTTTTTTTCACATCCATTTTCCATATTTCATTGCCAGAACCTTGTGTCGCCTCTTCATAGGTCTTAGGGTCATCATCATTATGATCAACCTCATTTGATGCAGGTATACTCTGTAAAAGAGTCAAGACGCAATCAATATGTTTTCACGGACAAGCGTGTGATTTCACCAGATAGAATGAAAAATGTATGCACCTTCAAAAACTGGTTTAAGTTTAATTAAAATGAAACAAAGGTATTACACCTTTCAATCAAGTGGTCAACCGCATTTCATGTTCAGCTGAAATCCAGCCATGAAAAATTATCAGCACAAAATCCCATGAATGAAAATGGAGTCGTCCTTTCCCTAAGACCTCTCTTTACCACAACATTTCCATTCTTCTCTACTTTCACCTTCTTTTCTTAGCATTCTTTACTTTTCTCAAGTTGGTCCAGCTTCTCTTTCCCTTTTTGAGAGGGGGCAGGGTTTATTTTTCAATCAACCATGGCTTTGCCATGGATTCTTCTCCTCTTATTTTCATCTCTAGCTTCCGTTTCATTCACCCAATCAACCCTCACATTGGACTACTATGCCAAAACATGTCCTAAATTTGAAGAAATTGTTAGGGACGTTGTCCTCCAAAAGCAACAGCAGTTCCCTGTCGCTGCGGCAGCTACCCTAAGTCTCTTTTTCCACGACTGTGCTGTGGATGGTTGTGATGCCTCCGTCCTTATCAAGCCAACAGCCTTCACCAAACCTGAGCTCGAGCATGACATCAACCACTCCCTTGCAGGCGATGGCTTCGATCTTATTTCACGTATCAAGACCGCCCTCGAGCTTGCTTGCCCTGGCGTTGTATCTTGTGCAGATATTCTTGCCACAGCTACAAGGAATCTTGTTGTTATGACTGGTGGACCTCACTATAAAGTTCCTCTAGGCCGAAAAGACAGCCTTGTTTCCCAAGCTTCAAGTGTAGAAGGAAAATTACCTCGTGCAAATGAAACAATAGATCAAATGATCAAAACATTCCAAGGTCTAGGTTTCAACATCCAAGAAATGGTTGCATTAGTTGGAGGTGGACATACTATTGGCTTTGCTCATTGCAAGGAGTTTGCTAATCGAATTTTTGGCACTCCTGACCCAACAATGAATCCCAAATTGGCAGAAAGATTGAGAGGAATGTGCGCGAATTATACGACTAACACTGACATGGCAGCCTTCCTTGACGTGATAACCCCCGGCACTTTTGATAACATGTTTTTCAAGAATTTGATGAAGGGTTTAGGAGTTCTTGGTTCTGATCAATTGCTTTTGAGTGATCCAAGGACAAGGCCATTTGTTGAGAAATATGCAAATGATAGCCAGGCTTTCTCTATAGATTTTGCTCATGCCATGGAGAAGCTTAATATTTATCAAGTTAAAATTGGCAATCAAGGAGAGGTGAGGAGGAGATGTGATGCAGTTAATACTGCACAGATGTGAAAAAAGAGAAGATAAAGGATTATGAGTTCTTGATTATGTTGTTTGAATCACATATATAACTGTTGATGATGATGGTGTGCATGTTTGTGTTTATGATGATCAAAGGTAATTGAATACTTATTAAAGACTAACTGTGAGATTATTTGATAAGATTTCTTGAAAATTTTCCAGGATATTGAATTAGGGGATAACACGGTCCTTGCTTCACGATTGAAAATCTGGTCTATTGTTCCGTTTCAAGTGAAAAAAATATTGCGACAATTATCAAAGAAAAACTAGAACTCATTTAACAAAGTTTAACATCTCTTATTGCACTCATTTTTTTTTGATATTCCTGGTATCCCGTCGGTTGTTTGTTAACTTTCTCAATCTTCAACAACTTGTACTCGAAAATGTTACACTCTTTCTCATTATATTCCTGGATAGCACGGTTAGCAAGTTCAGTCAGTAGTTCAACCTTTTCATTGAACTCTGGATATGGTACTATTCCAGCCAGGGTAGACATACCGGGATAGTGATATACGTCAAAACCATTGCTTTGCTCAATCTGGCGGTAGTAACTGGACCAAATAGGGAAAAATAGGGGGCGATGCTCCAGCAAAGCGCCGTCGGGCAAAATCTCCTCATCGCTGTCGTTCTCATAATCGTAATTCGGGCCATGTTTAAACTTTGAGACGTATCCACATCCTCCTCGACGTATTTGCCTACTCCCCACACATCTTCCTAATGCAACGGGTTCGGCCATTATGCTCTACCTTAACACAAACTAAGGTCACCTAACACAAACTTCGTCTGCAAAACTAGGTCGAAGGTTACTACTAACACTTTGTTGGTTGGTTCATGATTAGCCTCTTATATAGAAGAAAAAGAAGACAATGATGCGGTCGAAACCCTACAGAGAATCCTAATTAAACTCAATTAAGGTTATCTACGATGTCAAATTGATCCCACTCCCAAGGGAATTGTGATTTTAGAACGTTGGTACTTGGTTATGAATAGTGTCACACCCCTTTTAACCCCGAAAAAAGAGATATATGTGTTATGTGGATTGTCGTGGGTTAAAGAGTTTTTCCAATTAAAGTGACAAATTTGAGTAGGGATTAATTTATTTACAGAGTCGCCACTTGGAATTGATTTTTTGGGTGTTCCAAGTCACCTTTTATTTGAATCCCTATTCAAAGGAAGGTTTGACTCTATAATTATTGGTCTGCGAAAACAAAGTCCGGGTAAGAAATTCTGTTGACCGGGGAGAAGGTGTAAGGCATTCCCCGAGTCCCGTGGTTCTAGCACGGTCGCTTTATTGACTATAACTTGGCTTGAATTAATTTTGGATAAATTGTAATTTATTGGTTTCCGTGTTTTATCTATGTCCTCTTTTATTATTAAAATATGAAATTATCTTTGAAACGGATCACATGTGTGAATCCACTTTGTTTATTGTACCCAAATCATGTCACGCGTACGCGTACACAATTAGCAGCATTTTATTATTATTGGGATTATTTCGTCAAAGTTGCACAAACGCATACCTTGCCCTTTATTTTCGGAAATCGTAATTATGTCACGCGAACGTATACATAATCACGATGGTTTGATTAAGATCGTGCCTAGAGCAAACTAACGTATTTATGAGTATTCGAGTATTAATCAATGTAAAAGAAACTATGCCAGCTTATTCTAATTCTTCACGACCCAACGACTAAGCCCAAACCCCCAATGGCCCAGCTTATATCTTAGCTAATGACCCACTTCAATTTGCATAGTGGCTTATTTCTTATTAAGATAACCTCTATTTTCCAAATTACTTTTTTTTTTGTAATAATGTAATCTTATCTCTTCACATCTCAATAAAGTATAAGATATGCATGCAACAAAGTAACTGAAGCCGTCAACATTTACCCCATTTAAGAACAAATAAGCAGATACTTAAGACTTAAAATTCGAAGATGCCAAAATTTCAAAGTTCCTCGCCTTTCACTTCTTACTCGCTTGAATTCCAATTATCACGCTAGCCGTCAATTAGTTAATGATATCAAATGAATAATTAATCACACTAAAATGAAGCCAACATGCTAATATTCTTCAAGGAACGATTCAAAGCCAACTAAAAATCGGATGCTCAAAACTTAAAATATATAAAGATTATTCATGGTGTATATAATAAAAATAGTGATGCCATTAAGAGATGAACCTTAAGAAGAATCCGACTTTGAGAGGTTTACAACAGGGGAGTCCAAAAGCAAATAAGAACTCCAAACAGGACCTTGACGAGCTAGAAACTTCGTCGGACAAAACGCAGACGTTGACGGCACAACAAACTTTGAAACCGATCTCTTCGAACTCAGCCAACAATGAACGGATGAGGTCAACACCTGCCAGGTTTTAAACGGTGGTTCAAGGTGAATCCAATGGCGGTTTCGAAACTGTTTAGTGCTGATTCGAGGGTCAAAACGGGCAGCAATTTTGGTGGTCTCTCGCTACTATTACTGCTGCATTTGTGCCGCGGCTTTTTGTGTGAAAAAGAGCTGTTTTGGGGTCATTTTCGCAGCTGTTTTGGGAGTGATTTCGGGCTGGAATTTGAACTGATTTTACAGGGGAACTGTTGCTGCGTTTTTGCACATGTTGCGGCTGATTTTCAATTGATTAAATGAGCTTTAGGGACTGACTTTCATAGCTGAAAAAACGGGCCCTTTGGAGGGTGTTGAGGGTGGTTTAATAGAGGTAATTTTAGGAGGAAGATGAATGTGTGGTGAGGAAGAAGAAGAAGAAGGCAGCTCGTTTTTCTTTCTTTTTCAGATCTCTCCCCCTCCCTTTTTTGTGTGTTATGTGTGTGTTTTATAGCTGAAAATGGGGTATGGGGTTTGTGATAGGAGACAAGCATGGGGGACAAGGAGTGTGGAACAATGGAGAGTGGAGTAGAGAGCAAAGTGTGGGGGGACAAGCATGTGGGACAAGCATGGGGGACAAATGAAAGTGGAGTGGGGACACGACTGGGAAGATGTGAGCGGAAAATATTCAAGCACGATAAAAAATTAGGTGCTCACAGCATGACCCTCTTTTCTTGGAAACATTAAAAGTTTTCAGGCAAAGATAAAGTGAGCCGTGTGACTAAAGTTTGACCATATCGTTACTCAAAAGAGGAAGAAAAATAAAAAGAAAAGGGTACAACCGAGTCCTGGTTTTGGACAACCTACTTTTCAAACTTTGCCAAAACGGTTAGCCACTTCGGACTTAACCTATTCAACTTCATTTTGCCTTGTAGGCACTTTCAATTTGATTTCCTCTTTACAAGAGTTTTTGATTTCTAAGCATCAGCCGCCATGGCCAGTCGGGGTCGACTTGATGTCGCTGCCGAGTCTGGGTGCCTTTTTTGCATATTAGCTTGTATCAAACGAAAGCCCTGTAAATCAGTCTTGCTATCCCTTCTTTGCCTTAGTTTTGGAACAGAGTTAGACCAAAATGGATTCGAAGAAAAACAAACAATGGAATGGACAATGAATTTAGACAAGAGGTATCCTTTTCGGGGAAGGAAAGAATGACTTAACTGGAGTATATGCGGACTTCAATGAACATGACATGCCTTTTGGACTTGATGTCTGATCTGTGTAAACCGTCCGACTCTTAGAAATTCATCACATTTTTTGCCTCGAAACCTAGAAACCTTGCCCAGGATTATCAATACCAATGGCTGTGAAGATTCTCTTTTCGATCAGTAGTGCCCTTTGCGGGTTTTCACCAGCTAAACTCTCTCAATTCTAACCTCACCATCGCCTTATAGTGCCCTTTGCGGGTTTTCACTAACAAGACTCTCTCATTTTTATTTTCTTTGCTCGTCATCGCCTTATGGTGCCCGTGAGGGTTTTCACCAATAAGACTCTCTCATTTTATTTCTCTCATTTTGGTGGCATCAGATCCAAGTGATTGTATCCTCTAATTCTTGAATATTCTCGTTGATTGATCGGAAGGACTTGAAAAGGATTTGGGTAAAAAAGATTTGGACTGAATTACAACTTTGGAACCTCTCAGGCAAAACCATCGCCGAACCATTATAACACCTGCCCCAGTTTCAACTTTTGGTGGAATGTAAATTTTTATTTTGGTGTGACTGAACCCCAGAAAGAGGTTGCCTACGTATCCTTTCGGAATCAAGTCGAACGTAACTTTGTTTTGATTTTCTTTTCTTTTTTCATTTTCTTTTCTTTTTTTTTTTTTCATAAAACTTCCAGGATCCAAAGAGGGTAATCAAAGAAAAGTAACCGGCTCAAAAGGGTTTGCAAAGGGTTGATAGTGTTTGGGTAGCGAGAATGAAAGCCTTCGTCATCCCAATCAGAGAACATTAAAGATGCGTAAAAGGGTCAAACATAATACCTTTTGACCGTGTCTGTATAGACAGTTGTCTCGGAGACATTTCCTTCGAACTTTCTGGGCCGCACTTTCTTGTTGTAGGCACGGGCCATTCTTTGTTGGTACAACTGCCCGTGGAAAACTGCGGCCATACGTTTTTCATCAATCATAGTTAATTGTTCCAAACCGGTTCTTGACCCAATCCTTATCCTCAATCTCGACTTCAACAATGATCCAAAGAGAGGGAATTTCAACTTCTTCCGATTTCATTTGGATCTTGGCTTAGGCCTAATGTTCCACTTCTTTGCTTATTTTCTCACAAGCCTTATCTTCAACACATTTTGCTTCTTGATTCATTATTTCGAGGTCTGACAGCGTTTTAGGATCTGGGCATGAAGTCCGCAAGCATGTCATGTTATTAAAATTTGTATTAACAGAACTGAAAAGAGAATGAGAAAGGTGACAAGATTAAGAAAATAGACATTCCTAGACAATGAAATATTAATTTCATTAAATTGATTTTTTTTTTGAATTTTAAAGATAGAAGGGTTTTCATCGAAAAGTAAGACAATAATGTAAAACATCCGAATTACACCCTGAAATAATCTGGACGCAGAAAGGATAGCAAGACTGGCTACAGAGTCTCCCGTTTGATGGAGGACTTTCAGGTTTGGCGACCATTTTTTTTTGCTTTTCTTCTGTCTCGGCAATGGATGTAATGGCCTTCAGTGCCGAATTAAATTCCTCATCTTCACGGATCATTTCGACAACTGGCCCATTGGTGTGAACATGCAAAGGATTGTTCATCATATTAGGGGCCTCTTCATCCCTAAACATTATTGTCTTGACCTCGATGAGGTCTTCCACTGCTCTTTTAAGAGTCCAACAGTCTTCCGTATCATGCGACACTATTCTAGGGTGGTATTCACATCTAGCATTAGCCCGATGCGAGGGGGACTCGGTGTTTGGCCTGTTCGGGGCTATTGGCTGCAGTAGACCTAGCCTGACTAGCTTTAGAACAAGCTCGAGTATGATTCACCAACAAGGGTGAACTGATTCCATCTCGGGGGGCTTTTTTTTTTCTTTTCTTTTTTCTTTTTTTTTCTTTTTGTTGTTTTCGCTCTTTGTTTTTCTCTTTTTTTTTTTCTGTCACTCTTTTCTTTTTTACTCAATTTTTTTTTTCGATTTATTTTTTCACTCAATTTATTTATGGCTATGATCGAATCCGATGGGGATTGCCTACGTATCATGACGTCGCATTAATCAGATCTTGCGTAGTTCGGGCAAATCGGGAATAAAGTAAAATAAACTAACTCTTTTTTTTACTCATATACAATTAATCCCATAAAAGCTTCTAGCAAGGAAAAATATTTCGATTTTTTTTTTTGGAATTTTGTTTTTTTGTTGAAAAAAAACTTCTAAAGACAGGTTTTTTTTTTGCTTTTTTTTTGGAATCTTCGAAAGAAATACTTAAAAAAAATATATATTTTGAATTTTTTTTTTATATATTTAAAATGACAATATTTTTTTGGATTTTGATTTTTTTGTTTTTAAATTTTGGGAGAAAGATTTTTTAAAAAAAAGACGAAAATATTTTTTGGAATTTTGGATTTGACGTCTCAAAGAACGACTTCTAAAGAAGGAATTAAAGAATTGTTTTTTTGAATTTTTGAAAATTGGGGGCCGGAACCGATGAGGTTTGCCTACGTATCTCACATCCGATGAGAATCAGACCCGCGTAGTTCGGTGGATCAGAAATAAAATAGATAAACTAACTCTTTTTCATGTACAATTAATCCGACAAAATTTCCTAGCAAAGAAAATATTTTTAAAAGTTTTTTCGATTTTTTTTTTTTGGAATTGGTGAAAGAAAAACTTCTAAAGTAGAAAAAAAAAATTGAATTTTGATTTTTTTTTTTAAAAAAAAATTTCAAAAGAAAAAAACTATTTTTTTTTTGGATTTTGGGAGAAAGACTTTTTTTTAAAAAAGGAAGAAAATCTTTTTGGATTTTTGGTCTAAAAAAAAGAAGCTTCTAAAGAAGTAATTAAAGGAAAATATCTTTTTGGATTTTTAAAAATTGGGGGCTGAAACCGATGAGGTTTGCCTACGTATCTCACATCCGGTGAGAATCAGACCCACGTAGTTCGGTTAAAATTGACTATATTTTTTTTCTTTTTTTTTCTTTTTTTAAATGAAAATTAATCTTTAAAAACCATATGCACTAGACCACATCATTTTTTCTCTGTTCGTTCAACTGATTTATGCTAAAGTCGGTCGACATGCAAGCCTCCCAAATAATGCAACAAGTAGCACATAACATGACATAATGGTCTCAACAAGGTACCTGTCCTAAAACAGAACTCGGCACATGAGTCGAGCGCTGCTAAGTCAAATGCACATGATGCAAATAAAGCGTAGCCTACTAGGGATATTCATTGCTTGTGGCTTGTTCTTCTAAGTTTGTAAATCCTAAAGGAGATGGTATCTAGGCCTGGCTTACCCGGGCGGACAACCCGAGCCGAGGAGCGTCAAGCATTACCAGTAGTAGAACAGCACTGGCTAGCTAACGGCTCTCCCGCCTAAACATATGTGACTAAATCGTTCACCAGAAGCTGGTAGGCTAACTGGCTTTATCTCAAGACAGAAATTTTGTGATGCTGGTAGGCAAACACAACATAACTAATTATCAGAAGACTCAGTGGGATGCGAGAGAGGATACAATTTATATGTACAATTCAACAATATCAAGACAGTAAAAAGTGGACAAGTAGCACATTAGTCCCAAATAAATTACAATATATACAAAAATTAATAAAGCCAAATAAAGTCAATGTACAAGCTCAAATTCTTGAAGTTCCCCAGCAGAGTCGCCAGAGCTGTCACACCCCTTTTAACCCCGAAAAAAGAGATATATGTGTTATGTAAATTGTTGTGGGTTAAAGAGTTTTTCCAATTAAAGTGACAAATTTGAGTAGGGATTATTTTATTTACAGAGTCACCACTTGGAATTGATTTTTTGGGTGTTCCAAGTCACCTTTTATTTGAATCCCTATTCAAAGGAAGGTTTGACTCTATTATTATTGGTCTGCAAAAATAAAGTCGGGATAAGGAATTCTGTTGACTGGGGAGAAGGTGTAAGGCATTCCCCGAGTCCCGTGGTTCTAGCACGGTCGCTTTATTGACTACAACTTGGCTTGAATTAATTTTGGATAAATTATAATTTATTGGTTTCCGTATTTTATCTATGTCCTCTTTTATTATTAAAATATGAAATTATCTTTGAAACGGATCACATGTGTGAATCCACTTTGTTTATTGTACCCAAATCATGTCACGCGTACGCGTACACAATTAGCAGCATTTTATTATTATTGGGATTATTTCGTCAAAGTTGCACAAACGCATACCTTGCCCTTTATTTTCGGAAATCGTAATTATGCCACGCGAACGTATACATAATCACGATGGTTTGATTAAGATCGTGCCTAGAGCAAACTAACATATTTATGAGTATTCGAGTATTAATCAATGTAAAAGAAACTATGCCAGCTTATTCTAATTCTTCACGACCCAACGACTAAGCCCAAACCCCCAATGGCCCAGCTTATATCTTAGCTAATGACCCACTTCAATTTGCATAGTGGCTTATTTCTTATTAAGATAACCTCTATTTTTCAAATTACTTTTTTTTTATAATAATGTAATCTTATCTCTTCACATCTCAATAAAGTATAAGATATGCATGCAACAAAGTAACTGAAGCCGTCAACATTTACCCCATTTAAGAACAAATAAGCAGATACTTAAGACTTAAAATTCGAAGATGCCAAAATTTCAAAGTTCCTCGCCTTTCACTTCTTACTCGCTTGAATTCCAATTATCACGCTAGCCGTCAATTAGTTAATGATATCAAATGAATAATTAATCACACTAAAATGAAGCCAACATGCTAATATTCTTCAAGGAACGATTTAAAGCCAACTAAAAATCGGATGCTCAAAACTTAAAATATATAAAGATTATTCATGGTGTATATAATAAAAATAGTGATGCCATTAAGAGATGAACCTTAAGAAGAATCCGACTTTGAGAGGTTTACAACAGGGGAGTCCAAAAGCAAATAAGAACTCCAAACAGGACCTTGACGAGCTAGAAACTTCGTCGGACAAAACGCAGACGTTGACGGCACAACACACTTTGAAATCGATCTCTTCGAACTCAGCCAACAATGAACGGATGATGTCAACACCTGCCGGGTTTTAAACGGTGGTTCAAGGTGAATCCAATGGCGGTTTCGGAACTGTTTAGTGCTGATTCGAGGGTCAAAACAGGTAGCAATTTTGGTGGTCTCTCGCTACTAGTGCTGCTGCGTTTGTGCCGCGGCTTTTTGTGTGAAAAAGAGCTGTTTTGGGATCATTTTCGCAGCTGTTTTGGGAGTGATTTCGGGCTGGAATTTGAACTGGTTTTACAGGCGAACTGTTGCTGCGTTTTTGCACATGTTGCAGCTGATTTTCAATTGATTAAATGAGCTTTAGGGACTGACTTTCATAGCTGAAAAAACGGGCCCTTTGGAGGGTGTTGAGGGTGGTTTAATTGAGGTAATTTTAGGAGGAAGATGAATGTGTGGTGAGGAAGAAGAAGAGGAAGGCAGCTCGTTTTTTCTTTCTTTTTCAGATCTCTCCCCCTACCTTTTTTGTGGGGGACAAGCATGGGGGACAAGCATGAGGGACACGCCTGGGAAGATGTGAGCGGAAAATATTCAAGCACGGTAAAAATTAGGTGCTCACAAATAGCACGTGATGTTTGTCCTGATATTTACACTATTTTCCTATCTTTTGGAGGAAAGGCCTATATAATTATAAATCTCACTTATTTGGCTAGTCATTTCTCTTTGAGGAAAATCTTTTTGACTTCTATTCCTTTCTTATTTATTTAGCATTCACAATGTAGCATTAAGGTATTTGAGAGTCTTATTTAGAAGGAAAATTTGTGAAACAAGTGTTAGGCTGTCACTTATGTGTGTCTCTTTGTGAGGTTGTTCTTTCGATATTTTATATTTTTTATATAGTGAATTGTTCATCTCTTTAAATATTTGTTTATTTTGGTATATTTTTCTTGTTTGATTTATTATCGTTCAAGATTTGATTTATAATTAATTAGATCATAACACCGGAAACATTCGACCTGAGCATGGCATTTTTTATTTGTGTCGTTGGCTAAGTATTAATTGAAGCGATAGTCCAATTAAAGCTGAACTCTTATTATTTTTCATTTTCTGTTCAAGAACATTCTGACATATTACAGTGTTAAATAAGCTATTATTTAGAAATCCCAAGTTCGAGTTCTTCCCAACAAGACAACCGAAAAGTTCTCATCTCAAACTACTTGAATAATAAATCTAATCTGGTGAAAAAAAAAATAAAGTTCTCGTCTTAAGTTTAAAAGTAAGCGTTGATAATAGTTCATTCTTTTTTGTCATAAGCAAATTACAATGAGTCAGTGAGAACTAAAGGATTGTTCCCACATGACTAAAATAAAGTTTTATATAAAAAAGTTTATGTATCGTCAGTTATTTCATTATTTAATTTGATAGTTGCACTTTCTTTCCTATTTTCAAAAAAGAAAATGGAAATTCTTTACGTCGTACCTAATTTATTACGAAGGGGCGAAGGGACATCACCGATGTACCATGATCGGCACATTTGCCAACTTTCTCTTTTTGCTTTTTGTAGCTTTGTTTCAACAACGAGAATATGATCAAACGACCTATCCATCTTTTTCAAAAAAGACCTATCAAATTCTAATTAATACAAATACTTTGCATTCTGTTGAAACGTTAAAGCTCTTTTATCTGAAAATATAAACTCAAAAACATATGTACCTTCAGCAATAATATGATTATTTTGGACTCAAAGAATCAAAATGTATGAAAAAAAAACATAATGACATTTTTATATATAACGTCATTTTAAAGGGCGATACACCTTAACGGTCGTTTATATCTAAATACTTAAATAAAATAATGAAAAGAAAAGAAAAATGAAAAATAGGAAAAAAATAAAATAATGCTGGTGGAAGGAATTGAACCCTGGACCTTAAAGCAAAAACAAACTTCATACCTAGCTTTTAACAATTACACAATTCAACACTCTACTCCTCTTTTGGTACATTAAATTCTATTTATCTACTTTTTCTGCGCTATGTGAATTCAAATATAGCGCCCTTTAAAAGAGCGTTATATATAAAAAGGTCATTATATATTTTTTTCACACATTTCGTTCTTTCAGTCCAAAAGAATAACTTTTTGGTTCCGGACTCTGTTTTATAACCTCTTACGGGGATAATTTAGTTCGAAACTCCTCCGAGAATAGGCTTAAAACATACTAAGGGATCATTGGTTCGAAATAAGGATATTTTGGGATTGTACTCTGGGATTATAATCTCATATCCTATGGAATAAATACTAACAAGAGTTTAGTATAACATTTGTTTTTATTTGAGCTAATATCAATAATTAAACATGAAATAAATGTAATCTCAAATTTTATATTAGAATTAGTATCCGAATCGCGGTACCAAACGACCCCTAAGGGACATTATCTACAAGCCATCAAGATTTTAGTGGCACTTTCAAAGATCGTTTTTGACTTAAGTTGCCGCTTTCTTTGATAAAAAAATCGAGAAATTCATCGATTTAACAAGCTGTTGTTGATCATCAGTTTCTTTCATTAATTTAACATAAGGTCCATATCTGGACAGTACAGATCCTCAATACTATATGGTTGATACTTGACTTTAAGATTCTTTTCGTCAATTGTCTAGTCCAATCACCAGTGACCTGGGCATTCACTTCTGGAAGACGGTTAAAATTTATATGGAAGTGCATTCTGCCAGATATATATATATATATATATATATATATATATATATATATATATATATATATATATATATATATGAGTCCGGAACCAATGCGCGGTTCTTTGGACTCAAACGACAAAAATAAGTGAAAAAAAATTGACTATCATTTTATATATAGCGCGGCGAATTTGAACTTAAAATTGGCGGGAGGTATAGCACATATATATTATAGCGCCTCCTATATATGCGTTATACCTACTTAAAAAAGCGGGTCATCTCCTTCCCCGACCAGAAACCAGCAGCAAACCCAAACCCCCAAACCAGCGTTCCACCCCCCCCCCTCCCCCCAAATTTTTAAGCAAAAAAGTCCATTGGACCTCATCTGTCCCACAAAAAGTGTATTTTCTCCGTATTGTAGCAAGCTAAACCGGATCCAAGGCGTTGTCGTGTAGTGGATCTCGTACATTGCTCGTTTCGGCTCCCAAATCATCAAATTTTCACATTTCAAAAAATTTTAAATCGAGATTTTCCTACTTACTTTTTGGTAAAACTCATGTATATAAAATGCTTAGTAGTTATTTTTGTAACGACCCAACCGGTCGTTTTGAGCATTTACACTTCGCTCAGTTGTTTGAGGGCATGAGTAGCTCCGTATAATGTAATATAACTTATGTGAATCATCAGTTTTAGTTTTCAGGTTATTCAGAATTGATTTGAAAGAATGATTCTCAGCTAGAAGCTTTAAATTTGAAAGAGTTGACCAAGTTTAATTTTTTGTGAATTTGAACCCGAAACGGAATTTTGATTGTTCAATTAGCTCCGTTGGGTGATTTCGGACTTAAGAGCGCGCCCGGATTGTGATTCAGAGGTCCGTAGTTGAATTTGGCTCGAAATGGCGAAAGTTAAAATTTTGAAAAGTTTGACCGGGAGTGGACTTTTTGATATCGGATTCGGATTATGATTCCGGAAATTGAAATAGCTTCGTTATGTTATTTGAGACTTGTGCGCAAAATTTGATGTCATTCCGAATTGATTTGCTATGTTTCAGCACGAGTTATTGAATTTAAAAGTTCAAAGCTCAAAGATTTCGATTTGAGGTGTGATTCATCGTTTTGATGTTGTTATGTGTATTTTGAGGCTTGTTGGTATATTCAGACGGGGTCCCTAGAGGCTCGGGTGAGTTTCGGACGAGGTTCAGATCATTTCATTGCATTTTGGATTTTTGCTAAGATTGTTGGTTCTGGTGTGACCGCACCTGCGGCTGGTTTGCGCAGGTTCTAGGGTTGCAGAAGCGACGAAGGGGTCGCAGGAGAGGAAATATTGCTGGGAGCAGGGTTCCGCAGAAGCAGAGATTGCTTCGCATCTGCGAAGATGCAGATGCGGTGAGTTGAGCGTAGAAGTGGTTGGAGGCGCAGAAGCGACAAGTGGGCGCGCACCTGTGAGTATGCAGATGCGGGTATTTTACCGTAGGTGCGAAGGCAAACCTCCAGTGCTTCTCCGCAGAATGTGTTTTTGGTCGCAAATGCGACGCTGCAGAATCGGCTAATGTGCCGCAGGTGCGAAAGTGCCGGGCAGAATGATAAATACAAGGG
The DNA here is from genome assembly GCF_000715075.1 of Nicotiana tabacum. Taxonomy (NCBI): domain Eukaryota; kingdom Viridiplantae; phylum Streptophyta; class Magnoliopsida; order Solanales; family Solanaceae; genus Nicotiana; species Nicotiana tabacum. The sequence goes on from NC_134101.1 coordinate 22,376,298, forward strand.
TTCACGATTTTGGCTTCATTTTAACATTTCCAAGGGGTTCATACCCTTAGCGCTAAGATAAATACAAGGGTTCACGATTTCGGATTGAGGCGATTCTTGGAGCAATTTTCATCTTGTGGATTTGGGTAAGTGTTCTCTACCCATTTTGATCTTATATCACGAATCTACCTTCGTTTTTGGTAATTGGATTGTGAATTTTATAGAGAGAATTAGGGTTTTGACCTAAAGTTTCATAATATGAATTTTTGAGTTTTGAACATCGAATTAGTGTCGGATTTGAGTGAAACTAGTATGGTTGGACTCATAATTGAATGGGTTATTGGATTTTATAAATTTTGTCGGGTTTTGAGGTGCGGGCCCGGGTTGGGCTTTTGATTCAAGATTTGATCTTTTCGACCGGGATTGGTTCCTTTAGCATTGTTTGATGTATTTGAGTTATTTTTGGTTAGTTTTTGAGCCCGTTCAGAACACGCGGGATGGCATTTTAGAGCATCGCTTGGCTTGCTTGGTGTTGGAATTATCTTGTTCGAGGTAAGTAACGCTTCTAATCTTAGTGCTGAGGGTATGAAACCCCGAAATACGTGTTATGTGATTTGTGTTGAGGTGACGCACATGCTAGGTGACGGGCGCGTGGGCGTGCACCATGTGAATTGGGACTCTGTTGCTTCCATGGCACTGAATAGTGGCCCTATTTTGTTGATATCCGTGTTTTCACCATGTGATAAAGTAATTGAGCTGTCAATCATGCTAGATATCATGTTTAGGCTTTATGCCGATATTGTTTGGACCCATAGTGGTCGTTTCTTACTGTCATCTTACTGATTTCATTGATATTTCGTACTCAGTCATATTCATGCATTCATACCATATCTCAGTCTCAGATATTATTTATTGATATATTATATCATTGTTGTCGGGCTAGTTTCATGACATTGTGAGGCCGCGAGTGAGACTGGAGAGATTGATGACTGAGTGAGACCGAGGGCCTGAGTAAGAGTGACATTTTAGGATCGGGCTGCATGCCGCAATATATTATATTGATTATATTTTATATGGATCAGGTTGCACGCCGCAACGAGCCTTCGGGCTATATATATATATATATATATGTGTGTGTGTGTGTGTGTGTGTGTGTGTGTGTGTGTGTGTGTGTGTGTGTGTGTGTGTGTGTATATATATATATATATATATATATATATATATATATTATTGGATCGGGTTGCACGCCGCAACAATATTGGATCGCTGCAACAATATTGGATCTGGTTGCACGCCGCATCAATTTAGTGCTTGGGCTGAAGGAGCCCATCCGGAGTCTGCACACCCCCAGTGAGCGCAGTCGACTATATATATGTGGATCGAGTTGCACACCGCAACGTGCCTTATGGTCATATATGGATCGGATTGCATGCCGCAGCAGGTATTGTACAATGCTGAGTGATTGAGTGTGTTGAGCCTTGAGCATAGTGAGAGAGAATGTGAGACAATGAGATTGAGTACTCTAAGAGTGTGAGTACATGAGTTCATCTCTGAGATACATTGCATTGACATGCACACATGACATACATGCATATAGATGTATTTTCCTCATGTTGTACGGTTTCACATCATTCATGATTTCTCACACATGCTGACAAATGGGCATATTGATACATTTGTTTTACACTGGTTATCTGGAAAGAGAAATGAAACATCTTATTTATTTTGGAAAGGATTTTGGAAAAATTATTATTTTCAAACTTATTCATATTTTTGGTAACTCTGGTAAACGATTTGGGTTTTCATTCAAGTACTTGAAAGGCAGAACTATTTTCAGAAATCATATTTTTGTTGAGCATTTGATTGTTAAGTTACTTCTGGCATTACTTGTTTTATGTTGTTATGAACTATTGTTGGTTATTGAAGTTGGGACTCGACCTTGCTACAAACTCATCACTACTTTCAACCTAAGGTTAGGTTTGTTACTTATTGAGTACATGGGGTCGGTTGTACTCATACTACACTTCTTTACCTTGCGTGCAGATGTTGGCTGGTGATGTTGTTGTGTTCGATGGGAGCTGGATTGAAAATATACCTGTGTCCCGGCTGTAACCGCCTCTTGTTCGCGGTAGCTTTAGATCTGTAAAACTCTGTTTATGTACTATTCAAATAGACTATGTATTTATTTCCTTTCCGTTTTGTAAACTCTATTCTTAGAAGCTCATGATTTGTACTACCAGTTCTTGGGGAATATATCAAATTCAGATAATTTCTTTACTTAATTGCTTTTTAATTGTTATTGGAATTGGTTAATGGTTAACTGGCTTACCTAACGGGTTGGGTTAGGTGCCATCACGACCAGGTGGATTTCGGGTCGTGACAGGTGGTATCAGAGCCCTAAGTTCATAGGTTCTACAAGTCATGAGCAAGTATCTAGTAGAGTCTTGCGGATCAGTATGCTGACGTCCATACCTATCTTAGAGAGGCTACATGACATTTAGGATATACTTCCCATCTTTCTTTCTTTATCGTGTGGCATTTCATAGCTGGGACGGAAGAGCTCCACATAGCTAGGCCGCGGGAGCAATAATCAGGCAACTCAGCTATGATGGCGTCGTTGTATTGCCTCCATACGAACTATTTAATAAACACAAGAATCGTGAGTAAACGCAACACATATCAAGCCAGGCCAAGTAAAATTAAGTATATATGTACCTGCGCGCCTTCAAGTAAATCCAACAAATCCCTGTAATAAGGGAGATAATGTCGAGCCTCGACCTCTCGTCCGTAGCCTCGCCTAACCCACCTCTAAGCTAAAGGGAGAAACGGTGGAGGTGGTGTATCCGGAGAGATCGGTGGCTGGAACTGTAGGAACCGCTCCCAGGCCCAAACCTAATATAGATTGTGGACGTAAAATTTAAGGTGTTTTTTTTACTATGTATGTTATAATCATGAATGAGGATTGACTATGTTTTCACCTGCAGCAGCGGTAAAAATCCGGCAACGTCTCTCTGGGTGCTCTTGCACGCCCGACACATCTACCTATACAAGTAACCTAGAACACCTGCACCCCAGCTGTAACCAAATAAATCATCTAGCCGCTTTAGATGATGTAGAAATCTCAAGCTGACTAGGTTTCCCGAAGTGTTCGGGAACAGTATACCACAAAACATCAGCAATAGCAATAGTCTCGTGTGCCGATCGATATCCTCTGGCGGTGAATCACCTGTAATCTCTGCGTCCATCGCCACCAGATGTTGTCGAACGGGCGTCAGCTGCAATCGACTGGCCCCACTCAATGTAGTCGGCTCTGCTGGCTGGAGACCAGTGAGCCGCTGCAACATATGAAGGTAATCCACTCCCCTATAGTCTCTAAGAGCATGTGGGTAAGCTACATGTATACCATCAACAGGCAGCCCGAAAAGAACCTCTACGTCCTCAAGCGTGATGGTAGCCTCGCCGATGGGTAGATGAAACGTGTGCGTCTTCGGTCGCCACCGCTCTATCATAGCCGTGATCAATGCCTAGTTGAACGGCAACTGGCCGATCTCTATGATCCTGTAGAAACCCGTATCCTGAAGGCGTCTAACTATACATGGATGCAGTGGGTTTTCCCTAATAAACTTCCATATATCGTCTATACGTTTGGGGCGGAATGTCTGGGTTAGATAATTCCCATCCCAGATGTGTGAAGACCTATGGTTGCCGTGTAGCAACAGTAGCTCTCGAGATGCAGGTCCGGGATGCACATGGGGAACCTCCATGACAATGTCTGTAAATTGAACAATATTAATTAAAAAAAATTTCTTTTTGATTGCTTAGCATCTTTAAACATATTGCAATATCTTTTATATTAATATTTAATCGATATTTTTTCAATATTATTACTTAGGTTAATAGATTTTCTATATTATTATTTTATTTGTTAGTTTAATACATTATTTTATATGTTAGTTCATTATTTTATAGGTTTGTTTCTTACTCAGCTATTTTTGGGTATAATAGAATTAAATAATTATTTTTCATAACTATTCATGATATACTTAATAAGTATCCATATAACAATACTTAGTTTGATAAATTTTTTATATAGTTGTTTTTATGTTATTTTCCTATATTTGTTGACTAAAATTCGAGAGAGTTTATGTTTGAACTATCATTTTTTTCAGATATTTTTGGGGTTAACAGATAATTAAATGATTAATTCCAATAACTAAAAATATAATTTAGTAATTATTCATATAAAAAATACTTAGGTTGATAAATTTTCTATATTAATGTTTCATATGTTAGTTTCCAAAAAATATTTACTAAAGTAACACTACTCTAAATGGCCATGAACAAAGTCAACTACCATAAGATAAAATTTATTATTAGTTTTACTACAATAAAGGGCATTACATTACAATTTAGGGCACAACATAACGCTAAAGGGCACTAAACAACAATAAAGTCACATATTAATATACGTACAACAGTAAAAATCATATATAACATTAATTATTCATAAAATAATAATTTATCTTTTTTACTAATTTTTTAGCACATAAATAATTTAATCCGGATAAAAAATAACAAATTAATTAAATCACAAAACGATCACAAAAAGACATAGACCACAGTAAGTCGGAATACCTCGATTTAAAGTTTTTTGAAATGTAAAAATTTGATGATTTGGGGGCCGAAACGAGTAATGTACGAGATCCACTACACGACAACGCCTTGTATCCGGTGTTAGCTTGCTACAATATGGAGAAGATACACTTTTTGTGGGACGGGTGGGCTCCAATGGAGTTTTTTTGCTTAAATAATGGGGAGGGGGGGGGGGGGGGGGGGGGGTGGAACGCTGGTTTGGGGGTTTGGGTTTGCTGCTGGTTTCTGGTCGGGGAAGGAGATGACCCACTTTTTTAAGTAGGTATAGCGCAGCTCCCGCTAATTTTGAGTTTAAATGTTGCGCGATGAATAACCGCGCTATATATAAAATGGTAGCCAGTTTTTATTTCCACCTATTTTTGTTATTTGAGTTCAAAAGAACCACACTTTGGTTCCAGACTCATATATATACTTCATCATCCGTTTTAATTTATGTGAACCCATTTGACTAGGCACGAAATTTAAGAAAAAAGAGAAGACTTTTAAACTTGTGCTGTAAAATGAGGTACAAATACTTTGTGTGGCTATAAATCATTGCATAAAGGTAAATTATTTCCAAATAAAGAAAGGGGTCATTCATTTTGGCACAGACCAAAAAGGAAATAAGTTCACATAAATTAAAACGGAAGGAATATGCATATATATATTATTTTTTCATCATTGAAACTTATATTTAACAATCTCCCCCTTTTTGATGATGACAAAAAAATAATATATAAAAGTTGATGGTAGGTTAGAAACCCGTGTTTTAGCTATTGTTTGCACTCATATTACTGCATTTTCTTGTGTTTGAGCTTTAATGTTAGTGCATTATACTTATTGTGCATTTTATGCCTTGTAGGAAGTGATTTCGAATTTAAATGATATTCGGAAGCTAAATCAAACAAGTTGGAACTTTGATGTATGAGTAAAAGCCTAAGGGATCAAACCAGGATAACGTTCGAGGGTCGACAACTAAGTCTGAATATCAAAAAGTGAGAACAAAAGATTACTCAAAGAAAACTGCACTACCGTGCCGTGCCTAGCGCTAGTGCAATTTTCCTGCAAAATGAAAAAAACTCAACATTCTGCAAAATTTACACACCCGCACCACATGGGGCGCCGCGAGGCAGTGCAAAAAGTGGCCAGAAATGATGTTTTGGCACGTTCTGAAATTTCCTACATGCACGCGGCATGGGGCGGCGCGGGGCGCGGCGCGGCGCGGTAGTCCAAAATTGTTAGAGTGACGTCCTATTTTGGCTAAGAAATGGTAGTTTCGTCTGGGGTTTATTGGGGGCGGCTTAAATATACCAAAACACCATTTTAGATGGACTTTTGATACACTTTCGACCTAAGGAGGCTAAGGAGGCTTGGGAAGAACACAAGCACAAGGATTTCATCATTCCTTCCTCACTCAACATCCGAGTTTGGATTGAATTTATGTTTTCCTATACTTTAGTTATATTTGTGAAGAACTTCTCCATGTCTATGGAGTAGTTCCTTTTGGGTTTTGATGGATTTGGTGTATTGATGATTGTTTGTGGATTATAACTTTATTTTCATGTATTTGAATCGTTTTGGAAGATTTTATTATTGCATCTATATTCACTAGTTCATGTAATCGAGATAGGCATAACTTGTGATATCTTTGCATTATATTGTTGGTTGACTTCATAGATTCTTCTAAGTAATCGAAGGAGGTGTCACGACCCAATTTCTCTTCCGTTTGGGTATCGTGATGGCACCTAGTCTTAAGGACTAGGTAAGCCTAACAATAATTGAAACAACAACATTATTTAAATAGAATCTCTTACAATTCCCAAAATCGGTAGTACAAGTCATAAGCTCTACAGAGTTTTTTTTTGTTGGTAGAAAGCCTCTAAATACAACTATCCAGAAATAGGAATAAACAGTGCAAAACAAAAACTTGAAGGTGACTCTGAAGCCTGCGAACGCAGCGGCAGGTTTACCTTGAATCTCCGACAATAGTCCACACAGCTAGCTGACGAACAAATACCTGGATCTGCACAAAAAAAGTGCAGAAGAGTAGCATGAACACACCACAGCAATGCCCAGTAAGTATCAAGACTAACCTCGGTGGAGTAGTGACGAGGAACAGTCAAGACACCCACTGGTCTAATAAACTAAACAGGTACAAGTATATGAGCAGCATGAGTATGATGTCTACATAAAGACTATGCAATATGGCTCACAGTACAGTAATGGAAATAAGGAAGGAAACAACAAGTGTCAGCGAAATATCATAAAAATGACACAGAAAAATGAATAGAACACAACCTAAATCCGGAATCACAAATACAACTAGGGCAATTAATAACTCAGCAACTACAACCGCTTTTACATCATGTTTTAGTCAACAACTCCACGAGGTACCGAACCTCAGACAATTCACAACTCACGGGTCTCAATACTTGAACCCTAACACTTGGCATCCTGTGCCCTCATAATACTTCATAACCGCACTGACGACTCACGTGCCAATAAAGGCATTCTCACATAGAAGCAAGTAAACAAGGGTGAGCATCTATGCTCAACAATATCAAGAACACATCTTATCCGATAAGAGTGCTTAACTATGTGTATGCTTGTGCAAGTGTCCTACCATAGTCCATATCAACAAATAAGCATAAGGAAAAAGAACGGACAACACGTAGAATATTTTCTCACAGCTTTCACAAGATAAAGCTCACACAGGTACGTATACCACTTCACAAATATCAACAACAAGAATTCCCCCGGGCCACAAATCATCATAAATCAATCCCTGACACAGCCCACCTTGTCTCGTCGCATGTGCAATAGTAACATAAATGCCCGCCTTATCTCGCCACACGTGCATAATAATGTTCCTACCTTGTCTCGCCACATGCGCAACCCACATATATATAAACATATCCCGCCTTGTCATGCCGCATGTGCAAATATCAATAGTAAAAATAGCACGGCAGAAACCTCGTGCAACCCCATAATAACAACCGCACGGCAGAAACCTCGTGCATCGCATTAACAATAACCGCACGGAAGAAACCTCGTGCATCACCATAACAAGTACAACAACAACAACGACAACAATACAAAGTACGATAAGTAAATCGACTCAAGAACTTTAATTCACAAAGAAACGGTAGAACCAATTCACAAGGATAACAACAGTAAATGATGTCAGGCGTAAAGAGTACAGCTCAACAAGGGAAAACTAATATGTAGCAACGATCCCACAATATACTTTTCAATAATAGGGAATCTAACACGAGTCAAAAAGTTTCCAAATAAAACAAGTTGACTAAGATATAAGATATGTAAAACTTCTTTTAAGGTTGAGGAATTTCGAAGGATATTCAACAATTCAATTAAGGATAAGCAGCGGAAAGATAATCATAACCTCAATTAAGACTGAACAAATTATATGATGAGATAATAATAATTTCAAATAAAGATAAGCAGTATGAAAAGATAGCATGACAATAGAGGAGGTAAAATCTTCAATCAAGTCAAATAAGAGTGAATACTGAAAGCAATTAATTCTAATTATAGCACGTAGAGGTGAAACTAGTAAATAAGAACTTAATCATATCAAGAACAACTTCATACTCAGTGAATATAAGGACCTAAGAACCCTAAAAGGCCAACTTTCTACAAATAAGTCCGAGCACGTACTCGTCACCTCGCATACGTGGACTACAATCAACATTGAAGACTCAAATCCTAAGGGGAAATCCCCCACACAAGGTTAGGCAAGATACTTACCTCGAACCAAGCTCAATCAATCGGTCACAATGCCTTTCCCATGAATATCCGACTCTGAATGGCCCAAATCTAGCCAAAACAATTTCATATCATAAATACAACTATGTTAGGCTAATCAAATTAATGAAATCAAGATTTTAGTAAAAATTCCGAAATCCATCCTAAAAAGTCAACCCGGGCCCACGTCTATGAATTGGGTAAAAATCACAAAATACGAACACCCATTCACTCACGAGTCCAACCATATAAGAATCATTCAAATCCGACAAAAAATCCCCTTTCAAAACTCGAAATCTTTATTGAAGAAGTTCTTCCAATTTTTCCCAATTTCAACCCAAAAAATCCAAAATTAAATGGATAAAACAACTATAGATTAAAGGAATACAACCAAAAACAAGTTAGGAATCATTACTCCAAAGCTTCTTCTGAAAATCCCTCAAAAATGCTCTCACAAATCGCCCTAAACCGAGTTTGCAAAGTCCAAAATGACAAAAATCACGAAGCCCTTCGGTTTTGAACACTGCCCAGGCATTTCCGCACCTGCGGAGCCTGGGCTCGCACCTGCACGTGCGCTTGTGCGAACAAAATGAGCGCTTTTGAGCAAATCACTTGCCCCTGCCTCCGCACCTGCGATGAAAGGGTCGCACCTGCGTGTGCGCGCCTGCGGAAATCCCTTCCGCTTCTGCGAACCTTGTGAAGCTCCGATGTCCATTGCGCTTCTGCATGGTCGCACCTGCGAGCCAAGTTCCACAGGTGCGATTGCACTAGAAGGCAGAAACTTTAGATTTCCTTTAATGCCGAATTTGATGCTTTAACCATCCGAAACTCACGCGAGTCCCCCAGGACCTCGACCAACATACCAACCAAATCCTAAAATACCATACGAACTTAGTCGAACCCTCAAACCACATCAAACAACGCTAAAATCACGAATCACCCTCCAATTCAAACTTAATGAACTTGAAACTTTAAATTTCCACAATCGATGCCGAAACCTATCAAACCACGTCTTATTGACCCCAAATTTTGCACACAAGTCATATTCAACATTTCAGAACTACTTCAACTTCCGAAATCGGATCCCGGCTCCGATATCAAAAATTCCACTATCGGTCCAAAACTCAAAAAAATTTGACTTTCGCCAATTCAAGCCTAAATACATTATGGACCTCCAAAACTGTCACGCCCCAAAATCGAGGAGCGCGACCAGCGCTCAACCGAATGAACCCGACCGAGCAAGCCTGTTAGATTTCATTCTACCCAAACTCATGATAATACATATTTTCGTTAATTTGACAAAAATGTGTTCCTGTCTACAAATATAACCACAACATAACATATTTTGTCTTTCCCAGCACCAATACACAACCCACACTATGTCTACGGAGGCACTATGGATAAAGAAGAGTACAATGATAATGCCGGAAATAAGGCCCCGGCTATACCTCAAACGGAATACACAAGGTACAAAAGATACATGACCCCGGGATGAAGTGGGGCTCACCAAGTTTGCTGGGAAGAAGGTGTACTGCTATCACTGATCAATGTCTCCTGCTTTGGAACCACCTGCATCCATTTAAAGATGCAGCGCCCCCGGCAAAAGGGACGTTAGTACTGTCGAATAGTACTAGTATGAAAACTAAACATCAATTAAGAATTTAGAAATACAAGATAATTATGATGAACCCGTGCGACAATAAAATAATATAGATAACTACCTCAACCATAGCAAGCTTATTAAAAGCTATCAACAATATTTATAGGATTTAAGATGAGATCCTATATAACCATCTTCACACAAAGCGGACCCGCCGCCTCACCCGATGTATGCAGGTGGAGGTGTACGTACAATACCACAACTCTAATCAAGCATCCCTGCCGCCTCACCTCAATGTATGCGGGTGGATGTATAACCACAGTACTAAGAACCTACACAAAGCGGTTATGCCGCCTCACCCCAATGTATACGGGTGGAAATGCATCAACGATACCAATACCAACACAAAGCGGCTATGCCGCCTCACCCCAATGTATGCGGGTGGTGGTTCCACAACAATACCAAAACCATACACAAAGCGGTCGTACCGCCTCACCCCAATGTAAGCGGGTGGAGGTGCAGTCCCAATCACAATCTCTATACCATAATCCCCACACAAAGCGGTCATGCCGCCTCATCCCAATATATGCGGGTGGAGGTGCATCACAATCACAATCTCTATACCATAATCCCCACACAACTTGGCATAATAATTTTCACATAAATCACGACTTGAAATTATAACATGTGGATACACAATCCATAGTTTAGAACACATCCTCAATTTATAATGCAATATGATAGCAGTCTTATTTGAAGACATCAACCAAAATCTCAATTTCAATTACAATTTACAGCACAATCACCACCATGTGTGTGACATGGTGTCCGATCACGATCCGATCGGCTAGGATGTCTTATTCAAGACATCAACCCTTTTATATCAGTCAATCTGATCCCAATTAAGAGGAATAATTTTATCACATCAATCTCATCCCAAATAAGGGGAATAATTCACAAAAATAACATAGGTACAAATGTATTTACCTCATCATCTTCCATATTGTATAAATCTCCACTAGTATTTTCAACCAATAATAACAACAATATTTTCTTGGCTCTTTTGGCCATTCACAAGATTCTTTATTCAAGGCACGGTGGCCATATTCAGTATTTCATGCTTACCTTATCAATTTCAAATATCATTATCATCATCAACAATAAATACAATTCAAATCAAGATGTGTAGTACACATGTGAGCAATTTAGAGTCTAAGGCACCTAGAGATATTTCACAAAATTTGGCATATTAGCCTTCATCTGAACTTGACTTAAATTCGAAACATTATTAATGCACAACCCATATTTAAGCACATCCTCAATTGGTAACATAGCATGAATAAAGCATTTGGGATGCTTGTTGAATATATATCTTTCAACCCAATCTTACTCGGAATAGCCAGTTTCATAATGAATCACTCGGGACTTACATACTTTACATGAATATCGTGGGATTCAATTCTAAGAGAAGAGTTTAGCCAACATACCTTGTTTTGAGCTTTTCCTTAAATTACTACGACGTTCCAAAAATTCTAGCAACTTCAATCTATTTAGAAACATAACAAAAGTAAACCATAATTAGGAAGATGAACATGGTTTTAGCTCATTTGAGCATATTATCAAACACTAGGTGTGCATCAAGATTTCAAGGTCCTTTTATGGAGGATTCCATCATCCCCCAACCCAATATTTACCATTCTTAGCTCATCAATCTTCCTACACCCTTTGATAACACATGCATGTAAAATAAACAACTCTCATGCCCAAAATTTATCTTGCTAATTACCCAATTCTAGATAAAATTCGAAATTAAGGGTTAGGATGTAGAATCTTACCTCTTAGGAAGAAGACCTAGGTGCCCCTCTTGATAATCTTCAAGGTTTTAAGTGAGAGTTGAAGAGAAATTTTGATGAATATTCACTTCTCCCTCTAGGACTCTCTCTCTATCACTCTCAAAATATCAGAAAATATGTTTCAAATGGTCCAAGGTAGGTGTTTTAACAGAATAGGGTTGGGTTTAAAACATATGAAAATGGATACTCCAAAATTCTGGACCGGGCTACAGACCTGGCCTCGCCAGGCTAAAGCCTGGTATTATCTCGCTTTAGCCTGGGCTCGCCAGGCTAAAGCCTGGTCTTAGCTTGCTTTAGCCTGGCCTCGCCAGCTATAGGCCAGCCTTTGGGTATTTTATCATAACTTCTTGTAGGAATGTCCGAATGACAAACGGTTTGAAGAGTTAGAAACTAGACTCAAAGGGCTTTAATTTGATAGGTAGATCACCTCATAAGTCAGTACAGTTTGGGAGCAGAATACGTTTGAAGTAGGATCTTGTGCGAATTGAGACATCCTTTCCACTTAATGTATCCTACTTGTTCCACACTAATTCTTTCTATTCACAAAACTCCTTAATATATTTCAACACACCTTAAACATATACGTTTCATTTCGAAATAATGTGGTTCTATCCCATGGGTCTCCTTTAATACTCTAACACGTTATTCCCAAATACCGTTGGCGTACTTTAAAATATTAAATCGTTAGAAAAATTTTTCGGGGACTTACAAAAACACAATCCAGATACGCTCCTAAGTCCAAAATCACCCAACGGAGCTAACGGAATGGAAGAAACTCTATTCCGGAGTCGTCTTCACACAGTTTCGATTACGGTTAAAACTCTTAAGACTTAAGCTTTCATTTTAGGAACTAAGTATCCCAAATCACTCCGAATCATTCGGTAACTGAATTCAACCAAGCACGCAAGTAAATACACATAATATGAAGCTGCTCAGGGCCTTATGCCACCAGACGAGACTTAAATTCTCAAAATGACCGACCGAGTCGTTACAGGAGGCTAGTTGAATCATTGATTAAACCTAGTTAGGAAAATAATCGATAAAGGTTTTCCTAAAAATCGATTCACTATGCATTGTTGCACATTTTCATAGTGCTTAAATTAGTTTATCTCGTGAGGTTAAGACTTAATAGAGTGAGGAGTTTTTGCTGAACGTTTGAACTAATAATAGAGTGAATTCGAGAGACTCACTTGAATATTATAAGTGAATTATCTAGAATGAGATCCCGGACAATTATCCTGCACCTATCCTGTCAAAACCCAATCCTCTCCCACTGATAACCTTAGTTGCTTATTCCTTGTTTCGATAGTCACTAGTCAATAGTTGTAGATTTTAGATTCTTAGTTTATTAATCATACAAATCTCAACTGTTGATCCTTCTGGATAGAAATCAAGGTAGAAACTACGAGAATACTATTTAAATCCAATCCTTGTGGACACGATATTATAATATACCATCTTTGATTAGAGAGCACAATTTAAGTGTGTGTTTTGCATTCGTCAAATTTTGGCGCCGTTGCCAGGGATTGGCAATCAATAGTGTTTGAAATAGTTTGTAGTGCTAATTCAGGAATTAGCTTTTATATTTTCTTTTCTTTCTCTTATTTTTTGTTTTGATTAGTTAACTTCTCTTCAATATTTCTTTTGTTGAAGAACTCTTGAAGAAAATATTCTTGATATGGAACTCTAAATGATGTGAAGATAGAGCATAACCAGCCTAAGAAAACAGTTGCAGAGTTAGCAACTGAACATTATCACAAGTATGCTATTTGTTTTAAATGTGGTAAAAATTATCTATGGGTTGATTGTCAAGCAGGTACGTATTCCTCCTATGGTTCATATTTTGAACACTTTCTCTTTGTTTCTAGTCCGTACAGGTATGATGTTTCTTATGGGCACAATCCTAACTCTAGTTGGGATGAATACCCTTATTATGATTGGAATGAAAGCAAAGTGAGACAACTACCTCAAGAGGAGAATGGTAGTTTAGAAGAGCTTATGTATGCGTTCATAAATAAGGTGGAAGAGAGATTTACACAAGATGATGAAGCCATTAACAACCTAACAATGTAAGTGAGTCAAATAGTAAGCACACTTTGAGAAAGCTATTTGCACTGTGATGGTGAATATGTGAGAATCAGCATATTCGAGAAGATGAGCATCCACAGAGACAACTTTCCACTAGACAAGAGGACTCTGATATAAGCGCCACATTTAAAAATGAATATTTGGTTGATTATAAATCAATAGAAGAAGAGTTCAAACCCCCATCCACCTATCCACATTTACAATTTTTAGTATAAGAGAATGAGGAACAAATGGTCTTGGACATACCAGAAGAATACTCACATGACCTTTCTTCTTCATTTTCTTATTCTAACCTTGATCGTGTGGATTTTATTTTTGGGCATTTACAGGAATATGCAGGGATTTATCTTGTGAATGAATGGAAAAACAAGTTGAGGATAATCATACAAGAATAATCCACCGCTCAAAATGAGGCCAAGAAAGAAAGAAAAGAGTGGGTCTTGCAAATATTCCTAGAGGACTTTAGCATAATGAGCTCCATAAAGAATCCTGAGGAGCAAAAACGAAGAATGAATTTAGAATTAGGGGTAGAGTTCACAAGTTCTCGGAAACGAAAAAAGTTCAAGGGAGTTTTCTTTACCTATTGCTTTTTATTTGTGTGTCATGGGGACATGCCACAATTTAAAGTGTGGGGTGGAGATGCAAATATGTAAATGTGTGTTTGTTTTATTTCTTTTGATTGATTTTTTTTTTGTTTAAAATCGATTTCCCTAGGTAGTGTAATTCCCCTTGGTTTTTCTTTGTGCCGCAGTTCTTTTTCAAGGGTCTCGTTTGAACTGGGTGTAGTTAGTTTTTATTTTTTAGGAGCAGGAAACCTTGTGCTATGATTTAAAATGAAAGCAATTTCCCTTGACTGCATATGCCTTGAGAGATGAGAGTGCCTTAGTCGTGACGCCTAGGCTCAATTCTTGACTCTTAGTTAAGTGCCTTAAATTGCTTGATCGCAACTCTGCTTAACTGCTTTGACTAGAGTTTCTTGATGAGTTCGATCCTGAGTGGGTTATGTGCCATGTATGTGTGAGGTTTTGTGTATTCTGTGAATTGCATTTGATGTCTAGAACTTGCACGTGTATTTGCAAAGCGAAATAGTAGTTTTATTCAGTCTTGGAAATGATATAGGCGTCCCTTTGTTGAGCTAGTTATATTCTTTTAACCACCTAATTGTTATGTACCTTAGTTAACCCCTTTGAGCCTGTAATCCTATTTCTTTGGCAACCACATTACAAGCCTTACCCATTTATTCGAATTGACCATCTATTTGAATTTGACCATCTATTTGAACCTTTCACCTCTAGTGAGCACTTGAATTTGTTATAAACTTTGTAAAGGTTAAAGTGTGGGGGTGTTGGTTTGGCTTTTGAGTGAAACTATTAAAATAAGGAGAAAGGTGCAATCGTTTGAAAAAGTAAGAGCCACTTTAATTGAAAAAGAAAATAAAAAAAGTAGTTGTATTGTTGTGAAGAAAAATATTCATTGATAGTGGTAACTCTTGATGTATTCATACTTAAAGAAGTTGGGAGTTGACGTATATTGATGTAAAGGTGGATTTATGGTTGTTGCGCTCCGTTTTTTCTCTCAAAAGTGGGCCTTGACGTGTGACAACTCTTTTAAAGGAGGGTATTAAAAGAGGAGAGTCGCCACCTAACAGTTTAAGGTGCGTTAGGGCACCTATTTGCCTATGACTCGGGTTTGACTAGTTTGCATCACCAGAGATCGGGTAAGGGTTCAAATTACCTCAAAGAGAAGGTGTTAGGGACTCTTCGAGGTCGACAAGTGTGGGTCCCGGCCGAACTTGAATTATATGAATTAGTCAGATAAACAAACACTGAGAAAACAAGGAGTTTGGGAAGTTTGATTATCAAAGACTTTGAGTAAATACAAACACTTGATTCAAAGATAAATGTGGGGTCCTAAGTTTTTTAGCCTAAAGGATCACCCCGTGCAACATAAATAATACTTCGTAACTCCCTCAAGATAGGGTGTTACTCGTATTATTCAGCGGGCACAGACTATCATTTCCTGCTACCCGATTACTATCTTTAAGTTATTGCCTAAAGCGCACTAGTTGATTATAGGTCGTACCCTATGCGTGCACTACCCGTCCCATGCCTATGGTCCAAGAGGTTTTGGACCTCGATTTGGATGGTTCTAGACTTTACTTAGGTTGCTCAAAAATGATAAATCTAAGCGACAATTCAAAACAAATAGGACTGCACTTAAGGACAGTTAAAGGCTCACGTTAGCCACCGCAATTAGCAAACAGATTTCTACCTTAGGCATTAGGCAGTTTCAGAATTGAGGAAGATTGAAGTCATTAAGATCTATAGACATGGTTTCTATATGATCTCATCCAAATATGCAAGCAATTTCAGATGCAGGGCGTCACTTTAGACCTATGATTTCTAAATTACCAGTTTGAGAGTATCTGATACTACTAAGTTGTTTATTGAGATTACAGATTATAAGTTAATAAAAACCTATAGGCATGATCTCTAAGTGGTTTACATAGTAAGGGACAGTAAAAATTATTGGAAATACTCAGAATTACTCATGCTTTCTAATAGTGGCATGGCTAAGCAATAAACAACGTCTGAAGAGTCCAGTATCAGCACTTTAGAGCGAGTAGTAATACCCTATAGGTAGGATTTCTAAAGATTGGCGATTGGAACTAATTTTTTTATATATATTTAGCTCTTATAGGCATGTTTTCTAGGTGCAACAACGAATTAAATTATTAAAATCCTATAGGCATAATATCTAATGAACATGGTGCAGTTATGCAAATTGAAGGGCAGTTATTGGCATTTATTTCCTATAGGCATGCTGTCTAGCGACACATAGCAGTAGACATGGGAATAAATAAAGCATTTATGCTTTGATAGCATACAAGTTGTGAGAGTGTGTGATTTCCCTAATGGCATGATTTCTAATAGTGCAATTAGAAATTTGAATGACATATATAGCAGGTTGGATAACAAATAGATCATATGAATCCTACAGGCATGCTTTCTACCCTTTTTCATGCAAACATTAGAATATATCGATTTTTCAATTTCACTAACACCCTAATTATTTATTACAGAGTTATTACAGACCCAATAGTGAATATAATAACAAAATATTGTACAAAAAATGACAGTAGGCCACAATGGGCCCAAAAGGAAATACCCAGCATTGCCTGGGCCTTCGACAACTCTCACATAGCATACCCAGATTCCCAGAAGGGAACTATATTCATCAACACAACCCAGAAACCATAGGGGAACTCAAACCAAACCAAACAACCAATGATTTACCATATGACCCAAACTTAAACAAACCAATTTGCAGATTCAGTAGACAGAAGGGGGACAGAACTGAGTGTCGAAGATAGCTCAGGTTTTACTAGTAAAGAGAATGGCCAAAGAACCTCAAGTCCTAGTGTGTCAGAGTTCACAAGAGTCTCAAATGTACCCCGAGCAGTGCTCACACCAGAGAGGTCAATAGAGAGGGTTTTAGTGGCCTTGGCTTTCAGCCGACCAAGAGTGATAGATTCAGAATAATGTAGGTAACAAAGAGAGTGAGAGAACTACGATTAAGAGACATACTTGTATTTTAAAGAAACAAGTATAGAACGGTTGTCTAAACACAGAACATGTTAATTAAGAGGGTCAACAAGACTTAGAAGTAGGTTCAACACTTAGCAAGAAGTAACATGTTGGTAGAAACACATTGAGAATTAAAGAAGAGTCAGGTTTCCTGAGGTTGCAAGGTTAACATACAAAGATGAGTAATACCAAACAAGTCTGAGTAGAGTACCAACTTAAAGAGTTTAAAGCCTAAGGATACCAATTATGTTAAGTACCCATTACAGTGTCAAAGGACAGACATGCTAACAGTATCAAACATGGCAAGAAAACACAAGTTGAAATAGCTACTCTAAAGGTTTCGAACAATTACTAAGGATATGGAATTAAGCAAACAAAGACATGTTGAGTGATATAATAGCAAGGGAGTGGGCCTTAGTTAATAGTGAAGGTCTTCACACATATTATAACACATTGCAACTACGAGGCATTCATTACAGAGGTTCAGAACAAAGTAGAAAAGCATACTCATGCCCAACAACAAATATGAACATTCAAGCACCAATACATTAACTAAACCAACTTAAGAGAGTCCAAATTATTCAAATTAGGCAAAGACGTGTCCCAGAACTGGTAGCATTATGTAAAATCAAGTGCTAGGAGAGGTTCATATTACAAAATAAGTTCAATGCTAACAAGGTTGCACACGGAGAGAAAGAGCCCGGAAACACACTACATCATGAAAATTTCAGAGAGGTAAATATGCAGGACATAAACACAAAAGAATAAAAATCATAAATCCAAGAGACTTACCAGTTAAACATATAACAAGAAAGGACAAATTCCACAGTACTGCTGAATATCAAAGAGTAAGAATCCAGAATCTTAGTGCATCAGAGTTCCCATGGGCTTCAAATGAACCCCAGGCAGTGCTTGCACCAGGAAAGGGGTTAAAAACAATCGAACCCAGTGGCCTTGGCTTTCAGCCGGCCAAGAATCAAAACATAGAATAAGAGAATGAGAGAACAATAGAACAATAACTTCATTTTTTAGTGAAATTCAACGATTAGAGGTCCCCCTCAAAGGGGGATGGGGTGGGGTTTATATAGCAGTCAAAAATCGAGCAAGCACATAAGGAAACAGAGTAAATTAAGCAACAAATAAGGAAATACAATATGCAAATTAATTTTATGCAAATTAATTTGAAATTGATTTAAGAGAGAAATTCGATAAACACTAGTTTTTTAGGAAAAGTGTAAATCAGCAGAAATACAAATGAAATCGGACTCACAAAGTGTAGAATCAGACGTGTGTAGACGAAATACGGTCCAAATTTAAGAAATATGACTCATTCGGACAGAATCAGAGAGGTAGTACTTGCCATGTTTAGGCAAGTACCAAGTAACACTATAATCTTGCAAGTAACAACGAGATAACGCGTAAAAGGCAAATAAATCACAGAGGGAATTCATGATTTACTCGGATTTGGAGAAGATTGGGGAGGTGACAGTTAGGGTTTCTGAGAGAGAAGAGAGTGGAGAGTGTTTTAGGGAGGCTGGGCAGAGTGAGTGTGAGCGTTAGGGTTAGGAGGTGGATAATTAAAAGAGGGGGTTAATCGTGGGCCGTTAGGATTTTAAGAAGGTGGGGCAGATTCCGACCGTGTTGTCACAGGGGTCATTTGGTTTGGGCTAGGTGTCACGACCCAAAATCTCACCCGTCATGATGGCGCCTATCTTAATACTAGGCAAACCAAAAACCTCAACAAACCACAATTTCTCTCAAGATTGAAAATATAATATTTAAATACAATACAAACACTTCCCAAAACTTGGTGTCACTGAGTACATGAGCATTTAATATGATTACAAGTCTAGAAAATACTCATACTATAATAGTCTAAGACCAAATACGGTAAACAAAGAGATAGAGAAGGAGAGACAAGGTCTGCGGAACACGACAGCTACCTCAAAGTCTCCTGAAAATCAACCGCGCGAAATGATCAACACCCACTATGTCTGGGAACACCTAGATCTGTACACGAAGTGCAAGGTGTAGTATGAGTACAACCAACTCAGCAAGTAACAATAATAAATAAGGAACTGAAGATAGTAACAAGCTACACAGTTATGGTTCATTACTAGTAATCCCAACAAAGAATAGATATGCTATCAAATCTGGCAGTTAAATGTCAAATCAATTTTTGTACAGTTCCTGTTCATGTAATCCATATATCAACAATCTTCCAGAAATTTCACAACAATGACAGATAGCAACTAAGTGCAATAACAAATGAAAATCAAGTACAACCTCTCAGGATAACAATCACTCACTGGGCTCCCAGCCCTCATCACTCACTCAATGGGTATCCGCACTCACTCGGGGTGTACAGACTCCGGAGGGGCTCTTACAGCCCAAGCGCTATAATCTGCACGGACAACTCATGTGCCACAATATAAATATCTGGATCTGCGCGGCCAACTCACGTGCCATAATATAAATATCTAGATTTGCACGGCCAACTCACATGCTGCACGGCCAACTCACGTTCTATAGTATAATATAAGAATACGCACGGCCAACTCACGTGCTATAGTATAATATAAGGATCTGCACGACCAACTCACGTACTGCACGGACAACTCATGTGCTATATAGTATCAATATCTCACAATCAGGCCCTCGGCCTCACTCAGTCATAAATCTCTCTAGTCTCCCGGGTTTACAATAATCATGAAATCAGCCCAAACAACAATGATATGATGTATCAATAATAATAACCGAGACTGAGACAAAATGTGCAAGTAAAAACTGAGAATGAGTACATATAGCATTTAGCAGGCAATTCAACAAGTACGCGACTTCTGTGGGTCCCAACAGTACTATCACATAGCCTAAGTATGATTTCTAACATGATTTATAGTCAAATTGTATCAACACATAGAGAGCATATAGCTAACAATAAATTATTCAACTTTACAGTTTCCCGGGACGGACCAAGTCACAATCCCCTCGGTGCACGCCCACATGCCCACACGCCCGTCACCTAGTATGTGCGTCACCTCCAATATAATCACATGATACCAAAATCTGGGGTTTAATACCCTCAAGACCAGATTTAAAACTGTTACTTACCTCAAGCCGTGAAATTCTTATTCCGCAATTTCCTTTCCTCATGAATTGGTCTCCAAACGCCTCGAATCTGGTTATAAATAATTCGTTTCAGTCAATAAAATTCATTGGAATTAATTCCATGAGAAAATAATGATTTTTCATAAAAATCCGAAAATAGCTTAAAAATCGCCCGTGGGGCCCACGACTCGGAACTCGACAAAAGTTACAAAATCCGGAAGCCCATTCAACCACGAGTCTAACCGTACCAATTTTACCAAAATCCGACCCCAACTCATCCCTCAAATCTTCAATTTAAACCAAGAGGGTTTTCAAATTTTCCCAACTCAATTCACCAATTAAATGATAAAAACAACCATGGATTCGGGTAATTTAACCAATATTGAGTTAAGAACACTTACCTCGTTGTTCCTCTGAAAATCACCCAAAATCTCCTCAAATCCGAGCTCCAAATCGTCAAAAACTAAAAAGTCCCATTTTCAGACTTAAACTCACTGCCCAGGCTTTTCTTCTTCGCGAACGCGGTCAGTGCCTCGCGTTCGCGAAGCACAAAATATCTCCATCCAAATTCCTCCTTCGCGAATGCGACATCACCCTCGCGTTCGCGAAGCACAAATGCCTCTGTCTCAATGCCTTCTACGCGAATGTGTTCAACCCATCGCGAGCGCGATGCTTCGTTCCCCCTCCCTACGCGAACGCGACACCCCCTACGCGAACGCGTAGACCAATTGCTTGGGGTCCTTAGCTGCTTCCTCTCTTCTTCGCGAACACGTAACACCTCTCGCGTTCGCGATGAACACTCAGTCTACCCTTCGCGAATGCATGCTTCTCTTCGTGAACGTGAAGAGAAAATATTGCCAGCCTCTCAGTTCCTCTTCGCGAATGCGAGGCTCCACTCGTGAACGCGATGAAGGAAACCAGATGGTGCATCAGAAAAAATCCAGCAGAGTTCCAAGTCCAAAATCTAACCCGTTAACCATCCGAAACTCACCCGAGCCCCTCGGGACCTCGACCAAATATACCAACAAGTCCTAAAACATCATACGGACTTAGTCGAATCCTCAAATCGCCTCAAACAACGCTAAAACCATGAATTACACCCCAATTCAAGCCTAACGAACTTTGAAATTTCTAATTTCTACAAACGACTCCGAAACCTATCAAATCACTTCCGATTGACCTCAAATTTTTCACACACAGTCATAAATGACATAACAGAGGTATTCCAATTTTTATAATTGGATTCTGACCCCGATATCAAAAAGTCAACCCCCCGGTCAAACTTCTCAAAAATCAAACTTTCGGCATTTCAAGCCTAATTCCTCTACGACCTTCCAAATAATATTCCGGACACGCTCCTAATCCCAAAATCACCATACAGAGCTATTGGAATCATCAAAATTCAAATCCGAGTTCCTTTACACATAGGTTCATATTCGATCCACTTTTCTAACTTAAAGTTTTCCAATTATGAGACTAAGTGTCTCATTTCACTCCGAGTTCCTTCCGGACTCGAACCAACTAACCCGATAAGTCATAAATCAATTGCAAGACATAAATTGAGCAGTAAATGGGGGAACGGGGTTATAATATTTAAAACGACTGGCCGGGTCGTTACATTCTCCCCCTCTTAAACAAACGTTCGTCCTCGAACGAGTTTAGAATAATACCTGGAGTCTCAAATAAGTGTGGATATTTGTTCCGTATCTCCTGCTCAGTCTCCCAAGTAGCTTCTCCGACTGGCTGGCCTCTCCACTGCACCTTCACTGATGCTATGTTCTTTGACCTCAGCTTTCGAACCTGCCGGTCTAAAATAGCCACCGGCTCTACATCATAAGTCAAATTACCGCCCAGCTGTACTGTACTGAAATCCAAAATGTGAGACGGATCCCCGACATACTTTTGGAGCATGGATACATGGAACACTGGATGAACACCTGATAGACTAGGTGGCAAAGCAAGTTCATAAGCCACCTCCCCAATTTTCTTAAGTATCTCAAAAGGCCCAATATACCGAGGGCTCAACTTGCCCTTTTTCCCGAACCTCAACACACCCTTCATGGGTGAAATCTTGAGCAGAACCTTCTCCCTAACCATGTGAACAACATCACGAACCTTCCTGTCAGCATAACTCTTCTGTCTAGACTGTGCCGTGCGAAGCCGTTCCTGAATCACTTTGACCTTCTCTAAAGCATCCTGAACCAAGCCAGTACCCAATAGCCTAACCTCACCCGGCTCAAACCAACCCACTGGAGACCGACACCGTCTCCCATATAAAGCTTCATACGGAGCCATCTGAATGCTTCACTGGTAGCTATTATTGTAAGCAAACTCTGCGAGTGGGAGAAATTGATCCCAAGAACCCCCAAATCGATGACACAAGCGCGTAGCATATCCTCCAATATCTTAATAGAGCGCTCAGACTGTCCGTTCCATCTGAGGGTGAAATGTTATACTCAACTAAACCTGTGTGCCCAATTCTTACTGCACTACCCTCCAAAACTGTGAGGTAAACTGCGTACCCCGATCTAAAATAATGGACACCGGCACACCGTGTAGGCGAACAATCTCACGAATATAAATCCCAGCCAACCGCTCCGAAGAATAATTAGTACCGACTGGAATAAAATGCGCAGATTTGGTCAACCGATCTACTATCACCCAAACAACATCAAACATTCTCAAAGTCCGTGGGAGTCTAACTACGAAGTCCATGGTAATACGCTACCACTTCCAATCTAGAATTTCAAGTCTCTGTAGCAATCCGCCCGGTCTCTGGTGCTCGTACTTTACCTGTTGATTATTTAAACACCGAGATACAAACCCAACTATATCTTTCTTCATCCGCCTCCACCAATAGTGCTGCCTCAAATCCTGATACATCTTTGCGGCGCCTGGATGAATAGAGTACCGTGAACTGTGAGCTTCCTGGAGGATCAGCTCACGCAAACCACCTACATTAGGCACACATAGCCTGCCCTGCATTCGTAATACACCGTCGTCTCCAATAGTGACTTCCTTGGCATCACCGTGCTAAACCGTGTCCTTAAGAACAAGCAGATGTGGATCATGATACTGATGCTCTCTGATGCGATCATATAAGGAAGACCGAGAAACCACATAGGCTAAAACTCGATCCGGCTCGGAAATATCCAATCTAACAAACTGATTAGCCAAGGCCTTAACCTCCAAGGCTAAAGGCCTCTCTTCTATCGGTAAGTATGCTAAGTTGCCCTGCTAAGTTGCCCAAACTCTCTGCCTTACGACTCAAGGCATCGGCCACCATATTGGCCTTTCCGGGATGATAGAGAATGTTGATATCATAATCCTTAAGTAACTCCAACCACCTTCGCTGCCGTAAGTTAAGATCCTTCTGTTTAAACAAATTTTGTAGACTCCGATGATCGGTATACACCTCACACTGGACACCGTACAAGTAATGCCGCCAAAGTTTCAAGGCATGAACAATAGCTGCTAACACAAGATCGTGGACTGGATAATTCTTCTCATGTACCTTTAACTGTCTGGATGCATATGCAATCACCCTACCATCTTGCATAAGTACTGCGCCGAGATCAATCCGCGACGCGTCATAATACACAGTATAAAACTCTGAACCTGTAGGCAACACCACTACGGGAGTTGTAGTCAAAGTTGTCTTGAGCTTCTGAAAGCTTCCTTCACATTCATCCGACCACCTGAACGGAGCACCTTTCTGGGTCAATTTAGTCATAGGCGATGCAATAGACGAGAACCCCTCCACAAAATGACGATAATAATCGGCCAAGCCGAGAAAACTCTGAATCTCAGTAACTGAGGATGGTCTGGCCTAATTCTGAACTGCCTCTATTTTCTTCGGATTTACCTTAATACCTTCACTGGACACTATATGTCCCAAGAATGCCACTAAACTAAGCCAGAACTCACACTTAGAGAATTTGGCATAAAGTTTCTCCTCTCTCAGCCTCTGTAATATAATACCCAAGTGTCGTGCATGCTCCTCCTGGCTACGTGAGTACACCAGAATATCATTGATGAATACCACGACAAATAAATCAAGATATGGCTGAAATACCCTATTCATCAAATGCATAAATGTTGTAAGGGCATTTGTTAGCCCAAAAGACATCACAAGAAATGCATAGTGGCCATAACAAGTCCTGAATGTCGTCTTTAGAATATCCGAATCCCGAATTTTTAATTGGTGATACCCAGACCTCAAATCAATTTTGGAGAACACCCTCTCTCCCTAAAGCTGGTCAAATAAATCATCAATACGCGGTAATGAATATTTATTCTTGATTGTAACTTTGTTCAACTGCCTATAATCAATACATATCCGCATAGTACCATATTTCTTTTTCACAAACAGAACTGGTGCACCCCAAGGTGACACACTAGGCCTAATAAACCCCTTTTCAAGGAGTTCCTGAAGTTGCTCTTTCAATTCTTTTAACTCAGCTGGTGCCATATGATACGGAGGAATAGAAATGGGCTGAGTGCCCTACACTAAGTCATTACCGAAATCAATATCCCTGTCGGGTGGCATACCCGGCAGGTTACATCCGAAAAATCTCGCACGACCGGTACTGAAGCAATAATAGGAGCATCTGCATCAACATCTCTCACAAAGGCCAAATATGACAAGCATCCCTTTCCAACCATACGTTGGGCCTTCAAATAAGAAATTACCCTGCTAGGAACAAGACCTAGAGAACCCCTCCATTCAACCTTTGGAAACCCCGGCATCGTCAACGTCACGATTTTTGCGTGATATTCCAAAATAGCATGACATGGAGACAACCAATCCATACCTAGGATTACATCAAAATCAAACATACCGAGTAATAAGAGATCAACTCTAGTCTCCAGTTCCCTAATAGTTACCACACACGACAGATACACACGATCCACAGTAATAATATCGCCCACCGGTGTAGATACACAAATAGGTGAAACTAAGGACTCATAGGGCATATCCAGATAATGAGCAAAATATGATGATACATATGAATAAGTGGAACCAGGGTCAAATAATATAAAAGCCTCCCTGTGGTACACTGAAACAATACCTGTGATCATTGCGTCTGAGGCAACAGTATCTGGTATGGCAGGAAAAACATAGAATCGAGCATGCCCGCCGCCTGATCGGCCTCCCCCTCTTGGGCGACCCCTAGCTACCCGACACCCACCCCACAATGGTAGGGCGGGTAGTGTAACTGCGAGTGCTGGTGCCGTCGGTCGAGAACTCTGTTGTGAAACCCCACTCAATAGCCTAGGACACTCTCTCTTGAAATGACCAAATTCTCCGCACTCGAAACAACCCTTCCTCTGACGGAACTGCTGCCTCTGATAACCCGAGGAATGACCTGTAGAAGCCTGTACGGACGAGGCATGATGAGAACTCTGCACTGGTAGTGCACTGAATGAAGACTGGCCTGAGTGAGCATTGTAAGAACCATGGCTAGCTGATGCACCACGATGAGTTGGACGACCCATCTGAGCGTGTCTGTAAGAACGACCCCTACCACGGTGAAACTGACCCCCTGAAGGAACACTGCTGCAATCACCTGGACCACGAGGCCTCTAAGCCTCTCTCTCTCTCCACGTTCCTAGCTACGAACCATCTCTATCTGCCGAGCAATGTCCACTACCTCATCAAAAGTAGCACCAGATACTCTCTCCCTAGTCATAAGTAACCGCAGCTGATATGTGAGGCCATCAATGAACCTCCTAATCCTCTCCCTATCAGTGGGAACCAACAAGACCGCATGATGAGCCAACTCAGAAAATCTCATCTCGTACTGCATCACGGACATATCACCCTGGCGAAGCTGCTCAAACTGTCTGCACAACTCTTCTCTGCGAGACTGAGGTACGAACTTCTCCAAAAAGACCACGGAGAACTGATGCCAAGTAAGGGGTGCTGCGCCAATAGGCCTACGTCTCTCGTAAGTCTCCCACCATCTGAGTGCAGACCCAGAAAACTGAAAAGTAGTGAATAAGACCCCACTGATCTCCAGAATACCCGCTATCTGAAGCATCCGTTGACACCTATCCAGAAAATCCTGAGCATCCTCTGACTTAGTACCGCTAAATGGTGGAGGTCGAAGCCTCTCAAATCTCTCAAGTCTCCTCTGCTCATCATCTGCCATAATAAGAACTACTGGGGCCGGAGCAACTGGAACCGGCTGGGCTGGTAGTGCCCCCGGTATCTGAAGTCCGTGTACTACCTGGTCTAGAGTACAGGCAACGGGGGTATGAGTACCTCCCCCAGCCTGAGAAGTGGCAGGTGCGGCCTGAGCCGAAACTACCTGAGCAAGACCAGTGCAGGCTGCCAATATCTGGGCCAAAGTCTCCTGAATGCCTGCAATCTCAATGGGCACAGCTGGTGCCTGAGGTGATCCTGTCAGCTCAACTATATCTGAAATTTGCTCCTGAGCTGGAATAACTGGTGGTACTACAGGTGCTGTTCCAACTGTGGTTCGAGCTACACCTCGACCTCTACCTCGGCCCCGGCCTCTACCACGGCCCCGGCCTCTCACGGCCCTAACTAGTGGCTGACCGTCTGATCCGGTAGTATGTGTCCTCACCATCTGTGAGAGAGTAGAATAGCAAAAATTTAGTTTCCAGAATCAACAAATTCGCACAACAGAATACAAGAAAGTGAAATTTTCCTAAGGGGTTTGTAGCCTCTCGAAGATAAGTACAGACGTCTCTGTACCGATCCGCAAGACTCTACTAAATCTGCTCATGACTCGTGAGACCGATGTAACCTAGGCTCTGATACCAACTTATCACGACCCAAAATCTCACCCGTCGTGATGGCGCCTATCTCAATACTAGGCAAGCCAAAAATCTCAATAAACAACAATTTCTCTCAAGATTGAAAATATAATATTTAAATACAATACAAACACTTCCCAAAACCTGGTGTCACTGAGTACATGAGCATCTAATATGATTACAAGTATGGAAAATACTCATACTATAATAGTCTGAGACCGAATATGGTAAACAAAGAGATAGAGAAGGAGAGACAAGGTCTGCGAAACCCGGCAGCTACCTCAAAGTCTCCTGAAAATCAACCGCGCGAAATGATCAACACCCGCTATGTTCGGGAACACCTGGATCTGCACACGAAGTGGAGGGTGTAGTATGAGCACAACCAACTCAGCAAGTAACAATAATAAATAAGGAACTGAAGATAGTAACGAGCTACACAGTTATGGTTCATTACCAGTAATTCCAGCAAAGAATAGACATGCTATCAAATCTGACATTTTAATGTCAAATCAATTTTTATACAGTTCATATAATCCGTATATCAACAATCTTTCAGAAATTTCACAACAATGACAGATAGCAACTAAGTGCAACAACAAATGGAAATCAAGTACAACCTCTCACGACAACAATCACTCACTGGGCTCCCTGCCCTCATCATTCCCTGGGCTCCCGGCCCTCATCACTCACTTAATGAGTACCCGCGCTTACTCGGGGTGTACAGACTCCGGAGGGGCTCCTGCAACCCAAGCGCTATAATCTGCACGGACAACTCACGTGCCATAATATAAATATTTGGATCCGCACGGCCAACTCACGTGCCATAATATAAATATCTGGATCTGCACGGCCAACTCACGTGCTATAGTATAATATAAGGATCCGCACGGCCAACTCACGTGCTATAGTATAATATAAGGATCTGCACGGCCAACTCACGTGCTGCACGGACAACTCACGTGCTATAGTATCAATATCTCACAATCAGGCCCTTGGCCTCACTCAGTCATAAATCTCTCCAGTCTCCCGGGCTTTCAATAATCATGAAATCAGCCCAAACAACAATGATACAATGTATCAATAATAATAACCGAGACTGAGATAAAATGTGCAAGTAAAAACTGAGACTGAGTACATATAGCATTTAGCAGGCAATTGAACAAGTACGCGACCTCTGTGGGTCCCAACAGTACTATCACATAACCTAAGTATGATTTCTAACATAATTTATAGTCAAATTTTATCAACACATAGAGAGCATATAGCTAACAATAAATTATTCAACTTTACAGTTTTTCGGGACGGACCAAGTCACAATCCTCTCGGTGCACGCCCACACGCCCGTCACCTAGCATGTGCGTCACCTCCAAAATAATCACATGATACCAAAATCTGGGGTTTAATATCCTCAGGACTAGATTTGAAACTGTTACTTACCTCAAGCCGTGAAATTCTTATTCCGCAATTTTCTTTCCTCGTGAATTGGTCTCCAAATGCCTCGAATCTGGTCATAAATAATTCGTTTCAGTCAATAAAATTAATTGGAATTAATTCCATGAGAAAATAATGATTTTCCATAAAAATCCGAAAATTAGCTCAAAAATCACACGTCTCGGAACTAGACAAAATTTACAAAATCCGGAAGCCCATTCAACCACGAGTCTAACCATACCAATTTTACCAAAATCCGACCCCAACTCGATGCTCAAATCTTCAATTTAAACCAAGAGGGTTTTCAAATTTTCCCGACTCAATTCACCAATTAAATGATAAAAACAACCATGGATTTGGGTAATTTAACCAATATTGAGTTAAGAACACTTACCCCGTTGTTTCCGCAGAAAATCACCCAAAATCGCCTCAAATCCGAGCTCCAAATCGTCAAAAACTGACTATTTTCAGAACTTAAACTCACTGCCCAGGCTTTTCTTCTTCGCGAATGCGGTCAGTGCCTTGCGTTCGTGAAGCACAAAATATCTCCCGTCCAAATTCCTCCTTCGCGAATGCGACATCACCCTCACGTTCGCGAAGCACAAATGCCTCAGCCTTAATGCCTTCTATGCGAACATGTTCAACCCATCGCGAGCGCGATGCTTCGTTCCCCCTCACTACGCGAACGTGACACCCCTACGCGAACGCGTAGACCAATTGCTTAGGGTCCTCAGCTGCTTCCTCTCTTCTTCGCGAACACGTAACACCTCTTGCGTTCGCGATGCACATTAGTCCACCCTTCACGAACACGAAGAGAAAATATTGCCAGCCTCTCAGTTCCTCTTCGCGAACGCGAGGCTCCACTCGTGAACGCGATGAAGGAAACCAGATGGTGCATCAGAAAAATTCCAGCTGAGTTCCAAGTCCAAAATCCAACCCGTTAACCATCCGAAACTCACCCGAGCCCCTCGGGACCTCGACCAAATATACCAACAAGTCCTAAAATATCATACGGACTTAGTTGAATCCTCAAATCAGCTCAAACAACGCTAAAACCATGAATTATACCCCAATTCAAGCCTAATGAACTTTGAAATTTTTAGTTTCTACAAACGACTCCGGAACCTATCAAATCACATCCGATTGACCTCAAATTTTGCACTCAAGTCACATTTCACATAACATAGGTATTCCAATTTTCATAATCGGATTCCGACTCCGATATCAAAAAGTCAACCACCCGGTCAAACTTCTCAAAAATCAAAATTTCGGCATTTCAAGCCTAATTCCTCTACGGACTTCCAAATAATATTTCGGACACGTTCCTAAGCCCAAAATCACCATACGGAGCTATTGGAATCATTAAAATTCAAATCCGAGGTCGTTTACACATAGATCCATATCCGGTCCACTTTTTTAACTTAAAGTTTTTCAATTATGAGACTAAGTGTCTCATTTCACTCTGAGTTCCTTCCGGACTCGAACCAACTAACCCGATAAGTCATAAATTAATTGCAAGATATAAATTGAGCAGTAAATGGGGGAACAGGGTTATAATATTCAAAACGACCGGCCGGGTCATTACATTAGGGTTATTGGGCCAAGGGTTTTGAGACGCATGGGCTGCCTATTTGATTCGAAGAAAATGCCTCGTTTGGGCCAGTTTATTAAAATAAAGAAATTAAGGAAACAATTGATTAATAAAATAGCTAAATAAGTATTAAAAATATTATTTAAGAAAATAAGTACTTTAAAATAATAGCTGAAGGTTGTAAACATGTAAAATGTTGTTTTAACTTTAAATAAAATAATAAATACAATTAATTGCAAAGTGTAGGTTGTTATTGCAAAAAATGTGTAATTAGCATAAAAACTGCAAATGTAATTATAGAAAATAAAGTAAAATATTATAAAACATATATGTGGGTGTAAATAATAAATTTGGATGATTAAATTATCACAAAATAATTTGAAGGATAATTACTAGATATTTGTATAATAAAAATGTAAAAAGAAATTAATTTAAAGCTTTAAAATTTATGGAAAATTATAGAAAATGCTTGTAACTATAAACTAAATAATGATGCAAATATATTGTTTTGAAAGTATATATATATGTATTTTATAGATATGAGGGAAAAATTGGGTATCAATAGTTGTCCCTATTTACCCGGGAATGATGAAAGAGTTGTCGGGTAAAGAAATGATGATCGATTTTGACTGAATGGGGTGATTTAATAAATAAATGGAGGCCGAACCCCAGTTCTTGAGTTGCCTACATATCCCTGGTGTTACGGAAATCAGGTCGTGTGTAGTTTTGGATCCAACGGTGAACTGAACCGATGGAGTTGTTATGGGAATGGTCGTGTGTTTCGGAAAGGGTTCCTTTGGGTAGGACAGTGTTGGATAAATTTATGCAAAGTCATGAATGAGAATTTCAAAAGTTATGGATGCAAATAGCTCAACGGTCATAGAGTAAAAGTCGGGTAATTGTTGGTGGTCGGTTATGTTTGAAACAATTACAGGATGTGAACGTTCAACGGAAACCGGAGCGAAGATTCCTCCCATTAGGAGAACGATTACTTCCTGGATTACATGCAAAACTAAAACACGATGCACGCAAGTATATATGGATTATTGCGAGAATTTAGACATGATGCAAATTCCCTTCGTACCATGAAAGTTGTCTTTGGACGGTGAGGATGATGTCCTCAGACCATGACGTCCTAGGCCATAAATCATGTGATAAGGGATTCGAAGGCCATGAAATGATGTCCTCGGGCCATGAAAATGATGCCTCTGAACTATGATGCCTTTGAATAATAATGTGCAATACTGAGATATCCTCAGGCCAAGGAATGATGTCTTCCGGCTATGAGGATGATGCCTTTGGACTATGACGCCTTTGGACAAAATGGCAATGTTTTAGCCCATGACATGCAAAGATATGATGCTAGATCGAAACAGAGCATGGACAATGCTTAGCCACAGGCGAATATGAGACAGTGTTAGGTCTTAAATAGCATAATGGAGATAGTATTTAATCTTGAGTAAAAGGCAGTGCTTAGCCGTATGCAAGAGGGGGAGGCAGGGCTTCGCCTTATGCAAAATAGGAGACGGTGCTTAGTCTCATGCAAGTAAGGGAAGCAGTGCTTAGCTTCATGCAAAATAAGAGACAATGCTTAGTCTCATGCAAATAAGGCAGTGCTTAGCCTTGTGCAGTTAAGGAGGCAATGCTTAGCCTCTTACAAATATGAGACAGTGCTTAGTCTCATGCAAAGAAAAGAGACAATGCTTAGTATCATGCAAGGAAAGGCAGTGCTTAACCTTATGCAATTAGGGAGGCATGGCTTAGCCTCATGCAAAATAGGAGACAATGCTTAGTCTCGATGCAAAGAAAGGAGACAATGCTTAGTCTCGATGCAAAGAAAGGAGACAATGCTTAGTCTCATGCAAGGAAAGGCAGTGCTTAGCCTTACGTAATTAGGGAGGCATGGCTTAGACTTATGCAAAATAGGAGACAATGCTTAGTCTTTTGCAAAGAAAGGCAATGCTTAGCCTTGTGCGGTTAAGGAGGCAGGGCTTAGCCTCA
Source organism: Nicotiana tabacum (assembly GCF_000715075.1). NCBI lineage: Eukaryota > Viridiplantae > Streptophyta > Magnoliopsida > Solanales > Solanaceae > Nicotiana > Nicotiana tabacum. Next base: position 22,408,719 of record NC_134101.1, read on the forward strand.
TGCAAAAAGGGGAGGCAGGGCTCAACCTCATGCAAAATAGGAGACAATGATTAGTCTCATGCGAAGAAGGTAGTCCTTAGCCTTATGCATTTAAGGAGGCAGGGCTTAGCCTCATTCAATTAGGGAGGCAAGGCTTAGCCTCATGCAAAATAGGAGACAATGCTTAGTCTCGATGCAAAGAAAGGAGACAATGCTTAGTCTCATGCAAGGAAAGGCAATGCTTAGCCTTGTGAAAGTAGAGTGTTTCTTAACTAGAGATGCTTGAGATAGATAATCTGTTATCTTGAAGGTAGTGACCTGATGTGTCTGTAGATATTATTGTCTTACTGTGCCGACATCCAAAGAAAAATTGTGAGTTTTGTAGGGGAAGGTTGGTTCGCACTTTTGTCTTCTGCTTTGCCTGTGCTCCTGTCTTGAAATCCTGTTTGAGTCACCCTGGGTAACATCTAGCTGTTTATAGAAATAAAGTTTTTCGAAAGAAATGCGTGCATTTGATGAATGTAGTTATTTAAAATATAGTAGTATGCAATATTTACTGAGTTAGATAAACCAATGACTGTGACATATTTTAGAGACACTGCAACCTCCTTGCTTTAGAATTTTGAGGGTTCCCTCAAAATTCTGCCCCAGTTTAAGTGCAATACTTTGGTTGTTCCATGTATGACGATGTTGGCTGGACTTGCTCCAAAATTTTGAGAATCCTCCTCAAAATTCTGCCCCAGTTTCTGACCAATGGTAAAATGAAAATTTTATAAAGATGTGACCGAAACCACAGGACTGCCTACATATCCTCTCTTAAACGGGAATTAGGTCAATCGTTGTTCAGTTACATCAAATGAAGAAATGTAAATAATCTAAATATAGTATCTCTTGACTGCGTCTAAGTTGATAGGTTTTGGCCAAATTTCTCCGTCCATTTCTGCAAGTATGAGCATTCCTCCTGTTAGTACTCTGTGAACTATGTAGGGCCCTTGCCAATTGGGTGAAAATTTCCCTTTGGCTTCATCTTGATGCGGGAAGATCCGCTTTAGCACCAACTGCCCTGGTGTAAATTGTCTGGGCCTGACCCTTTCTTCCTGTCTCATCGTGTTGTCCCAAGACACAGCCGAAAGCCCCATCTAGTACAGATAAATAGAGTAGCAGAGGCTTCCCAGGTTTCGGTAGGACCAGAACAGGTGGTTTGGATAAATATTCCTTAATCTTGTCAAAGGCTTTCTGGCACTCTTCAGTCCAACTTGTTGCAGCGTCTTTCTTCAACATTTTGAAAATCGGTTCACATATCATAGTTGATTGTGCTACGAAATGGCTGATGTAATTGAGATGCCCTAAGAAACTCATCACATCTTTCCTGTTCTTCGGAGCTGGAAAATCTTGGATAGCCTTGACCTTTTACGGGTCTAGCTCAATTCCTCAACGGCTGACAATGAACCCTAACAACTTTCCAGCAGGGACTCCGAAGGCACATTTTGCGGGATTCAGTTTCAGGTTGTACCTTCGAAGTCGATCAAAGAATTTTCTCAAATCTGCTATATGATATGTGCTTCTCTTGGACTTGATGATGACATCATCCACATACACCTCTATCTCCTTTGTGTATCATATCATGGAAAATGGTTGTCATGGCCCTCATATAAGTGGCTCCGGCATTCTTTAGGCCAAACGACATCATTTTGTAGCAATACACTCCCCATGGTGTAATGAAGGCTGTCTTTTCAACATCCTCTTCATCCATCCAGATCTGATGATATCCCGCGAAGCAATACACAAAGGATTGAAGTTCATGCTTGGCAGAGTTATCAATCAGTATGTGTATATTGGGCAAAGGGAAATCATCTTTGGGACTCGTTCCGTTTAAATCCCGATAGTCGAAACACACTCTGACCTTCTCATCTTTCTTTGAAACCGGCACAATGTTAGCCAACCAGGTTGGATATTCAGCCACTCTGAGAACCTTGGCTTTGATCTGTTTGGTGACTTCCTCCTTTATTTTCAGACTCATATTTGGTTTGGACTTTCTGAGCTTCTACTTTACAGGCAGACACATAGGGTTGGTAGGTAGTTTATGAGCCACTATGGATGTGCTCAAACCGGTCATATCATCATAGGACCATGCAAAAATATCCTCATACTTCTTCAAGAACTGGACGTACTCTGCCTTCTCTGACGATGATAGGTGAATGCTTACATGCATTTCCTTGACTGTTTCAGAGTCTCCCAAATTAACTGTTTCAGTCTCATCCAAATTGGACTTAGGCTTGTTTTCAAAGTTTTCCACTTCTTTGATAATTTCCTCGGGTATTATATCTTCTTCCAGATCCTCTGAATCATTATCCTTATGTTGCATTGTCTCATTACATGTCACAGTCGTAAGTTCATCGGGATAGGTAATAATAATGATGTAGAGAAGAATGTAAAGAATAATAATAAATAATAAAAACAATGCATTAGATAAATCTTGCAAACGTCAAACAAGTATGGCTCGATGACTCGAGCAATTATTTCAAAACAAAACATGCTTAAAACAAAATACTGAAAATGTCTTAAATGCTCATAAAATTGCTTTTAAAATAAATGATGCTAATTGTGAGGCTACCCAGGAACTCGATGGACCCTTGATGGTGTAGCAGTCCAGTTCTTGAGAATATCTCCCTTCTCCAAGGCCTGAATAATAAGGCCTTCCTCCTCCTCCTCAACTATCGCACCGCAATCCATGTATTCATCATCCAGAAATAGATTCCTTATGCCAGCTAGAACTTCATTTTCTTCGGACTCCCACATCATGTCGGCTTGATGAAATGACTGGCTCAAATGTGGTACTGGTTACTTTAGAGGGTAATAAGAACCATGCCATGGTGGCAACTAGTTCTGATACTCGTGCCATGTGTATTCATACCCAAGCCCAAAAGTTGTGCCGTGACACTTTAGCTGTATCGGTTTGGTGATTCCCTGGAGATTCTTACCGAGACCCTTTACAGGCTTATACCCTGTCCATGCCAATATTCCTTCTATCTTACTGCTCCACCATTTATCCTTTTCAATTGTGTTGATGCACTCGATGTGATGGTATGTTTCTCCACCCAACTTCCTTCTATTCTCGATGACCGGAAAAGTTTTATTGGTGTAAATGGGATTACTTCCATCCCCATAGATGATCACTTCATGATGGTTTCACTCAAACTTCACGACCTGATGTAGAGTAGAAGCTACAGCCCCAACGGCATGTATCCAAGGTCGCCCCAACAACAGATTGTATGTAGCAGATATATCCAATACTTGAAACTCAACATCGTACCAGGTCGGGCCTATCTGTAGGCTAAGGTTGGTCTCCCCAATTGTGGCCCTTTGAGACCCATCAAATGCTTTCACATTCATACTCCCTGCTTGTATCTCGTGCAGACCTTTACCCAACCTTTTCAAAGTAGTTAATGGACATATGTTAAGAATCGAACCCCCATCTATCACGACTCCGGCAACGAACTTGTCCTCAAACTGCACTGTGATATGCAGTGCCCTGTTGTGACTTAGTCCTTCTGGTGGAAGCTAGTCTTCATGAAAAGTGATCCTGTGGATTTCCAACACTTGCCCTACCATGTTGGCCATCTCCCCGCTGGTGATGTTGTTGGGTACATAGGCTTCATTCAACACCTTCATCAGAGCATTCCTATGTGCCTAGGAGTTTTGCAGCCGTGATAAAATAGATATTTCAGCATGGGTTTTGTTCAGATGATCAACCACAAAATACTTTCTTGCCTGCACCTTTCTCTAAAGATCATCTAGGCCAGTCTCAATGACATGCGATTTAGAGGCCGATTCTTTGCTCTTTCCTCCCAAATGCTCAGGTGTATAAATTCTACCAGTTCTGGTCATGCCTTGTACTGCACCTGTTTCTTCCATTTTTGCCTTTCCTTTCCTTCTTGCTTCCGCAACATAATCCCATGGTATAACATTAGACTTATAAGACGGTGTAGGTGCTACCATCACGGTGAAGGGTGTTGTTACTTCAACCTCAAATGGAGTTGGTGCAGCTACCTCAACTTTAATTGGTGCCTAAGTTTGTACCATGATAGGTGTGAGAGTGACTGGAGATGTTTTAGGATTATCCCCTTCTCGAATGTGTCCAATTTACCCCTCTGAGTCTCATTCTTCATCAGTCTCTATCACGTTTACCCCTCTGCTCCTATGATCCGGGAGAGGATTGTAACGGACATTGGGTGCAACCTCATTTGCCTGTATAACTTTGGTATCAATTAATGTCTGAATCTTATCCTTCAAAGTACGACACTCATCAATAGTATGACCCTTCATGACTGAGTGATAGGCACATGTCTTATTTGGATTAGTCCACTGGGAAGGGTTTTCCATAGCAACAGCGGGAATAAGAGTGATATAACCGGCAGCCTTCAGTCTCTCGTACAATTGGTCTATGGGTTTAGCAATTGGGGTGTACTGTTTGGGTGGTCTATGATCGAAATTTGGTCTAGGTTTTTGGTAGTTTTGGCGGGCTGGGGTGAGTGGTAGTATGCTGGTTGGGTGTTATAGGTATGGTAAATAGTGGCAGGTTATTGGTATCTGGGAGGTGAAGGCTGATATGTGGGTGGGAGTTTTTGGTATGTAAGAGGAAACTTTGGACCTTGGGCTACCATCATCGCACCTACTTCTTTCTTCTTGGAGATACCTCCCGACTAAAAAGCTTTATTTGTGTCTTGGAGTGCTTTAAAATTTGTCACCATTCTGTTTTTGATTCCTTCTTCTATTCCTCCTGCTTTTGATTCCTTCTTCTATTCCGTAGTATTGCGGATCCTGAGCTCTGATGAAGAACGTATTCATCTGTTCTGCTTCCAGTGATAGCCTTACTTTTGCAGCTTCCGACCTCCATCGAGTAGCATACTCGCGAAAAGTTTCCGTTGGCTTCTTCTTGAGATTCTAAATATAGAAAACATCTGATGCGTTTTCTGTGTTAAACCTGAACCGATCCATGAAATCTGATGCCATGCTCACCCAATTAACCTATTTCTTTGGGTTCTGACTGATGTACCAAGACAGAGCGTCTCCAGTGAGGCTTCTCATGAATAGCTTCATGTGTATTCTTTCATCCTTGCCAACCCCTACAAGCTTGTCACAATACGTTCTCAAATGCACCTTCGGATCACCAGTCCCGTCGAACATTTCAAACTTAGGAGGTTTGTAACCCTCTAGCAGTTCTACTGGTATGATATGCTGATGATGCAAGTATGTACGAACCAACCTTGGGGAATGGGAATAAACAAAAGAAAAGAAAAACAAAAAGGTAACCAAGTCAGTAAGGAGTATTAAAAGGATGTTTGTGAATTAGTAAATAGTTTCGCGTCCTAATTTTGGGGACCTCATTGTGCCTGAGGTAGGCTTAAGAAACATATAGATTTGGAGAAAATTAATGCTAATACTTGTGTCATTTCATTAATGTGATAAATGAACCAAACCTCTACTAAAACGACAATAATTATAAAGAGTTACTAATGTCATTTGCCTTATTACAATCAAAGTCTAAAACGAGTCTAGAAAGCAAATAAAACATTATTCCTAATCTATTTGGTCCCAGAGGGACCTTCTCCATGCTTGGCCTTCTTAGCTCCATCAATCAGGTTCCCTAGGTCGCGCATGTCCAACATCAGAAATCCCTTGCTAGATGCCCTCCTTCATTGCCCTCTGCATTCTGACAGTCTGAAATCCTTTTCCTCATCTTTCCCTCAAGCTCCATCAACCCCTGCTCCAAATATTCCAACCTCTCTGTTGATTTAGTAGTGATTCCTTTCCACTCGTTGATTGTTTCCATGTCCACTTTGTGTTGTTCCAAATGCCTGGCTTCAGACTCGAAAACCCTTTTGCGCAACATCTTGTATTTGACTTGTGCTTCAGCAGCGTTGTCTATGACCCTATTCTTCAGATTAATCCCTGGCTTGACATATCCCGCTATATCATCTACCAACCATGATGGATAGAGGTACACATGGCCAGCGTGATACCGATTTGGCTCGATGGTATCTTTCTCCATGATGATCTTTTGATGCCATATATCATGTGCCTCGAACTTGAATGGAATGGTGTTCCCTTTGAAGTCTTCTTTGTACTGGACTATGTTGGAAACCCGAGGTATAACCTGCTTTCTCCCAACTTGCCTCATAACCCTTATAGGAGCATAAGGGTAGATCCTTCTCAACCCGATTAGCACTAGATGAGGAGTCTCTCTTGACCTGATGATGAATTCGCTGCTAGGGAACCATTCGAACATCCAATGCACTTTTTCATTAGTCAAATTGCTGAAGAAACGTACCCAGCTCACAGCATTTCCCGGTTGTGCAAACCTGTTTGGGATAAAAGTCATTCTCTTCAGATAATGATAGTCTATGTGGTCATTCCATGGTCGTCGTGGAAGTTCTTGATAGAATTAACCTCTCTTAAAGTGTTCTAACAACCATACCTACAACAACAGATTGCAACCCTCAAAGTGCCCATACCCTTTTTTACAATGGTATAAAGCCCGGTACATCTCAGCCAAGATCATAGGGACAATGGTGTAAGTTTTCCCCTCAATTCCCTCCATTAAAGTCCTAGCGACCATAGCTAGGCGAGTGTGGATCCTTTCTCCCTTCATCAGAAATATCAGCATTCCCAAATAATAGACAATGAATACGAAATCCGACGGTGTGTCCAACCCAAAGAAGTAATGGCAAGTTCATCATGGTAAAGGTGATATGACTTGTTGTGCCCATAACACTCATAAAGGAAATCAAATGGTATATAAGACTTCTTCAGACAAAGTAACTCATCATTTTTCTTGAAACCCATCATTTTCAAGAAACCCTGGGAAGTACGATTTTCCGGTACCAACAAACCAGGGCTATCCCATGGGAGTCCAGCGAAGCCTCCTATTTCCTCTAAAAGAGGAGTCATTTCTATGTCGCCAAAATGGAAGACGACTCTTTTCTCATCCCAAAACATGGTGACGGCCTCAATTAATGCATTGTTTGGCTGAATGTCTAATAAAGAGGATAGATTCCCGAGGACTCTTTTTATATGGTTTTTGTCACTTGGTGAGAGGTTTTTCCACCAATCCAGCAACAAAGGTGGGATATATTGAACCATGCCAAACCTGGGGACTTTGTGCTTCATTTATGCAAAACAAATAAAGTTAGCCCTTTCCCCATCAGTATTTGACTATTTACACATTAATGATCGGCATACATGCATGTTTTCTCCAAATAATGCACATATCGTGATGGTATCCATTGGGATTACGAAAATCCCGGCGAAATTTGGACAAGGCTTGCCTTAGAGGATTATCACACGGACAACGTTCTAACCCATACTAGGTTTGGACATAATGCATGCACACAACTGAACAAAGTAGGGTTTCTATAAGGTATTAGACTGGTACCCTTGAGCAGACAACTCAAGAGGGAAAGGCACAGAACCATCGACTACACCGTTGATCGACTAGTTTTACCGCAAATACGACTTTGCCAAATTTAAAGGGTGATTTTGGAAGAGCGCAGACACTCATCAAGCGTCGCTATGGTATTAATTGGGCACGAGTGGAATATGATATAGAGCATGCTTTATGCAAAGATAAATAATACGTTGTCAAATATTTTGCATGATGGAGACAGTAAATGTAGTATTAAAACGAAACGTAAAGACATGAAAAAAAAAGAAAAACAAGAAGAAGTTAGTTCGCGCAATGTGGAAGTTGTAATAAAGTAAGCAAGGGAGTAAGGGTGGGGAGAGACATGGTGTAGCAATTTAAAAGGCGACTTGGAGGAAAAAAGTATGACTAAAAAAGGAACACGCATGTTAGAGCCAATTTGAGCAAAAGAAGGGAAAATAAGGGAAGGGATTTGCATACGAATTCAAATAAAGGGAGAATAAGGGAAAAGGTGTGCATACAGCAAATAAAAAGGGAAACAGGAGTGGGATATTCATGTAGCAATAAAATAATAAAAGAACAAGGAAACACGTTTATTAGAGAAAACTAATTCACATGAGCCAAGTTTGTTATGGTAAGAGCCTAAGTGTAAATCCCCAGCAGAGTCGCCATGACAGAGAAAACAAGGAGTTTGGGAAGTTTGATTATCAAAGACTTTGAGTAAATACAAACACTTGATTCAAAGATAAATGGGGGGTCCTAAGTTTTTAGCCTAAAGGATCACCCCATGCAACATAAATAATACTTCGTAACTCCCTCAAGATGGGGTGTTACTCGTATTATTCAACGGGCACAGATTATTATTTTCTGCTACCCGATTACTATCTTTAAGTTATTGCCTAAAGCGCACTAGTTGATTATAGGTCGTACCCTATGCATGAATTACCCGTCCCATGCCTATGGTCCAGGAGGTTTTGGACCTCTATTTAGATGGTTCTAAACTTTACTTAGGTTGCTCAAAAATGATAAATCTAATTGACAATTCAAAACAAATAGGACTGCACTTAAGGACAGTTAAAGGCTCACGTTAGCCACCGCAATTAGCAAACAAATTTCAACGTTAGGCATTAGGCAGTTTCGGAATTGAGGAAGATTGAAGTCATTAAGCTCTATACACATGGTTTCTATATGATCTGATCCAAATATGCAAGCAGTTTCAAATGCAGGGCGTCACTTTAGACATATGATTTCTAAATTACCAGTTTGAGAGTATCTGATACTACCAAGTTGTTTACTGAGATTACAGATTATAAGTTAATAAAAACCTATAGGCATGATCTCTAAGTGGTTTACACAGTAAGGGACAATAAAAATTATTGAAAATGCTCAGAATTATTCATACTTTCTAATAGTGGCATGGCTAAGCAATAAATAACATCTAAAGAGTCCAGTATCAGCACTTTAGAGGAGTAGTAATACCCTATAGGCAGGATTTCTAAAGATTGGCGATTGGAACCGATTTTTTTATATATATTTAGCCCCTACATGCATGTTTTCTAGGTGCAATAGCAAATTAAATTATTAAAATCCTATAGGCATGATATCTAATGAACATGGTGCAGTTATGCAAATTGAAAGACAGTTATTGGCATTTATTTCCTATAGGCATATTGTCTAGCGACACATAGAAGTAGACATGGGAATAAATAAAGCACTTATACTTTGATAGCATACACGTTGTGTGAGTGTATGATTTGCCTATGGCATGATTTCTAATAGTGCACGTAGAAATTTGAATGACATATATAGCAGGTTGGATAGCAAATAGATCATATGAATCATATAGGCATGCTTTCTACCCTTTTCATGCAAACATTAGAATATACCCATTTTCCAATTTCACTAACACCCCAATTATTTATTACATAATTATTACAGACCCAATAATGAATATAATCATAAAATATTGTACAAACAATGACAGTAGGCCACATCGGGCCCAAAAGGAAATACCCAGCATTGCCTGGGCCTTCGACAGGTCTCACATAGCATACCCAGATTCCCAATAGGGAACTATATTCATCAGCACAACCCATAAACCATAGGAGAACACAAACCAAACCAAACAGCCACAGATTTATCATATGATCCAAACTTAAACAAACCAATTTGCAGATTCAGTAGACAGAAGGGGGACAAAACTGAGTGTCGAAGATAGCTCAGGTTTTACTAGTAAAGAGAATGGCCAAAGGACCTCAAGTCCTAGTGTGTCAGAGTTCACAAGAATCTCAAATGTACCCCAAGTAGTGCTCACACTAGAGAGGTCAATAGAGAGGGTCTTAGTGGCCTTGGCTTTCAGTCGGCCAAGAGTGATAGATTCAGAATAATGTAGGTAACAAAGAGAGTGAGAGAACTACGATTAAGAAACATACTTGTATTTTAAAGAAACAGGCATAGACGGGTTGTCTAAACACAGAACATGTTAATTAAGAGGGTCAACAAGACTTAGAAGTAGGTTCAACACTTAGCAAGAAGTAACATGTTGGTAGAAACACATTGAGAATTAAAGAAGAGTCAGGTTTCCTGAGGTTGCAAGATTAACATACAAAGATGAGTAATACCAAACAAGTCTGAGTAGAGTACCAACTTAAAGAGTTTAGAGCCTAAGGATCCCAATTATGTTAAGTACCCATTACAGTGTCAAAGGACAGACATGCTAACAGTAGCAAACATGGCAGGAAAACACAAGTTGAAATAGCTACTCTAAAGGTTTCGAACAATTACTAAGGATATGGAATTAAGCAAACAAAGACATGTTGAGTGACATAATAGCAAGGGAGCGGGCCATAGTTAATAGTGAAGGTCTTAACACAGATTATAACACATTACAACTACTAGGCATTCATTATAGAGGTTCAGAATAAAGTAGGAAAGCACACTCATGCCCAACAGCAAATATGAACATTCAGGCACCAATACATTAACTAAACCAACTTAAGAGAGTCCAAATTATTCAAATTAGGCAAAGACATGTCCCAGAACTGGTAGCATTATGTAAAATCAAGTGCTATGAGAGGTTCATATTACAAAACAAGTTCAATGCTAACAAGGTTGCACACAGAGAGAGAGCCTGGAAACATACTAAATCATGAAAATTTCAGAGAGGTAAATATGCAGGACATAAACACAAAAGAATAAAAATCGTAAAGCTAAGAGACTTACTAGTTAAACAGACAACAAGAAAAGACAAATTCCATAATACTTCTGAATATCAAAGAGCAAGAATCCAGAATCTTAGTGCATCAGAGTTCCCAAGGGCTTCAAATGAACCCCGGGCAGTACTTGCACCAAGAAAGGGGTTAACAAAATCGAATCCTGGTGGCCTTGTCTTTCAGCCGGCCAAGAATCAAAATATAGAACAAGAGAATGAGAGAAAAATAGAACAATAACTTCAATTTTTAGTGAAATTCAACGATTAGAGGTCCCCCTCAAAAGGGGATGGGGAGGGGTTTATATAGTAGTCAAAAATCGAGCAAGCATAAAAGGAAACAGAGTAAATTAAGCAACAAATAAGGGAAGACAACATGAAAATTAATTTAAGATTGATTTAAGAGAGAAATCCGATAAACCCTAGTTTTTTAGGGAAAGTGTAAATCAGCAGAAATCCAAACAAAATTGGACTCACACAGTATAGAATCAGATGTGTGTAGACGAAATACAGTCCAGATTTAAGAAATAGGACACATTCGGATAGAATCAGAGAGGTAGTACTTACCATATTTAGGCAAGTACCAAGTAACACCATAATCTTGCAAGTAACAATGAGATAACGCGTAAAAGGCAAATAAATCACAGAGGGAATCCATGATTTACTCGAATTTGGAGAAGATTGGGGAGGCGACAGTTAGGGTTTGAGAGAGAGAAGGGGGTGGAGAGTGTTTTAGGGCGGCTGGGCAGAGTGAGTGTGAGGGTTAGGGTTAGGGGGTGGATAATTAAAAGAGGGGGTTAATCGTGGGCCGTTAGGATTTTAAGAAGGCGGGTCAGGTCATTTTAAGTGGGTTCTGACCGGATTGTCACAGGGGTCATTTGGTTTGGGCTAGGGTTATTGGGCCAAGGGTTTTGGGGCATCTGGGCTGCCTATTTGATTCGAAGAAAAGGCCTGGTTGGGCCAGGTTTTTAAAAATAAATAAATTAAGGAAATAATTGATTAATAAAATAGCTAAATAAGTATTAAAAATATTATTTAAGCAAATAAATACTTTAAAATAATAGTTTAAGGTTGTAAACATGTAAAAAGTTGCTTTAACTCTAAAAAAAATAATATATATATTTAATTGCAAAGTGTAGGCTATTATTGTAAAAAATGTGTAATTAGCATAAAAATACAAATGTAATTATAGAAAATGATGTAAAATATTATAAAACATATATTTGGGTGTAAATAATAAATTTGGATGATTAAGTCATCACAAAATAATTTAAAGGATAATTACTAGATATTTGTATAATAAAAATGTAAAAGAAATTAATTTAGAGCTTTAAAAATTATGGAAAATTATAGAAAATGTTTATATAGGTCTGTAAACTAAATAATGATAAAAATATTCTATTTTGAAAGTATATATATGTATTTTAAAAATATGAGGAAAAATTGGGTATCAACAATGATTTGGCATAAGTGTGGGGTTTTGAACAGTCAATTGTATGTATTAAAGTGCTTAGGGAGGTGTAGTCACTATATCCAAATGTATTATACCCGTCCCGCAGCCTACATTACAACCAAATAAAGTATTACTCGATCCTTGATTGAATACGCTCAATTAATATAGTAGTACATTACGGGCAAGCTTATGGTACATTCTTTGTGGCGCATGAATTTTATTTATGATAGTGAATTAATTCTTTCTATCTTGAGTTCCTATTTGTTCTTGAATTTTATCGTGTGTGGAACTACTCTCTATTGTGTGTGTGAGGGCACATAATTTACGAAGGTAAGGTAAAGTCTTTGACCTATGTGTTAGAGTAAGTAAGCAGGTTGTGAAAAATACGTGGTGCTTTTGAGTCAAATTTTGAGGCAAGGATGTTACAATAGAGTGATTAGTCTGTTTTAAATATTTTATGGCATGATGAATTAGGGAAGTTGTCTATTAAGAAGGTCGTCTCTATGTAAAGTGCAGTTTGATTGCTCGAGGGCGAGCAACGGTTTAAGTGTGGGGTGTTGATGGTAAACTAGAAACCCATATTTTAGCCATAGTTTGCACTCATATTACTGTATTTTACTTGTGATTGAGCTTTAATGTTAGCACATTACACTTATTGTGTGTTTTATTCCTTGTAGAAAGTGATTTCGAATTTAAATGAAATTTGGAAGCTAAATCGAATAAGTTGGAGCTTTGAAATCTGAGTAAAAGCCCAAGGGATCAAACCGGGATCGCGTTCGGGGGTCGAGGACCAAGTCTGGATATCAAAAAGTGAGAAAACAAAAATCACTCTGAGAAAATTGCACTATCGCGTCGCGTGCCTCATAGCGCTAGTGCAATTTTCCTGCAAAGTGAAAAAAAACTCAATACTCTGTAAAATTTGCACAGCCGCGCCGCATGGGGCTTCACGAGGCGCGGCATGGCAGTGCAAAAAGTGGCCAGAAATGATGTTTTGGCACGTTCTGGAATTTCCTACATGCGCGCGGCATGGGGCGGCGCGGGGCACGGCATGGTAGTCTAATATTGTTAGAGTGTCGTCCTATTTCAGCTAAGAAAGGGTAGTTTCGTCCGGGGTTTATTGGGGGCGGCTTAAATACACCAAAACACCATTTTAGATGGACTTTTGACACATTTTCGACCTAAGGAGGCTTGGAAAGAACACAAGCACAAGGATTTCATCATTCCTTCCTCACTCAAGATCCGGGTTTGGATTGAATTTATGTTTTCCTATACTTTAGTTATATTTGTGAAGAACTTCTCCATGTCTATGGAGTAGTTCCTTTTGTGTTTTGATGGATTTGGTGTATTGATGATTGTTTGTGGATTATAACTCTATTTTCATGTATTTGAATCATTTTGGAAGATTTAATTGTTGCATCTATATTCACTAGTTCATGTAATCGAGACAGGCATAACTTGTGATATCTTTGCATTATATTGTTGGTTGACTTCATAGATTCTTCTAAGTAATCGAAGGAGGCTAGTTGAATCATTGATTAAACCTAGTTAGGAAAATAATCGAAAAAGGTTTTCCTAAGGACCGATCCACTACGCATTCTTGCACATTTTCACAATGCTTAAATTGGTTCCTCTCGTAAGGTTAAGACTTAATAGAGTGAGGAGTTTTTGGTGAACGTTTGAACTAATAATAGAGTGAATTCGAGATACTCACTTGAATATTATAAGTGAATTATCTAGAGTGAGATCCCGAACAATTATCTTGTACCTATCATGTCAAAACTATAGTCCTCTTCCACTGATAACCTTAGTTGCTTATTTCTTGTTTCGATAGTCAGTAGTCAATAACCGTAGATTTTAGATTCTTAGTTAAATTTTATTATTAATCATATAAATTTCAACTGTTGATCATCTTGGATAACAATCAAGCTAGAAACTGCGAGAATACTATTTAAATCTAATCTCTATGGATACGATATTATACTATACTATCTTTGACTAGCGAGTACAATTTAAGTGTGTGTTTTGCGCTCGTCATAACAGTGTCGTTATAGCTGTCTAATGTTTATGTTTTCTTCGCTGACCTGTTTTATTTCAGACAAAGCACTCCAACATTTTGCATATGGAATTTTTTTTTAAACATTTTGTGACCCCAAAGCCTTCCCCCTAAGATAGCCTCTGTTCTCATACACAAATTAAAAATTAAAATACTTCAAATACTTTTATATTAAAAGTATCTTTATGCTGACTTAACCCAACAAACAGATAACACATATTTCGCCTGACAGAGGTTAATCCAACATTTAAAGACATCACTATTTTGCTCAACTAGTAAAAGCTTTTATTGTTTAAGGTGTCAAATTATATATATATATATATATATATCAACTTTAGACATAATAAAAGTGGAAACTTGTTATCCATCAGCACGCGGAAGTTCATATTGCTGGGTCTTTAATTTCTGTAGTTCGTATAAGTATTTTGAGATTAGTCACAAAAGAAGTTGTCTACATTGACTTGAAGAAAAGACAAAATCTATTTGGCCCTATATCTCGTCATCTTACACGTCTAATCAATTTACAAAAAAATAAATGGACTGAATTCTTTTCTCCCGCATTTGGCTTTGACCTTTTTGTTTTCGCTGAAAGCTTTAACCTTTCGAAATAAAATATTGGACTCATGAGAACACCCAGGGACACCTCTTAGGCGAGGGAAAAGAAACAAGGTTTGTTCATTTGATGGGAGTGAGAAAAGAACATTATCTTTTACAATCACTTTATCTACAAAGACAAAGATGATAGTTAGAATTAGTGTTAGAGGCAATTAAAATTTTCACTAAATAGATTGAAATATAAAAAAATAAATTTACGAAAAGTCGAGAGAATATATATATATATATATTAAAAATTTAATATATTTATGCAATGTAATTTTCCAACGAAGGGATAATAGTAGTTTAATCATTCATATCAAAAGGGACAATGCTTTCTTTATTTATGTATAAAGCTTTTTTTGTTTTTATACTAAAGTCTTTTGTTTTTATATATAGCTTTTTTGTTTATGTTAAAGTGTTCTTTGTTTTTAGATATATAAATAAAAAACTTTATCCCTCTTGATACGAAGGATTTAACTACTATCAAATCATAGATTCATAATATCTTAAACGATTGAAGTGCGACAACCGAAGCATTATCCCTCTTGATCTGAAAGATTGAACAACTAGCAAATCATAGTATCTTAAACAGGTAACTACTTCCTCGTTTTTGGATAATGGACCGCAGTCCATTTCTACTACCATCATTTTTGTATTGATCCACTCTTGGCACTAAGCCACCACTGGCTTCGTCTGCTACTTTAGCTAACTCTTGTAATGTAATCGAGTGCCTCAAGTGCAGCCCAACCCTGTACTTTTTTGCCTACATATATAATTTCATATTTTATATTTTCAGCTCCAAAAAATAAATAAATTAAAGAGTACAGACATACCTTCAAATTTAGAAATGTTATCTTCGAAGACTAACAGGTGGGCCTAGATTATGTCAAATGGTATCATGAACTTTTGGTCGAGTCAGATTGGAAATTACTTTGGCATTGTATTGTCTTACGCACATCTATCTCACTATTCCTAAAAGTAAAGTTTATTTTATACTAACGGTTCAACATGTTCTTTGGTAACAGTAAAATTGTTCGAGCTATGAAAATAGTCACCGGTAGACCGTTTATGCCACACCCCTTAGGATGTGTCTTTCTTGGATCCTGCGTAAATACGAGATACTTTGTGCACCGAGCTGCATTATTTTTGTTTAGCATATTTTTGGGGAAAAAGAGTAAAAAGGGAAAAAGAATAATAAGAGTTCAACAATAATCTGACTACCTAATTACTATATATATGAGAGAAAACTGAACTCTTCAATTATTTAGTCAATTACCAAACACCAATTAAGTATGGCATACTTTGATCTTAGGTTTGCCATGCTATTCATACTGAACATTCTAAAGTCGCAAGGTAGTAATCCTTGGGATTGGGATCCATTTGACACCATTAATAACAACCTTACTTGGATCAAGTTTTGGATTATTTGCATTCTGTTCTTGGTTTTTTCTTTTATCTCAATTCAAGTTCCGTTATCTCCCGCAAGTCCAACTAGGGCTGCAGGTTACGTACGTATACAAGTTACCCATTTCTCTCCACCTCTTATGGTTTCTTTCTTGGCCTTACTACTTCTTCCAGAAATGCTCTTCTGGTATATTTACCCCACAATTATGTTATTATTTTCATGCACTACTTGTGTTTCTAATGTGTTAAAAAACATTATACTCTCGTTACGAGCTATCCTGTCTGCAATTCCGTATTTTAACGTAGTCATTGCTGCAACATATACGAATGAAGAATCCGAAGACGACATTGAACGAGGAATTGACGAAGCCAACCTAGAAGAGGAATAAGCTCAACTTTAGTTCATGCATGAAGATTCAAGCACATATATTCAACTTCTTAGTATTATGGTGGTCAATAGTTCACTATTGATTCCACGTACATGTATTATGTAATGCTTATTAGTGTTGTTACTAGTTATAACTCGTGTGATTCTGTTATTTGTAAGATGTTCTCTGCCGCATTGAGGATCAATCATTGTGACATCAAGGAAATGCCAGGACTAGAGACAAACTACTTAAATTTTACTTGGCTCTAGTGTATATGTTCTTATCTTCTGGCTCTTTTGTTGGAAATTGTAAATAATTTAGGAAAATGTCAATTTCGTATACTTTGAAGAGCTAATGAATGGCCACTATAGACTCGACAGGATGCAAGTTCCTAATTTAAGGCACAAAGTTGTTAAAAATCTTTTTGTACAGGATTCTTAGTACCTAGTACCCTTCTTTTGTAATTTCCTATATGTATGTTCTAGTCTTTTTGCGTTTTGAATGCTTAGTCTTGGGGCAGTAGATCCTTTTGCTAGTCAGCACATACTACTGATATATGGTTCTCCGTTGGTTCTGTTTTATGTACCGGTAATGTTGTATTTCTAGGTGGTACTTATTAATGGGAGGCTTGGTTTTATGTCCTCTTGTATGGTCCAAAATCCATCTTTAGTCAAAACGGTGTTAGAAAGCATTCCCGGGACGCCGCATGTCGAAATAATCTAATTATCAGCGAAGTCGTGGTCGAAGAGTCAACAAGAACCAACGCCGAGGTCGAGGACTTTTGACAGAATTATAACGGCTAGTTTCAAAATAGGATATTAGAGAGAATATTCTAGTGGATATTCTCTGCACTTGTACTATTAGGATTTTTAGGAACATGTTCCCTATAAATAGAAAAAGACATAAAGATAGGGGACACGTGATATTCATTTGTAAAAATACACTTTGACTTGAGAAAGAGAATCGGATCTCATTGCTAATATACAAACATCACATTTTCAATGAGATTCTGGTCTACTCTTTTCCACTAGATCCGAGAATAACTCAAATATTCGAAGGATTGTCCATCACTCATCATTGTCAGAAAAAATATTCACTGATTACATCCTTTCTTGGGTGACTCATTCATTATATTTACTCAAATGTCATTTATTGCTATTTTGATATTGAATGCTACATTATTGCCTGTGACTTCTAGAATATTTATTGCATATTGCCGCCGCTGTCCGAATATATCTACATATCATCTGTTATTTTTTTAAGAACTTCATCTTAGGAATATTATCGTTAACTAAGATTAAGCCTCATTTATATAAATTTAATTATTTGAACCAAGATCTATATTTTTTGGTCAAAGAATTTGGCGCCATCTATGGGGATTTCTTAGCCAAATTTTTAGTTTCCTATAGATCTTCAATTAACGCAAGTCGCTAACGTCTAAACCCTGAGATCTCCTTTCTTTGTGCATACAAAACCCTACATGGTAGGTAATCAAGGAGAAAGGATAAAAATAACAAGTGACTTCCCAACCACCCTCATAAATGTCATCAACGAAAGCTGTGAAATAGTAGGCGAGGACACGACACCCAACACGTCCCCTAGGCGAGAGAGGTAGCCTCTCCCACACTGCAGCATAACAAAACCCAGCGGAAAAGGGGCCTCCACATCTGTAGACGAAGGGACGCCCCTAGCTATAAAGAAGCTCCCCAAAGCATGGCTGACCGACACGCTGGCAAGCGTCCTCAACAAACCCGCTCCAGGCATGACTGCAGAAACCGCAAGAGCTTGTATGATACAACAAACAGACAAGTAGTGCAACCGACCAAACCCTCCAACGATAGATATAACTCACAACATTACTGACAGTGCAGGTGACAACGCCCTCGCTTCCATTTAAAGAGGATAGAAGAAATAGAGAATGAAAATAAGGCACTCCGAGACTAGATGAAAGAACACCAAGAACGAGTTGACAAGATACCGGGCGCTCCTAAGCTGCTGCCGAAAAGGGACGCCGGCAGGTTCGTAGAGAAGCCGTACAATGATGATGTAGCCCCGCATGCCATACCAAAGACCTATAAAATGCCGCCCTATCTCAGGATATACGACAAAATGACCGATCCTGAAGATCATATGACTCACTATGTCACCGTCGTGAAAGGCAACGACCTCACCAAGGAACAAGTGTTCTCCATTTTACTTAAGAAGTTTGGTGAAACCCTTACGAGAGGGGCATAAACATAGTATTCACAGCTACCATCCCGTTCCATAGAAACTTTCAAAAAGATGGCTGATATGTTCGTAACCGCCCATGTCGGAGCCTAGAAGGCCGAAGCAAAAGTAATGACATATTTGCTATTAAGCAGTCCTTAGGAGATGGAGTGAGGGACTTCCTCATCTGGTTTAATAGAGTAAGGATAACTCTGCCGAATGTTCGAAGGGATGGCGATCGCAGCTTTCCAGAATGGGCTAAGTAGGGACGGTTGAAGAGCAACTAGAAAGTAGTTGAGCCGATTGATGAAGTATCCTCCAACCACTTAGGATGAAATCCACACTGCTTATTGTGCTGAGGTCTGAGCAGACGAAGACGACCTCAACGGACTAACTCACCGGCTAACCTCGGTATAGGCCTAATCCAGAAAAGAACGAAGAGACAACACTAGAAGAGATCACCCGATTCCACGACCTAACAGGGAAAAACATCAACCGTATGTCAGGGCGGCCGTCACACCCTCCCCCCACTACGAAAAAGGCCCGTCCAGGTCAAGGACAGGGACTCATCGGAACAATAGAGGTATGCCTCCTTTATTATTTGCTTACAGGTTTTATGTGTCGCCTACAAAAATAGTCTACGCTCTTGAAAAATTCGGAACAAAGGTGAAGTAGCCCCCGAAGATGAGATCAGACACGAACACCAGAAAATTCGACGCCCTCTGTGAGTTCTACCAGGAACACAGGCATAAAATAGAAGATTGTATCGCCCTTAAACAAGAAGTCGGTAACATGTTACAACAAGGGCACCTCAAGGAGCTATTAAACAATAAGGGGAGAGCCAACTTCGCCAGAGGACGTGAATATCAAGGCTCGCCAAAGCCGTCATTGCCAGCTCATACTATCAACATGATCATCGGCGGTAGCGACGATGCTTCTATTAATGGCATGAATTTCACCACCACTCACCAGCTCAAGCGGGCTATCACTCGCGAATGGTATGACGAACTCAAAGAAAGTATCATCTTTGACGAGTCGGATGCCGACAGTTTGACTTTTCCTCATAATGATGCCCTTGTTATTACTTTACGCATTTTAGATACCGATGTCAAACGCATCATGGTGGATGATGGAAGTGGCACATACATTATCCATCCCCGAGTCCTTACACAAATGAGACTCGAGGATAAGATAGTGTCGCGCTGCATCACACTAACCGATTTTAACAATGCAGTTGAGCGGACGTCCAGGAGAATTACACTTCTTGTCCTAGCTAGCGGCGTGACTCTAGAGACGATGTTCTATATCATGGACCACGCCACTGTGTACAACGTCATAGTGGGGCGACCATGGATATATCCCATGAGATCTATCCTTTCCAACCTATACCAAATAATTAAATTCCCAAATCCATAGGGATTATTCATCATACGCGGGGAACAATGCACATCCCGAGAATGCTATCGCATTGCCTTGGACAGCACGACCACCCAACAGAAAAAAGACAAACAAAAGAGGCATAACAATAAACAGGGTTGAGGTCGAAGCAAGAAGAGATCAGGGACATCATCATGGATCTCGACACGATCGAGGCTGCAGGTTAGACCATAGAAAACCTCGACACCGTTCAATTGGACCTCAATGACCATAGCAAGAAGGCCTATATGCTGCAAACTCCGGGAACCAGGTAAATTCAGTCAATTCTTAATAGATAATGTAGATTTGTTTGCTTTCAACCATGCAGATATGTCGGGCATTCCAAAGGAAATCGCCACACAAAAATTAAACGTCGACCTATTCTACCCCCTAATAAGACAAGTCATGCATAAATTCAACTCTACCATCAACGATGCAGTCCACGAGGAGGTGGAAAAACTGTTAGAGAACGACTCCATCAGGGAGTCTAAGTAACCCAAGTGGATCGCCAACGTAGTGATGGTCAAAAGGAAAAATGGGAAATGGCGGATGTGCGTGGATTTCACGGACTTGAACAAAGCATGTCCGAAGGATTCGTTCCCCCATATCAACCAACTCATCGTAGCAACAGTCGAACACGAACTTTTGAGTTTCTTGTGGAGGAAGAAGATCAGGAGAAGACCACGTTCATCACCCATCAAAGAACGTATTGCTATAGGGTCATACCATTTGTACTGAAGAACTCGGGGGCTACTTATCAAAGATTGATAACAAAGATGTTCAAAGATCAGCTTGGTAAGACCATGGAGGTATATATAGATGACATGTTGGTCAAGTCCGAAAGGGCATAGGATCATGTCGATCATTTGAAAGAAACTTTCGACATACTCAGACGGTAATGAATAAAGTTGAACCTAGAGAAATGCGTGTTTGGCATAGCCTCGGGAAAGTTCTTGGGTTTTCTGGTGTCGCAACGAGGGATCGAGGTCAACCCAGACCAAATCAAAGCCATTAAGGAGATACCATAACTCTTAACCACCAAAAAGCAAGTCCAAAGGCTGACTGATCGAATCATCGCTCTATCAAGGTTCATCTCGCAGTCGTCGGATAGATGTCACAATATTTTGGTGTACTCAAGAAGGACAACGGCCTCAAATGGACTCCCGAGTGTATCCTTACAGGTTTAGTCAATACCACTAGGAAGAGCCATAAAACGTTGGTAAATGAATTCATCATTGAAGGCAGGTGGGATGTTAATAAGCTAAAACATGTTCTCCCAGAACATCTGATCAACCATATACTTAGCATTGACATTGGAACCCAAGACAAAGAAGATAAGGTCTATTTGGATCTTACGGAGAATGGCAAATATTCCAACAAGACAGCTTGGCATCTAGTAAGAAACTCTAGACCTAAACAGTACCTAATGGGTAAGATTTGGAATTCCAGTGTTCCTTTTAATATGTCATTTCTGGTTTGGAGGCTCTGGAAAGGAAAACTCCCCTTTGATGAAATTATTTCTAGGTTTAGGAGACAAATTATTTCTAGGTGTAACTTCTTTGAGAGCCCTGCCTATGAAAATATGCACCATGTTTTTGTAGAAGGACAGGTAGCCAGTTATGTTTGGAAACTGTTTGGCTCTCAACTTGGGATTAGCTATCACCCCCACCCAATTAGAAATATTTTATATAACTGGTGGAATACTAGTTCTGTTAATGATGTACATAAACTAGTATTAAGTATTACCCTTATTATCATATGTTGGGTACTGTGGAAAGAAACTTGTGCTTGCAGGTATGGTGAACAGAAGAAATTCAACTTCTATAAACTACAGCAACAAATCAGTTGGAATGTGAAAGCTGCTCTCAACAAGGCTTATCCTAACTGTGAACTCAAACTGCCTTGGGACAGGCTATGCGACACTCTATTTAAGTTACATCCCAAATAAAGCCTCATGGTAGTTTAATGGCAAAAACCAGAGTTGGGGTATCTCAAGCTAAACATGAATGGAAGCTTTAACAAGAGTGATGGAAGTGCTGGATTGGGAGGCGCTCTGAGAAGAGACAATTGTAAAATTATCATGGCTTTCTATTTCCCTTATATATGCAACAACCATAATCTAGCGAAGGCATACGTAGCATACTTAGGAATTACCTGGTGTATTTAAAATGGCTATACAGATTTCACATTAGAGCTTGACTCTCTATTACTCATTGATATGTTAAGGGGGGAGAAAGAGAGCAATTACAGAATGGCTAATATCACAGAGAAGATAGCACAATTGAGGCGCACGACTAACATAAATATTCATCATTGTTACAGAGAAGCAAACCAACTAGCGGACTGCTTAGCAAAAATGGCGTCCAAAGCTCAAAATGGAGCTTTCTTCTTTTCTGGGCAGCAGCTGCCTAAAGCAGCTAAGGGCCCTTATCACCTGGACAAAAGCCAAATTCCAAGCATTAGAATCAAGTATGACAAGGCTAATTTTTTTGTAAGCTAGGATTTTTTTTGTAGTGGCAGGTGAATCTATATTATATTATCACCTAGCCACATTTTTTTGAAGGGTAGCCTTTACCCTCGTGTTGTACTATTGAGAACTATCTTTTGAGTAATACAACACTCCCAGACAATGGGAAATTTTATATTAAAAAAAATAAGTCGTAGGGACTTTCCAAATCAAGGAATAATGGTTGCAAAAATACCATACCAAAATCTGCAAGCTAATGCCTGAGTTCGACGAATGCCAGCTCAAACACATCCCACGAGCGCAGAATGCCGAAGAAGATGGCTTCGCCGAACTGGCCGCAGCTACCAAAAGCATCACAATCGAAGAATAAAGCGTAGTCCACCTCCTCAACTTATCACTAGAACAAATCGAGGTAAGAACCATAAACTTAACTTGGGAATGGCGCAATCGTATTATCGCATATTTGCAGGACTGCACACTCCCAGGCAACAAAAAAGAGGCAAAGCAACTAAGAATGTAAGATGCTAGATACAGTTTCCTTCATAGCGAGTTGTACAAGAGAACTTATGGCGGCCCCCTGGCAAAATGTTTGGGCCCGAACCAAACCTAGTGCATCCTCGAAGAAGTCCATAAAGGCTATTTCGGTGCTCACTCCGGCAATCGAGCGCTAGTCAAATGCCTCATACGGGCGAAATACTATTAGCCCACCATGAAAACAGATGTCGCAGACTTTGTAAGGACATCGTGGCCAAAAGTATGCCCCAGTTATTCACCAGGCAGGCGAACACCTCCATTTAGTCACCTCCCCTTGATCGCTCATCAAATGGGGAATGGACATCGTGCGCCCCCTCCCAGCATGGCGAGGTAATGTACGATTCTTTTTGGTTTTAACTGACTATTTCTCCAAAATGGGTGGAAGCAGGAGCATATGACCAAATACGGGAATAGGAAGTAATCAATATTATATGGAGAAACATCATCTGCCGATTCGGCCTACCCAAGGAAATCAGCTGTGACAACGGACCCTGGTTAACAGAAAAGAAAACTGTCGAGTTCTTGGAGAAATGGAATATCAAGAGGATACTCTCAACCCCATATCACCCAGTGGGTAATGGGCAAGCAGAATCCTCCAACAAATCCAAACTAAACAGCATGAAGAAAAAGCTCGAAGACGCCAAGGGACTATGGCTGAAAATACTACCAGAAGTGTTATGGGCCTACCGAACAACTCCGAAGACGAGCATAGGAGAGACACCCTACTCTCTGGTCTATGGTATTGAAGCAGTAATACTGGTCGAGGTCGAAGAACCCAGCCTGAGGTACTCCCATGAAAGCGGCACGAGTAACAATGGGGGTAGAAGGCAGGAACACGATGAAATCAACGAACGAAGAGATATGGAATACATAAGAATGGCCGCCCAAAAAAACAAGAAGAATCGTATTATAACAAGAAAACTATGGTCCGAGCACTCAAAGTCAGGGACTATGAACTGAAAGCCAAAACTCAAGCGAGCAAAGACTCCCGGGAAGGCAAGCTGGGAATGAATTGGGATGGTCCGTAAACAATCACAGCCAAAGAGAACAAGGGTTCATTCCATCTAGAGACAATGGAAGGAAAGCTACTACCAAACAACTAGAATAGCAGCCACCTTAAATACTTCAACTTCTGAGAGAAAAAGCGTCCCCCAAGTCATAATCTTTTTTCCCTCACTTGAGTTTTATCCCATTTGGATTTTCTCAAGGAGGCTTTTAACGAGGTGACAAAAGGAACACTTCGAGTTGAAGTATGCGAGGGTCGGATTGTTGTTACTATTTTATTGCTCGACCTCTCAATACTCTCCAAGTCAACCAATGAAGGGACTAGATAGACTGGGACTAGAACGCCAGCCAACACTCAAAATCTGTAATTTTCTCCAAGTATGTAACCAAAGAAACAATGTCAAAGCAATAATAAACTTACGCTTATCAGCACACCTTTTTCTTGTTAAGGTTATGTTCGACCCCGCTCGAACAAACACCTACCGGCCCTCGGTCGCGATTTAATGAAAGGTTATTTTTGACCTCGCTCGAACAAAGACCCACTACCCCTCGGCCGTAATTTAATGAAAGGTTATATTCGACCCCTCTCGAACAAACACCTACCGGCCATCGGCCGCGATTTAATGAAAGGTTACATTCGACCCCGCTCGAACAAACACCTATCGGCCCTCGGCTGCAATTTAATGAAAGGTTATGTTTGACCCCGCTAAACCAAACACCTAACGGCTCTCGGACGCAATTTAATAAAAGTTTATGTACGACCCTGCACGAACAAACACCTATCGACCCTCGACCGTAATTTAATGAAAGGTTATGTCGGACCCTGACTTAACAAATACCTACCGGCCCTCAGCCGCGATTTAATGAAAGGTTATGTTCGACCCCGCTCAAACAAACACCTACCGGCCCTCGACCGCAATTTAATAAAAGGTTATATTCGACCCAGATCGAACAAACACCTACTGGCCCACTGCCACAATTTACCAAAAGGTAGTGTTCGACCTAGCCCGAACAAACACCTACCGACCCTCAGCCATGATTTAAGGAAAGATTATGTACGACCTCGCTCGAACAAACTGTGATGACCCAAAATATTATCTTTAAATTTAATAATTAATTATGTATTCTAAGACCTCAAAAAGCATTATTTATCATTCCTTGACTTGCGTGTGCAGTCCGTATAATTTTTCAGAAAGTTATTATGTGAAAAATGGATTAAAATGTGAAATAGAGCTTAAAACTCAACTGAGTTGACTTTGGTCAATATTTTGAGCAAACGGACTCGGATTGGTATTTTGACAGTTCTGGTAGGTCCAGATCATGATTTGGGACTTGGGCGTATGCCCGGAATTAATTTGGAGGTCCCTAGCTTGAATTATCGCCAGTTGGCAAAAACTAGAAGCCTAAAGGCTTAAAGACTTTAAAGTTTGACCACAAATTAACTTTTATTGATATCAGGGTCGTATTCAAGTTCTGAAAATTTTCATAGGTCCGTTATGTCATTTATGACTTGTGTAAAAAATTTGAGATCAATCGGACATGATTTGCTAGGTTCCGACATCGTTTGTAAAAATTGAAAGTTTCAAAGTCCATTAGGCTTGAATCTATGTGGGATTCGTATTTTTAGTGTTGTTGGATGTGATTTGAGGTTTTAACTAAGTCCGTGTGATATTTTAGTTCTTGTTGGTATATTTGGTTAAAGTCTCGAGGGCCTCTGGTGGATTTCGGATGGTTAACGGAATTTAAGTTGGGCATTTCAAGAACGTTTCTATGTCGTTTATTCAAGAATAAGTGATATACCATTATGAAAATGAGTTCCAAATTCGGTTTTGATGGAAGAATTAGATCCATATTGAAAATTTGGAGCCATAGCAAAAATAATCGTCGAATTCGAACATCGTATGAGAGAGTTATGCCCATTTTCGTGTCGGGAAAGATTTTTCGTAGCCGCTAGCGCCCAGGGTAGCGTGGAGAGCTAGCCCTGGCGCTGGGAATTATTGGTGTTCTGGAAAGTGCGCCACAGGCAGCGCCCCACACCACATGTGGCGCTCGAAAATGTTAGAGACCCCATAAAACGGGGAGTTTAGCCATTTTTACTCATTTTTGAGTTTGGGGAGCTCGGTTTAGGCGATATTTGGGCGATGTTCAAGGGAAAATATTGGGGTAAGTATTCCTTATCCTATATTGATTATATTTCATGATTTCATACTCATTTACATCATGAATCCGTGAATTTATACAAAAAAATTCAGATTTTTACAAAATCTTTCAAAAATGTAAAACGAAGATTTGAAGGTCAATGCGATGTCGGAATTACAAAATTTTTGTATGGATGAACTCGTATCGTAACGGGTGTTCAGATTTCGTAAATGTTTTCGAGATTCAAGACATGGGCCCCACTGATTGTTTTTGAGTAGATTTGAGGATTTCGGACACGAATTCACGAGGCAAAGGTATATTGGATTCTTGAATTTGGTTGCAAGCGAGGTAAGTGCCGTGGTTAACCTTGACTTGAGGGAGTAAGAATTGTTTGTCTATTTGCTACATGATTTAATGTGAGGGTACAACATATATGTGAGGTGACGAGTACTTATGCGTTGTGGTTGAGTCTAAGCATGCGGGTGGAATTTGTTTATTTTGAATAACTGTCTATTTAATTAAAGATATTCCTGTTTAAGTTTATTATTGATTATTTGATCATTATTCGTGAAATTATTATTCATTTAATTATTGTTGATTATTTTGGAAGGTGAAGTCGGTATTTTGGCATTGAATTGATTGATAAGTGTATGTTCCCGCATTTAAATACTCTTCCGAATTTATATCATTATTTTCATGATAAGGAAGAGTGTAAAAGCACGAAGGGTGTTGTCGTGCCATTTGTGAGTATAAAAATACGAAGCGTGTTGCCATGCCAATTGTGAGTGTAAAAGCACGAAGGATGTTGTCATGCCATTTGTGAGTATAAAAGGACGAAGGGTGTTGTCGTGCCAATTGTGAGTGTAAAAGCACGAAGGGTGATGCCGTGCCAAATGAGAGTGAGAGCACGAAGGGTGGTTTCATGCCATTTTCATATTATCATTTGCTCATTTTATTGTTGATGAATTCATTGACAGCTAAGTGATACATCTCCTGCTGAAATTATTATATATTTCCCCTTCGCATGTTCCATCCCAATTTATAAATTTTATTATTGCTACTTCGTATTTGTATATACTTGTACAGGTTGTTTATGTATGTATCTTGTCATAGCCTTGTCACTACTTCGTCGAGTTTAGGCTCGATACTTACTAGTACATGGGTTCGGTTGTACTAATACTGCAATCTGCACTTCTTGTGCAGATTTCGGAGTTGGTCCTAGCGACGTACATTAGATTTGCTCGGACTTAACTACCCAGTGGAGACTTGAGGTATAACTGCACAACGTCCGCAGTTCTAAAGTCCCCTTCTATCTTATCTTAGCTGTGTCTTATCTTTCAAATAGCTTGAATTTTATTCAAACCTTTATTTGTATTATCCTAGTAGCTCGTGCACTTGTGACACCAGATTCGGGGATGTATTTTGATAATTCGGTATTTATGGTCTTCCGCACTTTATCTTAGTAATTGATTTCTATTTAATTAAATTTGCTTTAAAATAGTTAAGATTATTTTAACGTTGGCTTGCCTAGCAAGTAAAATATTAGGTTCCATCATGATCCCGAAGGTGGGAAATTTTGGGTCGTGACAGTTGGTATCAGATCCCTAGGTTACATAGGTCTCACAAGTCACGAGCAAGCTTAGGTGAGTCTGAAGGATCGGTACGGAGACGCCTGTACTTATCTCTCAGATGCTATGAAGTTTAGGAACAATATCATTTCTTTCTTATTCTATCGTGCACTTTTATTCTATCATCGATGATTGAAAAATTCTATTCTTGTTCTCTTGCAGATGGTGAGTACACGTAATGCATCAATTGATGGACAGGGACTAGAGCCCCTGGTGGCAACTATGACCGGGGGTAGAGGTCGAGGCCGAAGTCGTGCTAGAGGCCGAGGCAGAGGCAGAGGTAGAGCTCAGTCTAGATCTCGAGCAGCAGCACCTGTTGTAGAACCTCAGGTGGATCTTCAGGAGGAGGTTCCAGTTCAGACTATACTAGTCGGGCCAGTTCAGGTCCTAGAAGGATTCATAGATACTCCAGTGCTTTAGGATGCTCTAGTCCGTTTGATGAGTCTTATAGAGGGTGTGGACCAGAATGGTACATTGCCAGTGGCACCAGCTATCTCACAGGCTGGGGGAGGAGCACAAACTCCCACTACCCCCGCTCCGGAGCAGATGGCTCCACAGTATTAGGCTCCAACAGCCCCACTAATTGGGGTAATTCAGCCAGTTGTTGCGGCACAGGCCCGTAAAAGGCCCGCCATGTCTTTTGAGGCCTTATTGATACTGGATAACTTTACTAATCTCTTTTCAGTTCACTTCAATGGTACACCTTCTGAGGACCCACATGACTATCTTGACCACTGCCATGAGGTACTGCGGAACATGGGTATAGTAGAGACCAATGGGGTCGATTTTGCTGTATTTCAGATGACGGGTTCTGCCAAGAGGTGGTGGAGAGATTATACATTGATCGAACCAGTTGGATCGTCTGCATTGATCTGGGAGCAGTTTTCACGGCTATTTCTAGAGAAATTTCTCCCTATCACATTGAGAGAGGATTACCGCAGGAAATTTGAGCGTCTTCAGCAGGGCAGTATGACTATTACTCAGTATGAGTCCCGTTTTGTGGATTTAGCCCGTCATGATCTCCTTTTACTACCTACTGAGGGAGAGAGAGAGAGGGGAGGTTTATTGAGGGACTCACTAACCCTATTAGGATTCATATGGCAAAGGATACCGGAAGTGAGATTTCTTTTCAGGCGGCTGCTAATGTTGCTCGGAGGATCGAGATAGTTCTTGCACAGGAGAGAGGACAGGGGTCTGATAAGAGGCCTCTAAGTTCGGTGGGTTCAGTGGTGCCTCGTCTGGAGGCAGGGGTAATTTTGGTAAGGGTCATCCTCCCAGGCCATTTCATTCAGCACTCCAGGCATCCTACAGTGCACCACCAGCTCATATCAGTGCACCTCCGATCTAGAGTTTTCAGGGTGGTTACTCCGGTCGACAGGGACAATTTCAGGATTAGCAGTCACAGCAGTCGAGGTCCTGTTATACTTGTGGTGATCTGAGGCACATTGTTAAATTCTGCCCCAGATCTCAGGGCAGCATGCAGCAACAGGTTTCTCGTGCTATGGTTCCAGCACCAGTTGTTTCACCGCCAGCTCAGCCAGCTAGAGGTAGGGGTCAGGCAGTCAGAGCTGGAGGTCAGACCGTTAAAGGTGGAGGTCAGGCCATTAGAGATGGAGGCCAGCTAGTTAGAGGTCATCCCAGGGACGCAGTTCAGAGTGGTGGGGCCCAGCCTCGATTTTATGCTTTTCCAACTAGGCCTGAGGCCGAATAATCCGATGTCGTGATTACATGTATTGTTCTACTTTTCCATAGAGATGCTTCAGTTCTATTTGATCAATGATCTACTTATTCCTATGTGTCCTCCTACTTTGCTTCATATTTGGTTGTGCCTCTTGATTCTTTAAATGCTTCTCTGCACGTGTCCACACCAGTGGGGGATTCTATCACTGTAGTTTATGTCTATCGTTCGTGCATGGTTACTATTGGGAGTCTTGAGACTACTGTGGATCTTCTACTTCTCGACATGGTAGATTTTGACGTCATACTGGGTATCGATTGGTTGTCACCTTATCATGCTATATTGGATTGTCATGCCAAGATGGTGACCTTAGCCATGTTGGGGTTACCTCGATTAGAGTGGAAAAGAACTCCTGGTCATTCTACTAATAGGGTTATTTCCTATATGAAGGCTCATAGTATGGTCGAGAAGGGATGTCTAGCCTATTTGGCTTATATCCGTGATCCTAGAGCGGATGTTCCTTATATGGATTCAGTCCCAGTTGTTCGTGAATTTCCAGAAGTATTTCCTACAAATTTGCCGGGGATGCCACCCGACAGAGATATTGACTTTTGTATCGATTTAGCTCTGGGTACTCAGCCCATTTCTATTCCATCGTACCGTATGGCCCTGCCAGAGTTGAAAGAATTGAAGGAGCAGTTACAAGACTTGCTTGATCAGGGATTTATTAGACCTAGTGTCTCACCCTGGGGTGCACTAGTATTATTTGTAAAGAAGAAATATGGTTCAATGCAAATGTGTATAAATTATCGGCAGTTGAACAAGGCTACTATCAAGAACAAGTATCCACTGCTAAGAATTGATGACTTATTTGATCAGCTTCAGGGTGCCAAGGTGTTTTCAAAGATCAACTTGAGGTCTGGTTACCATCAGCTGAAGATTAGGGCATATGATGTCCCTAAGAAAGCTTTTCGAACTCGGTATGGGCATTACGAATTCCTAGTGATGTCATTTGTGTTGACAAATGCCCCAGCAGCATTTATGGATTTGATTAATCGGGTGTGCAAACCCTATTTGGATTCTTTTATGGTTGTATGCATTGATGATATCTTGATTTACTCCAGCAGTCGAGAAGAGCATGAGCAGCATCTTCGGAGTGTGCTTCAGACTTTGAAGAATAATCAGTTATATGCCAAATTTTCAAAATGTGAATTTTGGTTAAACTCAATTGCCTTTTTGGGGCATGTTGTATCTGTAGAAGGCATAAAAGCGGATCCTAAGAAGATTGAGGTTGTTCAGAATTGGCCTAGACCTACTTCAGTTACAGAGATCCGGAGTTTCCTGGGTTTGGCAGATAATTATCAACGGTTCGTGGATGGGTTTTCATCTATAGCAAGCCCATTGACCAGACTGACCCAGAAAGGTGTTCCATTCGAATGGTCAGATGAGTGTGAGTTGAGCTTTCAGAAACTCAAGACTGCTTTGACTACGGCGCCAATGTTGGTATTACCCACAAGTTAAGGATCTTATACGGTGTATTATGATGCATCTCGTGTTGGGCTTGGTGCAGAATTGATGCAAGATGGCAGGGTGATTGCATAAGCGTTGTGCCAGTTGAAAGTTCACGAGAAGAATTATCCTGTTCATGACTTAGAATTGGCAGCCATTGTCCATGCTCTGAAGATTTGGAGGCATTACCTCTACGGTGTCTCGTGTGAGGTATTTACCGATTATCATAGCCTTCAATATCTGTTCAAACAAAAAGATCTTAATTTGAGGCAGAGAAAATGGTTGGAGTTGTTGAAAGATTATGATATCACCATTTTGTATCACCCCGGAAAGGCTAATGTGGTGGCCGACGCTTTGAGTAGAAAGGTTGTGAGTATGGGCAGACTTGCTTATATTCCAGTTGGTGAGAGACCGTTAGCTATAGATGTCCAGAATTTGGATAATCAGTTCGTGAGGTTAGATGTTTCAGTACCCAGTCAGGTTCTAGCCTGCACAGTTGCTCGGTCTTCCTTATATGAGCGCATCAGAGAGCGTCAGTATGATGATCCTCATTTGCTTGTCCTTAAGGAAACGGTGCGGCACGGTGATGCCAAACAAGTTTATGTAGGGGAAGATAGAGTTCTACGGATGTAGGGTCGCATTTGTGTGCCTAATATGGATGGGCTTCCTGAATTAATTCTGGAAGAGGCCCATAGTTCCAGGTATTCTATTCATCCAGGTGCTGCCAAAATGTATCAAGATTTGCGGAAACATTATTGGTGGAGGAGAATGAAGAAGGATATAGTTGCATATGTAGCTCGATGTCTAAATTGTCAGCAAGTTAAGTACGAGCATCAGAGACCTGGTGGTTTGCTTCAGAAGTTAGAAATTCCTGAGTGGAAGTGGGAGCGTATCACTATGGATTTTGTTGTTGGGCTTCCACGGACTTAGAGAAAATTCGACGCAGTTTGGGTCATTGTGGACAGGTTGACCAAGTCAGCACATTTCATTCTAGTGGCAGTTACCTATTCTTCTAATTGGTTAGCTGAAATTTACATTCGTGAGATTGTCCGCCTTCACGGTGTGCTCGTGTCTATTATTTATGATCGAGGTACGCAGTTCACTTCGCATTTCTAGAGGGCTGTACAGTGTGAGTTAGGCATGCGGGTTGACTTGAGTACAGCATTTCATCCACAGACAGACGGACAGTCAAAACGCACTATTCAGATATTGGAAGATATGTTTCACGCTTGGGTTATAGACTTTGGCGGTTTTTGGGATCAGTTCTTGCCACTTGCAGAGTTTGCTTAAAATAATGGCTATTGGTCGAGCATTCAGATGGCTTAATATGAGGCATTATACGGAAGGCGATGTCATTCGCCAGTTAGATGGTTTGAACCGGGAGAGGCTCGGGTGTTGGGTACCGATTTGGTACAGGATACCTTGGATAAAGCCAAGGTTATTCAGGATCGACTTCGCACAGCTCAGTCTAGGCAAAAGTGTTATACCGACCATAAAGTTCGTGACATTGCATTCATGGTTGGATAAAGAGTATTGCTCCGGGTTTCACCTATGAAAGGTGTAATGAGGTTCGGAAATAAGGGCAAGTTGAGCCCTAGGTATATAGGACCCTACAAAATTCTTGAAAGGGTGGGAAAAGTAGTCTACAGGCTTGCATTACCACCTAGTTTATCAGTATTTCATCCGGTGTTTCATGTATCCATGCTCCGGAAATACCATGGTGATCCGTCCCATGTATTAGATTTCAGCTCAGTCCAATTGGACAAAGATTTGACTTATGAGGAGGAGCCGGGAGCTATTCTAGCCCGGCAGGTCCGACAATTGAGGCCTAGGAGTTATCCATTAGTTCGGGTACAATGGAGAGGTCAGTCAATTGAGGCATCTACATGGGAGTCCGAGTCAGACATGCGGAGTAAATATCCACATCTTTTCACCAGCTCAAGTACTTTTCTAATTCCGTTCGAGGATGAGCGTTTGTTTTAGAGGTGGAGAATGTGATGACCCAAAAGGTCATATTTAAATTTAATAATTAATTATGTGTTCTAAGACCTCAAAAAGCATTATTTATCATTCCTCGACTTGCGTGCGCAGTCCGTATAATTTTACGGAAATTTTTATGTAAAAAATGGATTAAAATGTGAAATAGAGCTTTAAAACTCAACTGAGTTGACTTTGGTTAACATTTTGAGCAAACGGACTCAGATCAGTGTTTTGATAGTGCTGGTAGGTCCATATCATGATTTAGGACTTGGACGTTTGCCCGGAATTAATTTGGAGGTCCCTAGCTTGAATTATCGCCAGTTGGCAAAAACTAGAAGCCTAAAGGCTTAAAGATATCAAAGTTTGACCACAAATTGACTTTTATTGATTATGGGGTCGTATTCGAGTTCTGAAATTTTTCATAGGTCTGTTATGTCATTTATGACTTGTGTGCAAAATTTGAGATCAATCGGACTTGAGTTGATAGGTTCCGACGTCATTTGTAAACATTGAACGTTTCAAAGTCCATTAGGCTTGAATCTATGTGGGATTTGTGTTTTTAGTGTTGTTGGATGTGATTTGAGGTTTCGACTAAGTTCGTGTGATATTTTAGGACTTGTTGATATATTTGGTTGAGGTCCCAGGGGCCTCTGGTGGATTTCGGATGGTTAACGGAATTTAAGCTGGGCATTTCAAGAACGTTTCGACGTCGTTTCTTCAAGAATAAGTGGTATAACATTAAACAAATGAGTTCCAATTTTAGTTTTGATGGAAGTATTAGATCCGTATTGAAATTTTGGAGCCATAGCAAAAAGAATCGTAGAATTCGGACATCGTATGAGAGAGTTATGCCTATTTCCGTGTCGGAAAAGATTTTTCGTTGCCGCTAGCGTGGGGCGCTAACCCTGGCGCTAGGAGTTATTGGTGTTCTGGAAATTGCACCACAGGCAGTGCCCCACGCCACCTGGGGTGCTCGAAAACGTCAAAGACCCCATAAAACGGGGAGTTTAGCCATTTTTACTCATTTTTGAGTTTGGGGAGCTCGGTTTAGGCGATGTTTGGGCGATTTTCACGGGAAACTATTGGGGTAAGTATTCCTTATCCTATATTGATTATATTTCATGATTCTATACTCATTTACATCATGAATCCGTGAATTTATGGAAGAAAAATCAGATTTTTACAAAATCTTCCAAAAATGTAAAACGGAGATTTGAAGGTCAATCCGATGTCGAAATTCCAAAATTTTTGTATGGTTGAACTAGTATCGGAACGGGTGTTCAGATTTTGTGAGTTTTTCGGGATTCAAGACGTGGGTCCCACTGTCAAATTTTAACAAGAATATCGGATTTTAATCCGAAAAATTAGTAAATTCATATGGAATTAATTCCTATGAATTATATTGAGTATATTGAATTATTTATGACTAGATTTGAGGATTTCAGACACGAATTCGCGAGGCAAAGGTTTATTGAATTCTTGAATTTGGTTGCAAGCGAGGTAAGTGTCGTGGTTAACCTTGACTTGAGGGAGTAGGAATTGTTTGTCTATTTGCTACATGATTTAATGTGCGGGAACAACGTATATGTGAGGTGACGAGTACTTATGCGTTGTGGTTGAGTCAAAGCATGCGGGTGAAATTTGTTTATTTTGAATAACTGTCTATTTAATTAAAGATATTCCTGTTTAAGTTTATTATTAATTATTTGATCATTATTCGTGAAATTATTATTCATTTAATTATTGTTGATTATTTTGGAAGGTGAAGTCGGTATTTTGGCATTGAATTGATTGATAAGTGTATGTCCCCGCATTTAAATACTCTTCCGAATTTATATCATTATTTTCATGGTAAGGAAGAGTGTAAAAGCACGAAGGGTGTTGTCGTGCCATTTGTGAGTATAAAAGCACGAAGGGTGTTGTCGTGCCATTTGTGAGT
This sequence comes from Nicotiana tabacum, assembly GCF_000715075.1. NCBI lineage: Eukaryota > Viridiplantae > Streptophyta > Magnoliopsida > Solanales > Solanaceae > Nicotiana > Nicotiana tabacum. Next base: position 22,443,707 of record NC_134101.1, read on the forward strand.
ATAAAAGCACGAAGGGTGTTGCCATGCCAATTGTGAGTGTAAAAGCACGAAGGGTGTTGTGGTGCCATTTGTGAGTATAAAAGCACGAAGGGTGTTGTCGTGCCAATTGTGAGTGTAAAAGCACAAAGGCTGATGCCGTGTCAAATGAGAGTAAAAGCACGAAGGGTGGTGTCGTACCATTTTCATATTATCATTTGCTCATTTTATTGTTGATGAATTCATTGACTGCTAAGTGATACATCTCCTGCTGAAATTATTATATCTTTCCCCTTCGCATGTTCCCTCCCAATTTATAAATTGTATTATTGCTACTTCGTATTTGTATATACTTGTACAGGTTATTTATGTATGTGTCTTTTCATAGCCTCATCACTACTTCATTGAGGTTAGGCTCGATACTTACCAGTACATGGGGTCGGTTGTACTAATATTGCACTCTGCACTTCTTGTGCAGATTTCAGAGTAGGTCCTAGCGGCGTATATTAGATTTGCTCGGATTCAACTACCCAGTGGAGACTTGACGTATAACTGTACAGTGTCTGCAGTTCTGAAGTCCCCTTCTATCTTATCTTAGCTGTGTCTTATCTTTCAAATAGCTTGAATTTTATTCAGACCATTATTTGTATTATCCTAGTAGCTCGTGCACTTGTGACACCAGATTCGGGGATGTATTTTGATAATTCGGTATTTATGGTCTTCCGCACTTTATCTTAGTAATTGATTTCTATCTAATTAAATTTTCTTTAAAATAGTTAAGATTATTTTAACGTTGGCTTGCCTAGCAAGTGAAATGTTAGGCGCCATCACAGTCCCGAAGGTGGAAAATTTCGGGTCGAATATAAAAGGTTATATTCGACCCAGCTCGATCAAACACCTATCAGCCCTCGGCCACGATTTAACAAAAGGTAGTGTTCGACCCAGCCCGAACAAACACCTACCGGCCCTCGGCCATGATTTAAGGAAATATTATGTACTACCTCGCTCGAACAAATACCTATCGGCTCATGGCCACACTCAACAAAGAAACAAAAATATTCACAAGTACATAAAATAAACTGCAGGAATGGAAGATATAAGGAGCAACTTTGATATTTCATATACTTAAACTGTTTTACAAAAAGGCTCGTGAAGACGCCGGCAAAAAATAAACAAAGGGTCAAAAAGAGAACTACCGATCACCACCATTACGGCCTTCAGCGCCCTCGCCAGCTCAATCTTCAACGATATCACCACCCTGACTGCCAATTCCCTCACCATCTCGGCCCCCAGCATCCTCTTTATCCTCGCCCGGAGGGTATATGGAATCATACCAGGACTCGTCCCTAATATGATATATAGCATCCTTGTCTCCCGCATGTTCCTCACCAGGACGAGGAGTAGCCGGATCATAACCACACGCAATCCGAGCCTCCCAAGGTTTGGTATGAACACACTCAAAGCCTGCAGCATGCAACTCACGAAGCATATCCAGTCGGGCTTCGGCATGAATCCACTCTTTGTACAAATCACAAGGAATGTTGAGGAAGAGAGAAGTTGCAGTTGAAGAGGGTTGCTCAAGTAGTTTAGCATTCTCAGCCTCCAAAGCAGCAAATCGATTGTAAAGGTCAGAGGTATCTTTTTCCAACTCCCCAATCCTCTCATCGAGCCGCTCTTCTTTGAGCCTTGCCGTTGTTAAATCATCTTCTCGCTCGAAACGAAGAGTCCGGATCACCACTTCAAGAGACTCCATCCTCCTTAAAGCCTCCGACATAGCGGACTCTGCCTTCTCTAGCTCCTCCATCTTCTCGGTGATCTCGCCACTAAGAGCATCTTCCCTGAATTGACACTCCTCAAGCTGACCTAGCAGCAAGACCACTTGAGCTTGGAGATCATTGCACTTGGCTTCGACCCCCTTGCTGATATTAAGCTCTTCGTCCTTGCTCCACAACGTCCCCTCCAAGACACTGCACTTCCCCACCATCCGCACTAGCTCCTTGTCTCTTGCTTTCAAGTCGTCCCTCAGTTGGCGCACATTGCCGCTTTTGCGGAGCCGGAACCGAAGCTCCCGATACTTCTCAAGGCACCCAAAGTACTTATCCTTCAACTTCATATAAATGTATTTGCGTCTCTGCTCTCTACGAGCACTCTCAATCTCCAGGACGACTGTCTACAAAAAAAATAAAGTTAGAGCCTACGAAAGAACAAAACCTAAGGAAAATAATGGATAGAAAATGTACTTACCTGAAGGGCGAGGCCGGCAATGTTATTTGATAGGGCACTGTTATATATAGTCTTAAGGGTCATACCCTCAACTTCAGAACAAAGAGGGACAAGGGAGGGGATAATCTTCCATTATCGATAAGAATGTTACGGTCCATCAGGATCGATATAGTCCTCGAACCCCCTTCCAACCTCACTACAAGTTGAGTAAGCCCCTCATCGATCATCCTCAACTCGTCTACATCCATGTCGGAGTCAGATCTAACATCCTCCTCAACGATGACCTTCCTTTTATCATCAGTCGAGGAAGGCACGTCTACCGCGACCCCAAAAGATGAGGCTTCTCCGCGCCTCGAAAGAACAGGGTTGTCATTACTTACCACGCCTTCGGTTGCCTCCCCTACAGGATGCATACTCGTTTCCTCCAAACAAGGGGCCTCAAGACTTGCTTTGGGGCTCTCCTTGATATGCATTATAGCAGTTTCCCTAAGGACAAGGCCACTATCTCCTATGACGACGGTTGTCGGTCTCTCTCCACCAGTGTCCCTGGCCTACCTCTTACGAGGCATCAAACCACCGTCTTCAAGCGAGACATCTTCCTCGTCAATTAGAGAATAAGTTTGGGAGGCAGGAGCCGCAGAAGGAACAAAGACGGGCTCCTGAGTTACGGTAGCCGAGGTTGAGACCGGAACGGAAGATGCAACGGCCGTAACAGGAGCCGAAATTGAGGAAGCAGCAGCCACCTTATGGAAAACAGGCATTGGTGCCCGGCTCCTTTGAGAACCCCTACCAAAGAAATAGGCAACATTAAGTTAGCAAGTCCTTACATGATAAGAAATAGAGAGACTACAATCAAAGAATAGAATTTACCCGTCGAAGGGAGAGCTTGCTTGAATCTCTTAAAATGTTTGGCTAATCATGAATCCCCATGATGTGAGGGAAAAGCCTCTCGACCCATTCGGAAATGTGAGAGTCCAAAGGAGGAGGAGACGTCTTGGCTACAAAAGAAGAGGACGAGAAGTCAGAGTCTAGGACCAAGCACGAGAAAGATGTCACGACCCAATTTCTCCTATAGGCCGTGATGGCGCCTAACGTCACCGCTAGGCAAGCCTATGATGAATTTACTATGTGATTTCTTCTTTTAATGAGTTTCCAAGTAATTAGGTTCCATATATTAAAAGGTTACGAAACAACCAATCCAAATAAATAAGACGGAAGCAACTAAGTGCAATCATAGCAATAGTGATAATCCCAAAACCATAACGTCTACTAGTGTGTGTGCCAAGACCTGGTGTCACAAGTGTATGAGCAACTAGTAGAATATACAAAACCCTAACTACTGTATGAAATAAAGTAGACAAAATATAAATACAAAAGAGAGACTCTAGGGCTGCAGAATGGCTCGGGAAGAAGCTCACTTCTAGGCCTCGGGATATCTGGAACGCGCGCTGGTGGGACCGCCAGATTCACCTGCCTCAGATCCTGCACGGTTAGTGCAGAAGTGTAGCGTGAGTACATAAACAACATGTACTCATTAAGTATCAAGTCTAACCTCGAAGAAGTAGTGACGAGGGGTCGACATAGACACTTACTATGGGCTACCAGTAAAAGTACATAAGTTCTAAATAGCATGGGTTATGTAATCAAGATAATAACCATATAACAAGCGGGAAGTAAGTAATTTCTTTCACACATGGTAAGTCCAAAATTAATTCCAACATGTATACTTTTAACCTTTCAATACATGAAATTATATCAAATATATAATTAAACTCTGAGTATTAACACGCACGATTATGCAGAGGTCGTACGGCCCGATCCAGAATAATGTGTACACTGCCAAGGGTCGAGCGGCACGAACCATAGATGCATCTATGTACTGCCGAGGCGTTCGGCCTACTCCACAAAAAGAGAGGATACTTTGTAAGCATTTGACTTGACGTTATTAAAGGCCAACACACAATGTAGTACAAAATCCATTAACAAACTTTCACAATTCCTCTAACAAGTTCTAATATATCGTAGGCACTTTAATTAACAAATAGGGTGCGACATTTCAAATAATTCATGATTTGGGTCCTAAACTACTCGGACACAGCATAAATAGTAGCTACGCACGGACTCTCATCACCTCGTACGTACGTAGCCCCCCAAAATTAGAGGCAAACATTAAAATAAATCACCTATGGGGTAAATTCCCTCTTACAAGGTTAGACAAGAGACTTACCTCGTCTCAAAGCCCACTTTCCGGTCAAAATTCCGCTCTAAAGTGCCAACTCGGTGCCGAACAATCCAAAACTAGTCAAAGGTTATATAAATTAATCAATACATGTTCAAAAGTTCATATTCAAACTATTAGAGTGATTACTCAACCCCAATTTGAAGGATTCCTAAAATTCACCCCCATGCCCACGTTCTCGGATTCCAGAAATATTTCGAAGAAAGTTGTTACACATAACCTCACAAACTCAAATATATAGTTTTCACTCAATTCCCTAACCATTTTCGTGGTTAAATCCCATTTTTTATCAAAACCTAGGTTTTTTTATCTAAACCCATGATTTCACAAATTTTACATTTTAAATCTACCCATAATCTATGTAATTAACTTGCATTGTGTAGAACTTACTTACCTTCAAGTTACTAGGTGAATACCCCTCTCAAGAAGCTCCAAAATCGCCCCAAGAAGTGAAATAAATGAACAAAACATGGCCTAAGTCCATCTTTAAACGACCTCACTGCCTTCAGTGATTTCGTTTATGCGGCTCCATAGCCGCATCTACGGCTCCACATCTGCGTAAATGGACTCGCCGATGTGCTCTTCCCCTCAGCTGACTCCCTCGCTTCTGCGACTAGCAGCTCACTTCTGCGGTGAGTGTGTTGCACCTGCGTGCTCATCCCGCTTCTGCGAAGGCTTTCTTCGCACCTGCACTTCTGCAGGTGCAGTACCCTCGCCGCTTTTGCGATCACTGGGCAACCTATGTTGCGCCGCTTTTGCGGTCCATGGTTCGCTTCTGCAATCTCGCACCTGCGGCTAGCCCTCCGCAGGTGCGATTACACCAGAAACCTGGTGCTTCAGCTACTCTTCCAAATCCACATGAGTTTCGCGCCTCGTCCGATTAACACCCGAGGCCCCCGGAGCCCCGCCCAAACATACCAACAAGTTCGAAATCATAAAATGGACTCGCTCACACTCTCGAAACTCAGAAAACAACATCAAAACTAAGAATCACACCCTAAACCAAATTGAATCAACTTATGAACTTCAAGTTCTTCCAACTTACTCTGAACGCGCCGAAACATACTTAAACTACTCGAAATGACACCAAATTTTGCGTGCAAGTCTTAAATCACCATACAGAACTATTCCAGGTCTCGGAATCCTGACTGGACCTCGATAACACCAAATCCTACTTCAAACCAACTTTAAAGAACTTTAAAACTTTCAAAGTGAAAATTATCCATATTAAGCGCCGAAACGCTTCCGCGTCATCCAAAACTCGATCTGAACATACGTCCAAGTCCGAAATTACCATACGAACCTATTGGAACTGTCAAATCCCAGTTCCGAGGGTGTTTACTCAAAATCTTGACCAAGGTCAAACTTAGCCCTTTTTGCTAACCTTAAGGAACCAAGTGTTCCGATTTCAACCTGAACCCTTCCAAATCCAAACTAACATTCCCTGCAAGTCATAAAACAAAAAGAGCACATACGGGGAGTCTTATTTAGTGGAAAGGGGTTCTAGAAAGCAAAACGACCGGTCGGGTCATTACATTATCCACCTCTTAAACAAATGTTCATCCTTGAACGGGTCTAGAATCATACCTCGAGTGCTGAATAAGTATGGATATCTGCTCCGCATAAACTCCCGATAGACAAGGAGGCAAGGCAAGCTCATAAGCAACCCTCCCAACCCTCCTCAACACCTCAAATGGACCTATAAATGTTGGGCTTAACTTGCCATTCTTCCTGAACCTCATGATCCCCTTCATCGGCGAGACCTTCAAGAGAACATTCTCACCCACCATAAATGACAGATCAAGCGCCTTTTGATCCGCGTAACTCTTCTGTTTGGACTGTGCCGTGCGAAGTCGCTCCTGAATCAACTTTACCTTTTCCAAGACATCCTTCACCAAATCAATACCATATAACTTAGACTCGCCGGGATCAAACCATCCGATGGGAGAACGACATCGTCGACCATATAAAGCCTCTAATGGAGCCATCTCAATACTGGACTGATAACTGTTGTTGTAAGCAAACTCGGCCAAAGGCAAGAATCGATCCCACTGCCCTCCGAAGTCCATCCCACATGCTCTGAACGTGTCCTCCAAGATATGAACTGTCCTCTCTGAATGCCCGTCGGTCTGCGGATGGAAGGTTGTGTTGAGCTCAACTCATGTCCCCAACTCACTCTGCAATTCCCTCTAAAAATGAGAGGTAAAGTGAGGTCCTCCATCTGATATAATGGAGACATGTACACCATGCAACTGAATAATCTCCTAAATATAAATCTGGGCCAACCTCTCTGAAGAGTACGTGGTCACAACCGAAATGAAATATGCTGACTTGGTCAACCTGTTGATAATGACCCAAACAGCATCAAACTTCCACAAAGTCTGTGGCAACCCAACTACGAAGTCCATAGTAATGCGCTCACATTTCCACTCAGGTATAGTCATCTGATAAAGTAGTCCACTTGGCCTCTGATGCTCATACTTGACCTGCTTGCAATTTAGACACCTCGTAACATACTCAACTATGTCTTTCTTCATTTGACGCCATAAATAATGCTGCCTCAGGTCGCGATACATTTTCGTAGCACCTGGATAAATGGAATATCGAGAACTGTGTGCTTCCTCTATGATCTTATCCCTCAAGCCATCAATACTAGGAACACATAGGCGACTCTAAAGTCGCAGAACACCATCCTCACCGATAGTAACTTCCTTGGCACCACCCTGTAGTACCGTATCTCTGAGAACCAACAAGTACGGATCATCAAACTGGCAAGCCTTGATCTGCTCGAATAGTGAAGACTGAACGACGACGCATACTCGGCTGGGCTCAGAAATATCCAACATCACGAGTCTGTTAGCCAAGGACTGAATGTCCAAAGCTAGTGGCCTCTCCTCCGCTAAAATGAATGCCAAACTACCCATACTCTCCGCCTTTCTGCTCAAGGCATCTGCAACTATATTCACCTTGCCCAGATGATAAAGGATGGTAATATCATAACCCTTCAGTAACTCAAGCCACCTGTGCTCCCTCAAATTGAGATCCCTCTGTTTGAACAAATGCTGCAGGTTGTGATGATCGGTGTAAACCTCATAGGATACCCCATAAAGATAATGCCTCCAGATCTTAAGAGCATGAACAATCGCAGCCAACTCCAAATCATGCACATGATAATTCTTCTCATGGGGCTTCAGCTGATGTGAAGCATATGCAATAACTCGCCCCTCCTGCATCAATACACAACCCAAACCAACGCGTGAAGCGTCGCAATACACAATATACATCCTTGAACCGGAAGGCAATACTAGGACCGGTGCTGTAGTCAAAGCTGTCTTGGGCTTCTGGAAGCTCGCCTCACAATCATTGGACCAACAGAACGGAGCACCCTTCTGGGTCAATCTAGTCAAAGATGCTGCAATAGATGAGAAGTCCACCACAAACCGATGATAATAACCTACTAACCCCAGGAAGCTCCCGATCTCAGTCAATGTGGTAGGACGAGACCAACTCTAAACTACCTCAATCTTCTTGGGACCAATCTTAATACCCTCGCCTGATACAACATATCCCAAGAATGCCACCGAATCTAGCCAGAACTCACACTTGGAGAACTTAGAATATAGATTCTATTCCCACAAGTTCTGAAGTACCACTCTGAGATGTTGCTCGTACTCCTCCATGCTACGCGAGTAGATCAAAATGTTATCAATGAAGACAATGACAAACGAATTAATATATGGCCTGAACATCTTGTTCATCAAATCCATAAATGCCTCAGGGGCGTTAGTCAAGCCAAAGGACATCACTAAAAACTCATAATGTCTATATCTAGTCCGGAAAGTCATCTCTGGGACATCGGAATTCCGAACTGTCAGCTGATTGTACCCCGATCTCAAGTTGATCTTAGAGAACACCCTAGCACCCTGCAACTGGTCAAACAAGTCATCAATACGTGGCAACGAGTACTTGTTCTTAATAGTAACTTTATTCAACTAGCGGTAATTAATGCACATCCGCATAGTCGCATAAATAACACCGGTGCACCCCAAGGCGATACACTTGGTCTGACGAACCCTTTTGTTAGCAACTCCTCAAGCTGCTCCTTCAACTCCTTCAACTCTCTCGGAGCCATGCGGTACGGTGGAATAGATATAGGATGGGTACCTAGATCCAAATCAATAAAGAAATCGATATCGCGATCTGGTGGTGTGCGTGGAATATCAGAGGAAAACACATCGGAGAACTCCCGGACCACGGGCACTGAATCAATCGCCGGAGTCTCTATGGTAGTATTCCGAACATAGGCTAGATAAGCCAAGCACCCCTTCTCGACCATGTGTCGAGCCTTCAGAAAAGAAATACCCCTACTAAGTGTACTGAAAGATGAACCATTCCACTCCAATCTAGGCAACTCTGACATCGCCAAGGTAACAGTCTTGACATGGCAATCAAGGGTGGCATGAAATGGAGATATCCAATTCATGCCCAGGATGACCTCAAAGTTGGTCATATCAAGCAACAGAATATCCGCTCTAGTCTTATAACCATAAAATGTAACAATGCAGGACCGATAGATCTGATCCACAATAACAAAATCACCTACTGATGTGGACACATAAAAAGGAATACCTAAGGACTCACGAGGAACACCCAAGAAATGAGCAAACAAAGATGAAACAGATGAATATGTAGACCCTGGATCAAATAGTACCAAAGCATCCCTACTGCAGACAGAAATAATACATGTGATCATGGCATCTGAGGCCATTGCATCTGGTCTGGCTGAAAAATCATAGAATCTAGCTGGAGTGCCACCTGACTGGCCTCCTCCTTCCTGTCCTCCACCTCTAGGACGACCCCTACTCACCTGCCATTCGCCTTTGGGCGGCCGGACGGCTGGTGGGGCAGATGGTGCTGGAATAATAGGCTGTTGACCCTACTGTACTGCATTTCCCCGAAGCCTGGGTCAGAACCTCCTCACATGACTAAGATCTCTGCACTCGAAACAACCTCTCGGTACGGTGGACTGCTCACCTGAAGTCTGACCCTGATGGCCTGAATAACCTCTGGAGGAACCCTGAATAGTTGGCGGGCAGTAAGAACTCGCTTGCATGGCACTGAAATAAGGTCACACTGGAGCACCCCCGAGGTGGAGGCAGTGCTGGATATGTGGGCCTGCTAGATTGACCCGTCATGAACTGACCCATGTCCCTAGCCGGGGCACCACTGAACTCTCCAGAATATCGAAACCAATTATCCCTCGTAACCTGCTCCCGACCACGCTGACCCTCACCCTCAATCCTCTGAGCTATCTCCACGACTAGCTCATAAGAAGTCCTCATCTCAACCTCTCGGGCCATAGTGGCACGTCTAGCAGAGTGCAAAACTACAACAAACCTCCGCACTCTCTCTCCTTCGATCAGAAGTATCATAAGTGCATGGCGAGACAACTCAGAGAATCTCGCCTCATAGTCGGTCACTGACATCTGGACCTGCTGGAGCTGCTCGAACTGAAATCACAACTCTTCCCTCTGAGAGGGTGGAATATATCTGTCCAAGAAGAGGCGTGTAAACTGATCCCAAGTCATGGGAGGAGAACCTGCTGGTCTGCCAAGAAGATAGGACTACCACCACCTACGGGCCCTGGCCTCTAGCTGGAAAGTAGTAAAATCGACCCCATGAGACTCCAATATCCTCATATTGTGCAGTATGTCCGTGCACCGATCAATAAAGTCATGGGGTGCTCGTGTCACTCACCACCAAAGACAGGAGGTTGTAGCCTGGTCCATATGTCCAATAGCCTATGCGGATCGCCCGCTGTAGCTGGTATGGGCTCGTGTATAACTGTTGTAACTGGCTAAGCTCTACCCATGGGCAGTGCACCCGGGGTCTAATATGCGGGAGATACGTGCCCTAGAGCCTGATCAGTAGGGGTTTCTGCTCCCCCTACAGCCTGAGATGTGGTAGGGTCTTCTAGAAATAAACCAGCCTGAGTCATAGAATCCATGAACTGTAGCATACGGCCCATGACCTCCTGGAATCCCGGTGTTGACATGAAATCTACCGGGGTTGGTCATGCTGCAGGCACCTCACCCTGCTCCTCAATAATGGGATCCTCTACTGGATCCATTGGCGGTGTAACTGGAGCAACTCTAGGACGCCCTCATCCTCTACCACGAACTGGAGCCCTCCATCGGCCTCTAGCAATAGGGGAGCAACTCCTCCATGGTTTGTTACATCCGATGTGTGTGTTCTCACCATCTGTGAGAGAATGAGGGAAAAATACTTAGTACTACATCAACTGCACGGTAGGAGATGAAGAAATAATAGTTTCCTAACACCCTATAGCCTCTCGAAGATAAGTACGGATGTCTCCGTACATATCCGGAAAACTCTATTAGGCCTGCTCATAACTTGTGAGACCTACGTGAACCTAGTGCTATGATACCATGCTATCACGACCCCATTTCTCCTATAGGATGTGATGGCGCTTAACGTCGCCACTAGGGAAGCCTATGATGAATTTACTACGAGATTTCTTCTTTTAATGAGTTTCCAAGTAATTAGGTTCCATAAATTAAAAGGTTACGAAATAGCCAATCCAAATAAATAAGACGGAAGCAGCTAAGTGCAATCATAGCAATAGTGATAATCCTAAAACCATAGCGTCCACTAGTGTGTGTGCCAAGATCTGGTGTCACAAGTGTATGAGCAACTAGTAGAATATACAAAACCCTAAATATTGACTCTAGGGATGCAGAACGGCTCGAGAAGCAACTCACCATTAGGCCTCGAGATATCTGGGACGCGTACCAGTGGGGACCGCCAGATGCACCTGCCTCAGATCCTGCACGGTTAGTGCAGAAGTGTAGCGTGAGTACATAAACAACATATAGCCAGTAAGTATCAAGTTTAACCTCAAAGAAAGAGTGACGAGGGGTCGACATAGACACTTACTATGGGCTACCAGTAAAAGTATAGAAGTTCTAAATGGCATGGGTTATGTAATCAAGATAATAACCAAATAACAAGCGGGAAGTAAGCTATTTCTTTCACACATGGTAAGTCCCAAATTAATTCCAACATGTATACTTTTAACCTTTCAAACCATGAAATGATATCAAATATATAATTAAACTATGAGTATTAACACGCACGATTATGCAGAGGTCGTACGACCCGATCCAGAATAATATGTACACTGCCAAGGGTCGAGCGGCACGAACCATAGATGCATCTATCTACTGCTGAGGCGTTCGGCCTTCTCCACAAGAAGAGAGGATATTTTGTAAGGATTTGACTTAATATTATTAAAGGCAGCACACAATGTAGTACAAAATCCATTAACAAACTTCCGCAATTCCTCTAACAAGTTCTAATATATCGTAGGCACTTTAATTAACAAATAGGGTGCGACATTTCAAATAATTCATGATTTGGGTCCTAAACTACCCGGACATAGCATAAATAGTAGCTACGCACGGACTCTCGTCACCTCGTACGTACGTAGCCCCCCCCCCCCCCCCCCCAACCACCACCACTCAAGGAGCTCCAAAATCACCCTAAGAAGTGAAATAAATGAACAAAACATAGCCTAGGTCCGTGTTTAAATGACCTCATTGACTTTAGTGATTTCTCTTTTGCGGCTCCATAGTCGCATCTACGGGAAGGGACTCGCAGATGCGGTCTTCCCCTTAGCTGGCTCCCTCGCTTCTGCGACCAGCGGCTCACTTCTGTGAGACCGCTTCTGCGGTGAGTGCGTATCACTTGCGTGCTCATCCCGCTTCTACGATGGATTTCTACGCACCAGCGCTTCCGCAGGTGCGGTACCCTCGCATCTTCTGTGATCAATGGCCAACCTGTGATGCACCACTTCTACGAGCTCGCACCTGCGGCTAGCCCTCCGCAGGTGCGATTACACCAGAAACCTGTGCTTCAGTTGCTCTTCCAAGTCCACATGAGTTTTGCGCCTCGTCCGATTAACACCCGAGGCCCCCAGGCCCCGCCCAAATATACCAATAAGTTCGGAATCATAAAGTGGACTCGCTCGCGCTCTCGAAATGCGGAAAACAACATCAAAACTATGAATCACACCCCAAACCAAATTGAATCAACTTATGAACTTCAAGTTCTTCCAACTTACTCTGAACGCGCCGAAACATACTTAAACTACTCGGAATGACACCAAATTTTGCGTGCAAGTCTTAAATCACCATACGAAACTATTCCCGGTCTCGTAATCCTGACTGGACCTCGATAACACCAAATCCTACTTCAAACCAACTTTAAAGAACTTTAAAACCTTCAAAGTGAAAATTATCAATATTAAGCGCCGAAATGCTCCCGCGTCATCCAAAACTCGATCTGAACATACGTCCAAGTTAGAAATCACTATACGAACCTATTGGAACTATCAAATCCTGGTTCCGAGGGAGTTTACTCAAAATCTTGACCAAGGTCAAACTTAGCCCTTTTTGCTAACCTTAAGGAACCAAGTGTTCCGATTTTAACCTGAACCCTTCCAAATACCGAATTAACATTCCCCGCAAGTCATAAAACAACAAAATCACATACGGGGAGTCTTATTTAGTGGAAAAGGGTTCTAGAAAGCAAAACAACCGGTTTGGTCATTACATTCTCCACCTCTTAAAAAAATGTTCGTCCTCGAATGGGTCTAGAATCATACTTGGAGTGCTGCATAAGTGTGGATATCTGCTCCGCATGTCCTCCCCGGCCTCCCAAGTTGCCTCCTTGACTGGTTGGACTCTCCACTAAACGTTTACTATAGAAATCTTCTTGGACCTCAACTGGCGAGCCTGCCTGTCAACAATGGCAACTGGCTCATCCTCATAACCCAGGCTCTCATCTAGCTAAACCGTGTTGATGTATAACACATGCGACCTGTCAGCATGATACCACCGGAGCATAGATAAGTGGAATATCGGATGAACTCTCGATAGACTGGGAGGCAAGGTAAGCTCATAAGCAACCTCCCCAACTCTCCTCAACACCTAAAATGGACCTATAAACCTTGGGCTTAACTTGCCTTTCTTCCCGAACCTCATGATCCCCTTCATCGGCGAGGCCTTCAAGAGAATATTCTCGCCTGCCATAAATGACAGATCATGCACCTTCTGATCCGCATAACTCTTTTGTCTGGACTATGCTGTGCGAAGTCGCTCCTGAATCAACTTTACCTTTTCCAAGGCAACCTTCACCAAATCAATACCATATAACTTAGCCTCGCCGGGATCAAATCATCCGATGGGAGAATGACATTGCCAACCATATAAAGACTCTAATGGAGCTATCTCAATACTGGACTGATAACTGTTGTTGTAAGCAAACTCGGCCAAAGGCAAGAATCAATCCCACTGCCCTCCATCCCACATGCTCTGAGCGTGTCTTCCAAGATATGAACTGTCCTCTCCGAATGCCCGTCGGTTTGCGGATGAAAGGTTGTGCTGAGCTCTACTCGTGTCCCCAACTCACTCTGCAATTCCCTCTAGAAATGTGAGGTAAAGTGAAGTCCTCTATCTGATATAATGGAGACTTGTACACCATGCAACTGAATAATCTCTTAAATATAAATCTAGGCCAACCTCTCTGAAGAGTACGTGGTCACAACCGAAATGAAATATGCTGACTTGGTCAACCTGTTGATAATGACCCAAACAGCTTCAAACTTCCACAAAGTCCGCGGCAACCCAACTACGAAGTCCATAGTAATGCGCTCACATTTCCACTCAGGTATAGTCATCTGATGAAGTAGTCCACTTGGCCTCTGATGCTCATACTTGACCGGCATGCAATTTAAACACCTCGCAACATACTCAACTATGTCCTTCTTCATCTGACGCCACAAATAATGCTGCCTCAGGTCGCGATACATTTTCGTAGCACCTGGATAAATGGAATATCGAGAACTGTGTACTTCCTCTATGATCTTATCCCTCAAGCCATCAATACTAGGAACACATAGGCGACTCTAAAGTCGCAGAACACCATCCTCATCGATAGTAACTTCCTTGGCACCACCCTGTAGTACCGTAACTCTGAGAACCAACAAGTGCGGATCATCAAACTGGCGAGCCTTGATCTGCTCGAATAGTGAAGACTGAACGACAACGCATACTTGGTTGGGCTCGAAAATATCTAACCTCACAAGTCTATTAGCCAAGGACTGAATGTCCAAAGCTAGTGGCCTTTCCTCCGCTGAAATGAATACCAAACTACCCATACTCTCCGCCTTTCTACTCAAGGCATCTGCAACTACATTCGCCTTGCACGGATGATAAAGGATGGTAATATCATAATCCTTCAGTAACTCAAGCCACATGCCCTGCCTCAATTTGATATCCTTCTGTTTGAACAAATGTTGTAGGATGTGATGATTGGTGTAAACTTCACACGACACCCCATAAAGATAATGCCTCCATATCTTAAGAGCATAAACAATCGCAGCCAAGTCCAAATCGTGTACAGGGTAATTCTTCCCACGGGGCTTCAGCTGACATGAAGCATATGCAATAACTCGCCCCTCTTGCATCAGAACACAACCCAAACCAGCTCGTAAAGCATCACAATACACAGTATACATCCCTGAACCAGAAGGCAACACTAACACTGGTGCTGAAGTCAATACGGTCTTGAGCTTCTGAAAGCTCTCCTCGCAATCATCAGACCATCGGAATAGAGCACCCTTCTGGGTCAATCTAGTCAAAGATGCTGCAATAGATGAGAAGTCCTCTACAAATCGACGATAATAACCTGCTAACCCCAGGAAGCTCCTGATCTCGGTCAATGTGGTAGGACGAGACCAACTCTAAACTACCTCAATCTTCTTGGGACCAATCTTAATACCCTCGCCTGATACAACATATCCCAAGAATGCCACCGAATCTAGCCAGAACTCACACTTGGAGAACTTAGAATATAGATTCTATTCCCACAAGGTCTGAAGTACCACTCTGAGATGTTGCTCGTACTCCTCCATGCTACGCGAGTAGATCAAAATGTTATCAATGAAGACAATGACAAACGAATTAATATATGGCCTGAACATCTTATTCATCAAATCCATAAATGCCTCAGGGGCGTTAGTCAAGCCAAAGGACATCACTAAAAACTCATAATGTCCATATCTAGTCCGGAAAGTCGTCTCTGGGACATCGGAATTCCGAACTGTCAGCTGATTGTACCCCGATCTCAAGTTGATCTTAGAGAACACCCTAGCACCCTGCAACTGGTCAAACAAGTCATCAATACGTGGCAACAAGTACTTGTTCTTAATGGTAACTTTATTCAGCTGGCGGTAATCAATGCACATCTGCATAGTCCCATCTTTCTTCTTGATAAATAACACCGATGCACCCCAAGCAGATACACTCGGTCTGACGAACCCTTTTGTTAGCAACTCCACAAACTTCTCCTTCAACTCTCTCAGAGCCATGCAGTACGGTGGAATAGATATAGGCTGGGTACCTGGAGCCAAATCAATACAAAAATTGATATCGCGATCTAGTGGCATGCCTGGAATATCAAAGGGAAACACATCGGAGAACACCCGGACCACTGGCACTGAATCAATCGTCGGAGTCTCTAAGGTAGTATTCCGTACATAGGCTAGATAAGCCAAGCACCCCTTCTCAACCATGTGTCGAGCCTTTAGAAAAGAAATAACCCGACTAGGTGTACTGAAAGACGAACCCTTCCACTCCAATCTAGGCAACTCTGGCATCGCCAAGGTAACAGTCTTGGCATGGCAATCAAGGATGGCATGATATGGAGATAACCAATCCATGCCCAGGATGACCTCAAAGTCAGTCATATCAAGTAACAAAAGAGTCGCTCTAGTCTCATAATCATAGAATGTAACAATGCAGGACCAATAGATGCGATCCACAACAACAAAATCACCCACTGTTGTGGATACATAAACAGGAGTACCCAAGAACTCACGAGGAACACCCAAGTAATGAGCAAACATAGATAAAAACATACGAATAGGGAGACCCTAGATCAAATAGTACCGAAACATCCCTACCGCAGACAGAAATAATACATGTGATCACGGCATCTGAGGCCATTGCATCTGGTCTGGCAGGAAAAGCATAGAATCTAGCTGGAGTGCCACCTGACTGGCCTCCTCCTTCTTGACCTCCACCTCTAGGACAACCCCTACCCACCTGCCCTCTGCCTCTGGGCAGTCAGACTGTTGGTGGGGCAGCTGGTGCTAAAATAATAGGCTACTGACCCTGATGTACTGCCTTGCCCCGAAGCCTGGGGCAGAACCTCCTCACATGACTAAGATCCCTGCACTCGAAACAACCTCTCGGTATGGTGGACTGCTGACCTGAAGTCTGACCCTGATGGCCTGAATACCCACTGGAGGAACCCTGAATAGATGGCGGGCAGTAAGAACTCTCTGGCATAGAACTAAAATAAGGTCGCACTGGAGCACCCCAAGGTGGTGGAAGTGCTGGATATATAGGTCTGCTAGACTAACCCCTCACAAACTGACTCCTGCCCCAAGTCGGGGAACCACTGAACTCTCCGGAATACTGAAACCACTTATCCCTCGCAGCCTGCTCCCGACCACGCTGACGCGCACCCTCGATCCTCCGAGCTATCTCCACGACTAGCTCGTAAGAAGTCCTCATCTCAACCTCTCGGGCTATAGTGGCCTGGCTAGCAGAGTGCAAACCTACAACAAACCTCTGCACTCTCTCTCCATCGATCGGAAGTATCATAAATGCATGGCGAGACAACTCAGAGAATCTCGCCTCATAATCGGTCACTAATATTTGTCCCTGCTGGAGCTACTTGAACTGAAATCGTAACTCTTCCCTCTAAGATGGTGGAATATATATGTCCAAGAAAAGGTATGTAAACCGGTCCCAAGTCATGGGAGGATAACATGTTGGTTTGCCAAGACGATAGGACTACCACCACCTACGGGCCCTGCCCTCCAGGTGGAAAGTAGTAAAATCCACCCCATGAGACTCCAATATCCTCATGTTGTGCAGTTTGTCCCTGCACCGGTCAATAAAGTCTTGGGGGTCCTCGTATCGCTCACCTCTAAATACAGGAGGTTGTAGCGTGGTCCATCTGTCCAATAGCCTACGCGGATCGCCGGCCGCAGCTGATATAGGCTCATGTATAGCTGTTGTAACAAGCTGAGCTCCGCCAACTAGTAGTGTATTCGGGATCTGATATACGACAGATGTGTGCCCTGTAGCCTGAGAGGTAGGGGTTTGTTCTCCCCCTTCCGCCTGAGATATGGCAGAGTTTGCTGGAAATAAATCAGCCTGAGTCATAAATCCATGAACTGTAGCATACGGCCCATGACCTCCTGGAATCCCGGTGCGGACATGAAATCTACCGGGGATGGTCCTGCTGCATGCACCTCACCCTGCTCCTCAATAATGGGATCCTCTACTGGATCCAGTGGCAGTGTAACTGGAGCAACTCTAGGACGCCCTCATCCTCTACCATGAACTGGAGCCCTCTCTCGGCCTCTAGCAACAGGGGGAGCAACTTCTCCATGGTCTGTTACATTCGTTGTGTGCGTTCTCACCATCTGCGAGAGAATGAGGGAAAAATACTTAGTACTACATCAACTGCACGATAGGAGATGAAGAAAGAGCAGTTTCCTAATACCCTATAGCCTTTCGAAGATAAGTACGGACGTCTCCGCACAGATGCAAGACTCTATTAGGCCTGATCATAACTTGTGAGACCTACGTGAACCTAGTTCTCTGATACCATGTTATCACGACCTCATTTCTCCTATAGGATGTGATGGCGCTTAATATGTAGATTATGCAGAGGTCGTACGGTCCGATCCAGAATAATGTGTACACTGCCGAGGGTCAAGCGGCATAAACCATAGATGCATCTATCTACTGCCGAGGCGTTCGGCCTTCTCCACAAGAAGAGAGGATACTTTGTAAGCATTTGATTTAATGTTATTAAAGGCCAGCACACAATGTGGTACAAAATCCATTCACAAACATTCGAAATTCCTCTAACAAGTTCTAATATATTGTAGGCACTTTAATTAACAAATAGGGTGCGACATTTCAAATAATTTATGATTTGGGTCCTAAACTACCCGAATACAGTATAAATAGTAGCTACGCACGGACTCTCGTCACCTCGTACGTACATAGCTCCCCACTCAAGAAGCTCCAAAATCACCCCAAGAAGTGAAATAAATGAACAAAGAATGGCCTAAGTCCCTCTTTAAATGACCTCACTGCCTTCAGTGATTTCGCTTCTGCGGCTCCATAGCCGCATCTGCGGAAAGGGACTCGCATATGCGATCTTCCCCTCAGCAGGCTCCCTCACTTATGTGATGAGTGTGTATCACCTGCATGATCATCCTGCTTCTGTGATGGATTTCTTCGCACCTGCACTTCCGCAAGTGCAGTAACCTCGCCGCTTCTGCGATCAATGGCCAACCTATGTTGCGCCGCTTCTGCGAGCTCGCACCTGCGACTAGCCCTCCGCAGGTGCAATTACACCAGAAACCTTGTGCTTCAGCTGCTCTTCCAAGTCCACATAAGTTCTGTGCCTCATCTGATTAACACCTGAGGGCTCCAGGGCCCCGCCTAAACATACCAACAAGTTTGAAATCATAAAACGGACTCGCTCGCGCTCTCGGAACGCGGAAAACAACATCAAAACTAATAATCACACCCCAAACCAAATTGAATCAACTTATGAACTTCAAATTCTTCCAACTTACTCCGAACACGCCGAAACATTCTTAAACTACTCGGAATGACACCAAATTTTGCGTGCAAGTCTTAAATCACCATACGGAACTATTCACGATCTTGGAATCTCGATTGGACCTTAATAACACCAAATCCTACTTCAAAATATATTTAAAGAACTTTAAAACCTTCAAGGTGCAAACTATCCATATTAAGCACCGAAACACTCCCTGGTCATCCAAAACCCGATCCGAATATACGCCCAAGTCCGAAAGTACCATACGAACCTATTGGAACCGTAAAATCCCAATTCCGAGGGCGTTTACTCAAAATATTGACCAATGTCAAACTTAGCTCTTTTTGCTAACCTTAAGGAACCAAGTGTTCTAATTTTAACCCGAACCCTTCCAAATTCCGAACTAACCCTCCCCGCAAGTCATAAAATGGCAAAAGCACATACGGGGAGTCTTATTTAGGGGAACGGGGTTCTAAAATGTAAAACGACCGATCGGGGCGTTACAAAAGAAGTCAAACACGAGAAAAAATCAAGTACTTACAGGTACAGTTCCAAGCCTCGGGAAAGCCGCTGACATTAGCCGCGACGTCCTCAGTTCGGACGATGAAGAATCTCAACTAGAATTGACGATTGGCCTTGTCATCCATTTTCACCACCATGCATTTGCCTCATCGATGGCGAAGGTTCAGCATGGACGAACAAATGTATCAGGTGTATCAGATGTATCAGCTGTCGCAGTGTTAGTTCTACTCCGGACAGATCGGCGAACTTGATAAGAATCTTTATAAGTTTGTAGATATACAGCGTGAGCTGGGCGGAACAAACACCGTAGTAGCGGCAGAATTCCTCCACTAACGGAAGAAGGGGGAAAGAGTAGCCTATTTGGAAGGGATAGGCATATGGGGCGCAATACCCAGGATGATGGACCTGCACCATATCCCCCTCGGCCGTTATCAATTCGACATGATTGGGAATGCCAAATTTGGCCCTGAACTCCACCAATTCCTTCACCGTCATTACCGATCGGAAGATTCCATGCGATGCCTCTGGTGATTTGGTAAAGTCAGACCTAGATTCGGGGTTGCGTAGAATTATTTCCTCCACCGACAGGAATGTTTCATCATCGGCAGAGGTGGAAACGTTCTCCCCACAGGAAGGAAACACCACTGCCAAGGGAGCAACACGACTCCCCTCCCCAATCTCAGAAGGTAATTTGGACATGGTTCAATCAAAGGAAGGAGATTTACAAGCAAGAAAGAGTGAAGAATAACGAGAATCACTTAAACAAAAGGGTTCAAAGAGGTCTGCAAAAAAGACAATGGATAGGCTATTGCTTAAAGAAATGAGAGAGTTGGAAAAAAGTTTCAAAATTGATGAACTTTCCCCTATATATAAAGGTTGAGAGGCGCTGGAATCGAAATGGCATATCATGATTAACACGAAAATTGAAGCAACAGAGCTAATCAAGGGTCACACCCAGATCGATGCAATGCATCGGGAAACAGCATCACTATGACGCATGATGTCATGACATCACCTTTTCCCTTGGCCCAAATGGCTCCAACAGACTTCTCGAAAAATTCAAAAAATTCAAAATATGCGGACCTCAGAAGGCCACGTAGCCCTGCCTCCACGACCACGACCTCAGCCAACACGGAAGAGTTTTATCATGCATAACATTGTCCACTCACCGACTCCGTCCGCGGGAACTACCTCATCCGCGGGAACGATCTCGATAAGCGGAGGGACTAACTGTATGGGCCAAAATCCATCTTTAGTCAAAAACGATGTTAGTAAAGCATTCCTGGGTCGCCATATGTTAAAGTAATCTAACTATCACGGAATGCCGTGGTCGAAGAGTCAACAAGGACCAAGGCCGAGGTCGAGGACTTTTGACAGAATTATAACGGCTAGTTTTAAAATAGGATATTAGAGAGAATATTCTAGTGATATTCTCTTCACTTGTACTATTAGGATTTTTAGGAACATGTTCCCTATAAATAGAAAAAGACATAATGATAGGGGACATGTGATATTCATTTATAAAAATACACTTTGACTTGAAAAAGAGAATCGGGTCTCATTGTTAATATACAAACATCACATTTTCACTGAGATGTCATTTATTCAAATGTCATTTATTGATATTCATTGATATTGAATGCTACATTCTTGCCTGTGACTTCTGGAATATTTATTGCATATTGCCGCCGCTGTCCAAATATATCTACATAGCATATGTTGCTTTTTTGAGAACTCCATATTAGGGATATTATCGTTAGCTAAAATTAACCCTCATTTATATAAATTTAATTATTTGAACCAAGATCTATATTTTTTGGTCAAACACCCTTCTTTTCGTACTTTTTCTTATGTTATAAACAAGGTAGGGGTCAATGTCATACCCCCGTCACCATAAGAGGTGAAAGCCTGTGCCGATGGATTAATTAAAAAACAAAAAAAGAGCTAACAAACAAATTCTTTTAACAAACAAGCCAAATAATCATTTAAAATGCATCAGTAATACAGTAATACTCTATACTATGTAATTAATTTTTGATGTCCTTCATGACATGCTTTCTCCCAAATCCATTGAAGAAACGAAAGAAAATCTGATCTTAATTATAACTCTTATATGAATTATATTTTACTTGACATTTAGTTAATTAACACTCCCAAAGTCAAATATCCGCTTGTAATTTTGAATTCTGAAGTGTAATTAGACTATAGGGCTGAGTACTAAGTAAGATAATATAATAATTAATCATTATTAAACTCAATTAATTAATGATCCTAGTTCCTACCATTTTGTATAATACAGAAATCATGAAGAATCAAAGGCTAAAAAATATGCATAACTACTTAATGGAAGAGAATTATTTAATAAAAAAGGAAATCTTGTAAATTATTTGAAAGGAAAGATTAAGAGAAGACTGTGATTAGAATCAAAGGAACCAACTTTAAACTAAATGTGGAAGCTTAAAAGAAATAAATGAATACTATTTTCTAAAAAGGCTTCATATTATAAGAATATTCTTATTTATTTATTTATTCTTATCAACTTCCACGGGCGAGGTTTGTTCGTACCTAGGGGTGGCAAACAGGCGGGTTGGGTCGAATATGGGCAGGTTAAAATGGGTAATATAAAAACGAATAAATTATCCGACCCAACCTATATTTAATACGGATAGAAAAAGGGTTAGCTAGCGGATAATATGAGTAACCATATTATCCATGGCTTTTTGAATATGATCACTTTTGGGAGTATTCCTAGTCTCCCAAGCTTGAGAAAGCCCCAATCTGAATCTTTACAAATGTAAAAGTTAAACTCTTTAGTTATCAATTGGTTATCCATTCTATATATAAGTGGATAATATGATTTTTATCCATATTTGACCCGTTTTTTAAAAGTTTATTATCCGACTCATTTTTTAATGGATAATATGGATGGGTAACTATTTTCCTTTATATTTTGCCACCAATGTTAGTACCTAACAATCTCTTTCTTGAACAAAATATTACATGGTCCACTAACATGATTCACGGGCTTTACATTTTTATCTAGAAATATTCTTACAATATTGTTTAATAAAAAGGGCAATAGTATCATTCACCTTTATAAGAATATTTTAGTATTTTAACTTTTCACTTAATGTGTTCACACTTATAATATATACTAGTCTCTTTATACATGCATTGCACGTGAATTCAATATCATTTTTAAAATATCTATAGTTTCATCACTCTTCTATTTGATGATTTTGCGGCTACGGGCACTTGTTATATGATCCATTGAATTATACATATCCATGTGATATTAGGCCAAAAATGCATATATTTATTTATTGTTGCCTCACATTCTAGTACTTTTAATCGTATTTTGAGTATTAATTATATTACTTTATGCTTAATATTATATTTTAACTGTGTAGAAATAAAGCGGTGTCTATATGAAAAAATTTGGAGCAAAATTGAATAAAATACGAAAGAAAAAAAGAAAGAAAAATAAACTAATATAAAAAGGAAAAAAATGGGGGGACACCATTTGGGTTTTGCTCCTCCCCCCCCCCCCATGTAGGCAAAAGACTACTGGACGCTGGGTGACGTGGGTTATTCTATTTTATCCGGGACAATGTTATCTCGGCCCTATAGAATCCCAACTTGTATAAAAGGGTCCTAAACCTAATTTGGACAAGAGCTAACATACTTTGAAGGAGAATTCACGTGGGGGAACATACACCATGCTTGAAAGAGGCTTCTAATTAGCTTTTCTTCTCTTCTCTTCCTTTAATCTCATAATTTATTAGTTCTAGAGTTGTTGGGTGCTACATAAATATTGTAGTTTGAAGCTTGAATTGTTCTTATTATTTTATCATATTGGTTTATTTATTCAATCTTGCGCTTAATTATTTGATTGATTGATCACCAATTGAATATTATCTATGAATCTAGGATTGAACTCGGGAGAGGGAATTCTAGATTGCATATAAGATTAAGTAGAGCAAGATCTTAACTCTGAGGGGGCGAATTTGCGGTTAGGATAGGAATATACCTAATCATCTTGCTTGGTTACTATACATGAATTATTAATGCGTTCTTGTTAATTCTAATTCCGTAGGAATATAGGTGTTATATTAGCTTGAATAGGCGAGTAGTACTTCGGGAGAAGGCTACAAGCAATATTAACCCCGTCAACCAATAAACCAGATAAATTAATTAGACGATTTAAGTAAAAAAACTCAACAGGATTGTTAGCTAACCCATAGCTCTAGAATATTTTCTCCCATTGAATTCATCTCTAAGATTGTAGACTTGTTTCCTTTAATTTCATAGTTTACTATTCTAGATTAGTTTTAGTTAAATTTTTTTCACTTTAGAAAATTGCTTGAGTAGATTAATTTTCTTAGTTTAATTTAGTTGGTAGTTAATAAAAAGTCCTTATGGGTATGATATCTGGATTTACAATCCTATATTGTAGTTACATAACTCACAGGGGTGTTTGGTTTTGGTTTCGGGAGAGTTTCAAAGTGATATGAGACACATAGTCCCTAGGACGGAAGTTTAAGTCGTAGGAGTTGACAGTAGATTGATTTGTATAAAGACAACTCCGGAATGGAGTTTTGAAGATTTCAATAGCTCTGTAGAGTAATTTTGGTCTTAGAAGCGTGTTCGGATGTTGATTTGGAGGTCCGTAAGTCATTTCGGCGTAAATTGGCAAAAATTGAAAAATTGGAAGATTTTTGAAAAGTTTGATCGGGAGTGGATTTTTGATATCTGGGTTGAATTTCAATTCCGAAAATTGGAATAGGTTTGTAATGTCAATTATGACTTGTGTGCAAAATTTGGGGTTAATCGGAGTTGTTTTGGTATGAATCAGGGTTGGTTTCGGAATTCGAAAGTTCATAAGTTCTTAGGCTTAAATTGATGCATGATTAGTGATTCTAATATTGTTTGATGTGATTTGATGCTTCGATCGTGTTCGTATGATATTTTAAGACTTGTTGGTATGCTTGGTTGAGGTCCCGGGAGCCTCGGGTGTGATTCGGACCATGTTCGACGCATTTCTGAACTTTGAAGAATTGCTGAAGTTGCTAAATTTGTTGATGTCTGGTTTCTTTTATCGCGTTCACGAGAGAGGTCTCGCATTCGCGAAGGGTAACTAGGAGTCAAGTGAGATTTTTTCTTCGTGTACACAAAGAAGGCCACGCGTTCGCGAAGAATAGAAGAAGGCTGGGGGAGACCTCACACGTTAGTCTACGCGTTCGCGAGAAGGGAATCGCGATCGCGAAGCTGGAAGACCTTGGTCCCCGCGTTCGCGAGTGGAACCTCGCGTAAGAGGAAAAATTGGGCAGTAACATTTGTGCTTCGCGAACGCGAGGCAATTTTCGCGTTCGCGAAGAAGGAATCGTTGGGCAGCAAACTTAAGTTCAAAATCGAGGGTTTATTTCATATTTCACAATTTGGACTTAGAGAGCTCGGTTTGAGGGAAAATTTTGAGGGATTTTCATAAGGATTATTAGGGTAAGAGTTCTTAACTCGATTTTGATTAAATTCTACTAATCTATCATTGAATTTATCATGTAATTAGGGATGTGAGTTAGCAGAATTGGGGAAAAAGTGTGAAAGTTCTTAGACTATATTTTTTGTGTTTTGAAAGGTGAAATGAGGTCGGATTTAAATAATTCTTGTATGGTTGGACTCGATATCAAATGGGTATTCGGTTTTTTTATAATTTTAGTGGGGTTCCGAGACGCGGGCTCGGGGTGACGATTTTGAGCAAATTTTCAATTCTTTGCTAAAATCATAATTTCATTATTTAAATTAATTTCCTATAGTTATATTTATAGAATGAAATTATTTTGGCTAGATTTAAGTCGTTCGGAGTTGAAAAATCGAGGGAAAGGTCTTGTAGTTGATTGTTTTAGCGCGGTTTGAGATAAGTGACTTGTCTAACCTTGTGTGGGCAAAATTCTCCTTAGGATTTGGTTTTGTTGTGATAATTATGATATGTAAAAGCTGTGTACGCAAGGTGACGAGTGCGTACATGGGCTAAATATGAAATTTTCGATTTTTAGCTAGGTAGTTTCCTTTCCTGTTTTAATTGAGTTGCTTTAACATGTTGTAGTCATCGTACCTAGTCTAACTTCACATGTATACTTGTCTTATCGCTTATGTGTGACTTGTACTATATGTTTAGTTGAACTACTTGCTTTCTTAAATTTCGTGTTCATTATTTAAACTGTGGGATTCGTTACTTGAAATTTGCTATCCCTGAAATACCTTGCTGTTGAGTTTGGTGTTGCATTGCAAAGGCCGTTATTTCTATTGAGGTAAAGTGTAAGTGGTGAAATATCATCTTATTAAGTTGTTATGTCTTGGCATTTGTGTTATTATTGAAAGGATTGTGTGGTTGTTTGCACGAGGTTTCTGCCATGCGGTTGTTACTATTTGCATGAGGTTTCTGTCGTGCCATTGTGATTATTGATACGCATGTGGTGCTATAAGATATGGGTGTTGAAATGCATGCGTTGAGATAAGGTGGGCTTGATACGCGTGGCTAGTAGGGGAACTAATAAAAGTTGTGCGGTGTGATAAAGTGGGCTAAAATACTGGTTGATATTTCGAAAAAATGATTTTTAAAACTAAATTTAAAGGCCCCCGCAGTGATATAAGGAATGACTGTGATTTACTTTTATGATTTAGGACTACGAGGCGGTACCTCGGGAGTGCCCTTGTTGATCTTTCTCTATTTGTTGTATTTTGTTTGGTTGTTGTTTTCCTTAACATGTGAAATCCTTGTTTTCCTTCCGGGTTGTATTAGCTGCCTTGATTCTGTGTTGTTATCTTTCCATAAATTCTTTGTTGTTTCATTTCCTTGTAATTATCATCATATCATTATATCTTCAGTCTTGTTTCTTAGTATCTCCAGTAGGGCATTGACCTGACCTCGTCACCACTGTACCGAGATTAGGCTTGGCACTTATTGGGTACCGTTATGGTGTACTCATACTACGCTTTTGCATATGTTTATGTGCATAACCACGTACATCCTATCAGCCCCGGTATTAGAGCGCTGAGTTGTTTGCTTTTGGAGACATTAAAGTACACATGCCCGCCTCTGCAGGCCTAGGAGTCCCCTTCTACCCTATTATTCCTTGTTTCTTTACATTTTTTTTATAGACAATGATGTGTAGGATTATTCGGTACTATATCCAGAGCTTGTGACTTATATCTCACCAGGTTTTGGGAATTGTACATATTGGGTCTACAGGTTTATTTACGATATTGTTGGAGTTTTGAAATTTTAAGCTTTTATTTACTATTTCCGCACGTTGTTTAGGTTTATCTAGTCTTAGAGACTAGGTGTCGTCACGATACTCTACGGAGGGAATTTGGGGTTGTGACAAGTTGGTATCAGAGCTCTAGGTTCATAGGTGTTATGAGTCACGTATAAGTTTAGTAGAGTCTCGCGGATTAGTACAGAGACATCTGTACTTATCTTCGGGAGGTTATGGAACTATTAGGAAAAGCTTCACTTATTTGATTCCTTATCGTGCAAAATTTTTGACTTCGGATTCTAAATCTCTGGCTTTCTATTCTCTCACAGATGGTGAGTACATGTACAGCTAAATCAGATGACCAGACACTTGCGCCCCCTGCTAGAGCCGCAAGAGGCAGGGGTCGAGGACGTCCACATGGTGCGGCCAGAGCACCCGCACGAGATGCTACAAAGGAGCCACCAGTAGCTCCAGTTGGAGGGCATGCACCTAAGACACTTGTTACTGTACCAGCTCTCCAAGAGACTCTCGCCAAATTTCTGAGCATGTTCGGCACTTTGGCTTAGGCAGGGTTGATACTACTTGCTCCTACCACATCTCAGGCCGGGGGAGGAGCATAGACTCCTGCCGCCCGTACCCTAGATCAGCGGGTCTAGGTTGACCAAGTCCCAGAGGTCATACGAGTGCATCCGGTTGCTCCAGTTCTGCCCGAAGTTAGGGCAATAGTTTCTGAGGGGGAGCAACTCAGGCTCGAGAGGCACAAAAAGTACCACCCTCCTACTTTCAGTGGGTTGGCGTCAAAGGATGCCCGGTATTTTCTTGAGGAGTACCATTATATCCCTCCATACTATGGGTATTGTGGAATCTAGTGGGGTTGCTTGCACTACATTCCAGCTTAAGGGAGCGGCTTATCAGTGATGGCGAGCATATGAGCTGGGTAGTCTGGCCAAGGCAACTTCGCTTACTTGGACTCAGTTCTCAGATATGTTCTTGAGGGAGTTTGTTCCCTAGAGTCTTAGAGATGCATGGCATGTAGAGTTTGAGTAGTTGCGCCAGGGTTCAATGACCGTGTCGAAGTATGCGGTCTGGTTCAGTGATTTGGCTAGGCATGCACCCACCTTATTTGATACTGCTAGAGAGCGGGTCCCTCAATTTATCGAGGAGCTCAACCCAGATATCAGATTTAGCATGGCCCGAGAGTTGGAGATGGACATCGCATACCAGCAGGTAGTGGGTATCGCTAGGAGATTGGAGGGTGAGTTTACTCGGGAGAGAGAGGAGAGGGATGCCAAGAGGCCTCGAGATTCTGGCACATATGGTGGTACCCGTGCCCCAGTTGCAGCTCGTCTTGGTAGGGGCTATGTGCAGTGACAGAGCCACCTTATAGGAAGGGGTGTCAAATGACACCCCTTCACATAAAAATACACTGTGTAGATAAGTAAAAAACTAAATTATATGTATATATACTATGTATTGACTCCCCTTAATTTCCTCATATGTTTACTTTTATATATTTTGACACCCCTTAACGAAAATTCTGGATCCGACACTGGCTATGTGAGTCGCCATATTCATTCAGCACTTCCAGTTTCCAGCGGTATTCTGGCCACTCCTAGGCCTCAGGCTTCTTATTATGCATCACCATTGTCTAGTGCACCTCCTGCACGGGGTGCTTTCAGCGGTCAATCCAGTCGATCAAGCCCGAGCCAGCCACAATAGCCACGTCCTCCGAGAGCTTGTTTTGAGTGCAGTGACACTCGTCACATGGTGAGGGATTGCCCCAGACTCAGTAGGGTTTCACCTCCACAAACTACTTAGGCTCCATGCATTCCACCGAGTCCTCAGTCTTCTCAGTCCATGGTCGCCGCACCAGTTGCCACCCCACCTGTACAGCCAGCTAGAGGTGGAGGTTGAGCAGGTAGAGGTCGCCCTATAGGGGGAGGCCATGCTAGGTATTATGCTCTTCTTGCTAGGACGGAGGCAGTTACATCTGACTCAGTCATCACAAGTATTGTTCTTGTCTGTCATAGAGAAGCATTAGTTTTATTTGATCCAGGCTCTATTTATTCCTATGTGTCATCTTATTTTGCTCCATATTTGGGTGTATCTTGTGGTTCTTTGAGTTCTCCTGTCTATGTGTCCACACCTGTGGGAGATTCTTTTGTTGTTGACCATGTGTATTGGTCGTGTTTGGTTGTTCTTAGTGGTTTTGAGACCATAGCAGATTTATTGTTGCTCAGCATGGTAGATTTTGATATTATTTTGGGCATGAACTGGTTATCGCCCTATCATGCTATTCTCGATTGCCATGCCAAGACCGTGATGATGGTTATGCCAAGATTACCACAGATAGAGTGGAGAGGTGCTTTATATTATGTTCCTAGCATGGTTATCTCATTTTTAAAGGCTCAGCATATGGTCGAGAAAGGGTGTAATGCTTATCTAGCTTTCGTGAGGGATGTCAGTGTTGATATTCCTACCGTGGAGTCAGTTCCGGTAGTGAGGGATTATCCAGATGTATTTCTGGCAGAGTTTTCTTGGTTTGGCGGGGTATTACCATCGATTTGTAGAGGGTTTCTCGTCTATTGTAGCACCTATGACCAGATTGACCCATAAGGGTGCTCCGTTCATATGGATCGAGGAGTGTGAGGAGAGCTTTCAAAAGCTCAAGACAACCTTGACTACAACCTTAGTATTGGTGTTGCCTTCGGGTTTGGGGTCTTATACTGTATACTGTGATGCATTGCTTATTGGTCTCGGTGCGATATTATTGCAGGATGGTAGGGTGATTGCCTACACATCTAGACAACTAAAGGTCCATGAGAATAACTATCTTGTTCACGACCTCGAGCTAGCAGTTATTGTTCATGCCTTGAAGATCTGGCAGCACTATTTGTAAGGTGTCCCTTGTGAGATCTACACCAACCACTAGAGTTTACAACATCTATTCAAATAGAAGGATCTTAACTTGAGGAAATGGAGGTGGTTAAAGTTGCTTAAGGACTATGATATCACCATTCTATATCATCTCGGGAAGGCCAATGTGGTGACCGACGCCTTGAGTCGCAAGGTAGAGAGTTTGGGAAACTTAGCATATCTACCAGTAGCAGAGAGGCCATTAGCCTTGGATGTTCAAGCCTTGGCCAACTAGTTTGTTAGATTGGATATTTATGATCCAAGCCGAGTTTTGGCTTGTGTGGTTTCTCGGTCCTCTCTTTATGATCATATCAGAGAGCGTTAGTATAACGACCCCCATCTGCTTGTCCTCAAGGACACGGTTCAGCACGACAATGCCAAGGAGGTCACTATTAGGGATGATGGTGTATTACGAATGTACGGGGGGCTATGTGTGCCAAATGTAGATGACTTGCGTGAGTTGATTCTCCGGGAGGCTCACAGTTCATGGTAATCCATTCATCCAGGTGCCGGGAAGATGTATCAGGACTTGAGGCAGCACTATTAGTGGAGGCGGATGAAGAAGGACATAGTGGGATATGTAGCCCGGTGCCTAAACTGTGAGCATATGAAGTATGAGCATCAGTGGCCTGGTAGATTACTTCAGAGGTTAGAGATTCTAGAGAGGAAATGGGAGTGGATAACTATGGATTTTGTTGTTGGTCTCCCACGACTCAAAGGAAGTTCGATGCAGTTTGGGTGATTGTGGATAGATTGATAAAGTCAACTCATTTCATTCCAGTGGTGACTACTTACTCTTCAGAGCAGTTGGCACAGGTTTATATTCGCGAGATTGTCAGGCTTTATGGCATGCCGGTATCTATCATCTTTGATCAGGGTACGCAGTTTACATCACGGTTTTGGAGGGTTGAACTACATGAGTTGGGCACGCGGGTGGAGTTGAGTAAAACATTTCACCCTCAGACGGATGGGCAGTCCGAGCGCACTATTCATATATTCGAGGATATGCTTCGTGCGTGTGTTATAGAGTTTGGGGTTCTTGGGATCAGATCTTGCCGCTTGCGGAGTTTTCCTACAACATTAGTTATCAGTCGAGCATTCAGATGGCCCCGAATGAGGCTAGTTGAGCATTCAGATGGCCCTGTATGAGGATTTGTATGGTAGGCGGTGCCGGTCTCCGGTGGGTTGGTTTGAGCCAGGTGAGGCTAGACTATTGGGTTCAAACTTGGTTCAGGATGCTTTGGAAAAGGTTAAATTGATTCAGGATCGACTTCGTACAGCCCAATCCATACATAAGAGTTATGCGGACCAGAAGGTTTGCGACATTGCATTCATGGTTGGGGAGCGGGTCTTGCTCTGATTTTCGCCCATGGAGGGTGCTGTGAGGTTCGGGAAGAAGGGCAAGTTGAGCTCTAGGTATATCGGGCCTTTTGAGATTCTTGAGAGGGTTGGAGAGGAGGCCTACAAACTTGCACTACCACCTAGTCTAGCTGCAGTTCATTCAGTGTTCCATGTTTGTATGCTCCAGAAATATCACGGCGATCTGTCTCATATGTTAGACTTCAGCTCAGTCTAGTCGGACAACGATTTGTCTTATGTTGAGGAGCCGGTGGCCATTTTGGACAGGCAGGTTCGAAAGTTGAGGTCGAAGAACATTACTTCAGTGAAGGGGTCATCCAGTCGAGAAGGCAACTTGGGAGATCGATCATGATACGCGTAGCCCTTATCATTATCTTTTCACCACTTCAGTTATGTCTCTATACTCGTTCGAGGACGAATGCTTATTTTAAGAGGGGGAGGATGTAACGACCCGACCGGTCGTTTTGAGTGTATTAGCTCTGATCCCCTATTTATTGCCTCATTTGTTCTATATTGTAGTTACATGAGTCGCCGGGGTTTTTGGTTTTGGTTTCATGAGAGTTTCGTAGTGATATGAGACACATAGTCTCTAAGTTGAAAGTTTAAGTCGTAGGAGTTGACCGTAAGTTGACTTGTATGAAGATGACTCCAGAATGGAGTTTTGATGGTTCCAATAGCTCCATAGAGTGATTTTGTTCTTAGAAGCATGTTCAGATGTTGATTTGGAGGTCTATAAATTGTTTCGGCGTAAATTGGCGAAAGTTGGAAAATTGGAAGATTTTTTGGAAAGTTTGACAGGGAGTAGACTTTTGATATCGGGGTCGGATTTTGATTCTGGAAGTTGGAATAGGTCTGTAATGTCAATTAAGACTTGTATGCAAAATTTGGGATTAATCGGAGTTATTTTGTTATGAATTTGTGTTGGTTTCGGAATTCGGAAGTGCATAATTTCTTAGGCTTGAATCGATTCGCGATTCATGATTCTAGTGTTGTTTGATGTAATTTGATGCTTCGAGCGTGTTCGTATGATATTTTAGGACTTGATGGTATTCTTGGTTGAGGTCATGGGGGCCTCGGGTGTGATGTGGACCATATTCGGCGTATTTCGGAACTTTGAAGAATTGCTGAAGCTGCTGAATTTGTTGATGTTTGGTTTCCTTCATCGCGTTCACAAGAGAGGTCTCACGTTTGCTAAGGGTACCTGGGAGGCAGGTGATATTTGTTCTTCACGCTCGCAAAGAAGGCCACGCATTTGCGAAGAAGAAAGGCAGGCTGGGGGGACCTCACGCGTTGTTTACGCGTTCGCGAGAAGGGAATCGCGATCGGTAAGCTAGAGGACCTTGGTCACCGCATTCGCAAATGGAACCTTGCGTTTGCATAAGAGGGGAACTTGGGTAGTAACATTTGTGCTTCGCGAACGCGAGGCAATTTCCGCGTTCGTGAAGAAGGAATCGCTGGACAGTAGACTTAAGCTCAAAATTGAGGGTTTATTTCATATTTCACAACTTGGACTTAGAGAGCTCGGTTTGAGGCAAAATTTCGAGGGGTTTTCGGTGGGATTGTTGGGGTAAGAGTTCTTAACTCGATTTTGATTAAATTCCACTAATCTATCATTGATTTTATTGTGTAATTAGGGATTTGGGTTGGGGAAGTTGGGGAAAAAGTGTGGAAGTTCCTAGACTAAATTTTTGAGTTTTAAAAGGCGAAATGAGGTCGGATTTGAATAATTCTTATATGGTTGGACTCGATATCTAATGGGTGTTCGGTTTTTGTAATTTTAGTCGGGTTCTGAGATGCGGGCTCGGGATGACTTTTTGGAGCGATTTTTCAATTCTTTGCTAAAATCATAATTTCATTATTTAAATTAGTTTCCTATAGTTATATTTATAGTATGAAATTAATTTTGCTAGATTCGATCCATTCAGAGTTGGAAAATCGAGGAAAAGGCCTTCTAGTTGATTGATTTAGCGTTGTTTGAGGTAAGTGACTTGTCTAACTTTGTGTGTAAGTTGTGAAATATCATCTTATTGAGTTGTTATATCTTGGCATTTGTGTTATTTTTGAGAGAATTGTGTGGTTGTTTGCACGAGGTTTCTGCCATGCTGTTGTTACTATTTGCACGAGGTTTCTGTCGTGTCGTTGTGATTTTTGATATGCATGCGGGAGTTCGCATTTGCGAACTATTCTTCGCATTTGCGAAGAAAGCAGAGGTGTGATGGTTCTCGCATTTGCGGGGCTCGCATTTGCGAGCCTCAGGTCGCAAATGTGACATCTGCAGCTGAACAAAATATGACTTAGATGGGATTTTTGGTTCATTCTTCAAATTTTCAAAACCCAAAACCTTAGAGGCGAGTTTTCCAAGACTCCTTCTTCCCCAAATCATTAGTTAGTGGTTCTAACTTATTTCTTTTCAATCTTTCACTATATTTCACAAGTTTTCAACCTAAAATCTAAGGCTTGCATGGTGGAATTGGGGGGAGGGGGGTAGAAACTAGGGATTTGGTAAATTGAGGATTTAGACCTCAAATTGAGGTCATATTCCAAAATAAATTATATAACCGGGCTCGGGGAGATGGGTAATTGGGTTTTAATCCGAATTTCGAGTTTGGACCAAGCGGCCCATATAAGGTATGGATGTTGAAACACATGCTGTGAGATAAGGTGGGCGTGATATGCGTGGCTAGTAGGGGAACTAATAAAAGTTGTGCGGTGTGATAAAGTGGGCTAAAATACTGGTTGATATTTCGAAAAAATGATTTTTAAAACTAAATTTAAAGGCCCCCGCAGTGATATAAGGAATGACTGTGATTTACTTTTATGATTTAGGACTACGAGGCGGTACCTCGGGAGTGCCCTTGTTGATCTTTCTCTATTTGTTGTATTTTGTTTGGTTGTTGTTTTCCTTAAAATGTGAAATCCTTGTTTTTCTTTCGGGTTGTATTAGCTGCCTTGATTCAGTGTTGCTATCTTTCCGTAAATTCTTTGTTGTTTCATTTCCTTGTAATTATCATTTTATCATTATATCTTCAGTCTTGTTTCTTATTATCTCCAATAGGGCCTTGACCTGACCTCGTCACTACTCTATCGAGGATAGACTTGGCACTTACTAGGTACTATTGTGGTGTACTCATACTATGCTTCTGCACATATTTTTGGGCAGATCTAGATATATTTTATTGACGAGAGCAAAACACACACTTAAATATGCTCGCTAGTCAAATATAGTATAATATAATATCGTATCCATATGGATTGGAGTTAAACAGTATTTTCGTAGTTTATAGCTTGATTGCTATCCAAGGTGATCAACAATTGAGATTTATGTGATTAAAACTAAAATTAACTAAGAGTCTAACTTATTGACGAATGACACTCGAACAAAAGTAAGCAAGGAAGATATTAATGGGAGAAAATAAGAATTGATTGGATAGGTGCAAGATAAATGTCTGGGACTTAACTTTAGTTAATTCACTTCTAATGTTCAAGTGAGTCTCTCGAATTCACTCAATTATTAAGTCAAACGTTTAGTAGCAACTCCTCTCTCGATTAAGTCTCAACCTCACCATATGAACCAATTTAAGCTCAGTAAAGATATGCAAGAATTCGTAGTGGATTGGTATTTAGGAGAACCTCTCTCGATTATCCTCCTAACTAAGGTTAAACAATAATTCAACTAGCCTCTTTCGATTACTAAGAAGAATTAATGAACTCGACTAACAAGATAATGCAACGATATCACAAATTATGCCTCTCTCGATTACATGAATATGTAAATATAGATGCAATAATTTAATCAACCATAGCGATTCAATACATAAGCCTAGAGTTAATATCCACAACAAATATCAATACACCAAATCCATCAAAACCTAAAGAGAACTACTCCATAGGTATAGAGTAATTCATCACAAGTATGTTTAAAGTAAAGGAAAACATTAAACAATCCAAACTCTTGTCTTGAGTGAGGATTGAATGATGAACTCCTTGTGCTTTTGCTTCTCTAACTCCTCCTTAGCCTCCTTAGGTCTTAGATGTGTCAAAGTTTCAGAAAATACTATTTTCGCATGTATATATGCCAATTAGGGTCGGGCCCAAACGAACACATTTTTCCTACGCGAAATAGGATAATTGTTCTATGAGCTATCCTTGCCTCCGGATGCAAAAGTCCTTCCAAGTAGCATTTTTAGGTCTATTTATATGTGTAGTAAAAGACCTAAACGTGTAGGCCAAGTCCTAGTCAAATTCAGAAACGAATTAAGTCTTCAAAACTCGGATTGGACCTGGCCCCATGCCTGGCGTCGCCAGCCTAACGCCTGGTTCTGCTTGGCCTTTGCCTTGCGTCGCCAGCCTAACGCCAGCTTCAAGCCTGGCCTTTGCCTTGCAATGCCAGCCTAACGCCAGCATCAAGCCTGGCGTCGCCAGGTTCTCTCATTCACCGTTCCCGCGCATGCTTTTCGACTTGTAGGTCTCCTTTTTCTTCTACTTTCATCTCCAATTCACCTACACATAAAATGGACCCTATTACACGCAAATAAGGTGTGCTTTATCATTAATGCGTATAAAAATGCAAGGCGAATAATGTGCTAAACCATGAATTATAGCCACACATCAATACCCCACACTTAAACATTGCTCGTCCTCGAGCAATCAAACTACACTCATAGACACAACCTATTAAGCAATTCCCTTAACTCGTTATACCAAGAATCTTTAAAATAGTTTAAGCACAAAGGTGTGACATTCTCGCCTCAAGATTCGACTCACAAATACCATGCTTTATTCACAGTTTACTTACGTACTCTACATGAAAGTCAACACACTTAAATATGCTCGCTAGTCGAATATAGTATAATATAATATCGTATCCACATGGATTGGAGTTAAACAGTATTTTTGTAGTTTATAGCTTGATTGCTATCCAAGGTGATCAACAATTGAGATTTATGTGATTAAAACTAAAATTAACTAAGAGTCTAACTTATTGACGAATGATACTCGAATAAAAGTAAGCAAGAAAGATATTAATGGGAGAAAATAAGGATTGATTGGATAGGTGCGAGATAAATGTCTGGGACTTAACTTTAGTTAATTCACTTCTAATGTTAAAGTGAGTCGTTTAGTAGCAACTCCTCTCTCGATTAAGTCTCAACCTCACCATATGAACCAATTTAAGCTCAGTGAAGATATACAAGAATTCGTAGTAGATTGGTCTTTAGGAGAACCTCTCTCGATTATCCTCATAACTAAGGTTAAACAATAATTCAACTAGCCTCTTTCGATTACTAAGAAGAATTAATGAACTATACCAACAAGATAATGCAACGATATCATAAGTTATGCCTCTCTCGATTACATGAACATGTAAATATAGATGCAATAATTTAATCAACCATAGCGATTCAATACATAAGTCTAGAGTTAATATCCACAACAAATATCAATACACCAAATTCATCAAAACCTAAAGAGAACTACTCCATAGATATAAAGTAATTCATCAAAAGTATGTTTAAAGTAAAGAAAAATATAAAATGATCCAAACTCTTGTCTTGAGTGAGGATTGGATGATGAACTCCTTGTGTTTTTGCTTCTCTAACTCCTCCTTAGCCTCCTTAGGTCTTAGATGTGTCAAAAATTCAGAAAATACCATTTTCCCGTGTATATATACCAATTAGGGTCGGGCCCAAACGAACACATTTTCCTACGCGAAATAGGATAATTCTGGGTCTGGACGTACGCGGCTGCGCACCTGGAGGTGTGCTCGCGCATATGGCCGCTTACTTTGGACAGTGTTCTGCCTGACTTGCACGCCCAGTGCGCGCTCGCGCACCTGGGTGGCGTCCTGCTCAATTCTTCATTTCTCTCGTTAAGTGCACTATTATCTGTTGATCCCCGAACACGGTCCGGCTAAATTCTTAGGCTTTTACTTAAACTTCCAAACTTCAGAATAGTTTAAATTCATTCCAAAACATCTACATAGCTAGGAATCACTGCTACAAGGCATAAAACACACAATTAATGCAAAACACTAGCGATTAAATCTTAACTCAATCAAAGTGCAATAAATTAGAGTGCGATAAGCGACTAAAATACGAGATTATAGCCTACCATCACCTATCAACCCCGGTATTAGCGCACTGAGTTGCTTGCTTTTGGAGACTTCAAGATACATCTGCCCGCGTCCGCAGGCCTCGGAGTCCCCTTCTACCTTATTCTTCCTTGTTTCTTTATTTTTTTTATAAACAATGATGTATAGGATTATTCGGTACTGTATCTAGAGCTTGTGACCTATATCTTATCAGGTTTTGGAAATTGTATGTATTGGGTCTACAATTTTATTTACGATATTGTTGGAGTTTAGAAATTTTAAGCTTTTATTTATTGTTTTCGCACGTTGTTTAGGCTTACCTAGTCTTAGAGATTAGGTGTCGTCACGATACTCTACGGAGAAAAATTGGGGTCGTGACAAGTTGGTATCAGAGCTCTAGGTTCATAGGTGTTATGAGTCACAAGCATGTTTGGGGTTCCTACTTTTAATATTTTATATATATATAATATATTCTCATTCATAACTATAAATTTACACCTTTGTCTAAATGGTTACTAGCTAAGTTAACATGTCTATTTGTCCATCTATAATAATTTTAAGGGGTTCAAAAAGTAATAGCCCATAAAAAATACTCCTTTTGTTTTAGTTTGTGTGAATCTATTTTATTGGGCACATAGTTTAAAAAAGAAAAAGAAGACTTTTGAACTTGTGGTGTAGAATGAGATGCACATATATTTTGTGTAGCTATAAATCATCGCATAAAGTTAAACTGTTTTCAAATACGAAAATGGGTCATTCTTCTTAGCACAGACTAAAAAGAATATATGTTCACATAAACTAAAACGAAGAAAATATATTTTGTGTGTGTATATATATATATTGACTAGCAAATATAATTACCCAAGTATTTTGCCCAAAAAATAAAAGAAAAACGAACAGAATCGATCCACCTATGCCCCCTTATATGAGTTGAAATAAACACTGTGTTTCAAGGGCAAATTTGTAAAGGTATGGCTGAGGTCTGACCTGAGCGACTCAGAAAACATCAAAACAAAGGAGAATTTATTTCTCTTCTCGCTCGCTAGTGGAAGTGTTATACTGCTCAGCGCTCGCGAACGAGAATCAAAATCTAGGGCTCTGTAAATATGAAAGTGGAGGACTCGACGTCTATGGACAGAAGTTTGAGTAACCAATCCATGGAGAAAATATCAGACAGGCTTTCAGGACTGGATAACCTCTACTTCCCACGCGCTCAGCAATCATCTGCCTCCACTGCCTCCCAACGGAAATCCCTTCTTCTCGATCTTCTCACGCGCGACGTGCCGCTTTTTTTAGGTACTCTTCCCATGCCTATGTACTCCATTAATATATACTTTTGCTCGCAATATGTGTGTATTATATGTGGCTGATAGTTGGCTTTTAGTTCATACATTGTGATCGAACATTTTTTCTTTCTATGTAGTCTCTAGAAAGGCCTTAATTTCGAAATTTCTCTTCGGATAACTACAAGTTTGAAGTAAATAGGATAATTTAGAACCCCTCCCCCCTAATCCAGCACTTTCAATTATCAAAGGAGATAACTTTGCTTATGTGAAAAATAGATAATTTCTTGTTGAAGTATGCTTTTCCTAGAAGAAATCTTAGTAATGGCATTAGACCTATACCCATATGGATGTTTACAGAGTCGGAGCCAAAATTTGATGCTTAGGGGTTCAAGACTCTAGCCTTTTTGAGTTGCGGGGTTCTAAATATATATTTTTATACATATTAAATGGATTTCTTAAGACAAATAGTTGGTATGGAAGAACTGCTGCGCCGCGGGAAATCCTTCTCTATACAAGTTCTCGAACGACAAATCCTGAGTTTGGACCAAGGCTACTGGGTTTGGCGGAACTCGTACCTTGGTCTCTAGCTCCGCCCCTGTTTGTCAGAGTTGTCAAAGGTGAGAAGTGCAATTAAAGTGTGATCTCCAGAGGTGACAGGAACTAATAAAGAAATAAGAAATAATAATATATGTAATGGCATGCAAGGAAAGATCATTATAAGCATAATACTTCTTTAGACAAAAGATTGAAAAGCTAATAATGAAGCGAAATATATGAGGTAAAATCTCGGTTAATTAAGTTCAAAACAATTTTGAATTTTTGATATATACGTAAAGATGTAGTTCTAAGTACTCACTTGCTAGTTTTCTGATACTGAATTTTTAATTTCTTATTCCTTAATCATTATAATAGCTGGTGCTATCTTGTTAGAAACAAAGACCATGAGCCATGCGGCTCATGCCCTTTTGGCCTGGTGTGACTTGTGAGTGCCACCAAAGTGAGGCAAAGCATCCAACACGAGCTTCCCTCCTTAAGCGAGTCTTTTACTCAGCACTGATGTTTGTTCACATGTTGAAAGCCAGTTTTGAGAGATTAAAGAATTGACAAACAGGAGAGAAGCCAAATATATAAATCTTAAGAAAATTGGGGAAAACGTAGGTTATTATGCTCCAAACTCATGCATTTTTGTAACTTCGTATCGACTGAAATTGCCCCAGTACTTGCTCTCTCTTTGTATGTTCTAGGGTTCAGCTTGAAAATTCTTTGGTTCTAGTAAATGTGCTTATATTTGATTTGCCATGTTCTTGTTGGATGTTGACCTCACTAAAGGCGAGATAGCTGGTTTGCTGAACTTGAAGTTTTTAGCTGAAACATTATCTACATTATTTTTCTGAATGAAGAACATTATAAACATCATTAACATGTGTTTCTAAATATGTCTTTTTTTATTCTTGGAATCTCAGAACGTTATGGATCGCAGTTAACATCAGATGATCTTAATGAATTTGAAGCGTTAAAAAATGATTATGAAATCAATTGGCATTTGAATCGTCTGCGAAGTGTTATTAGCCCAACGCAAGAAGATTTGAAGTCCAGGTCAGTTAAGATTAAGAACAGACGACGAGCATATCTGGACAAATTAGTAAACGATGGACAGTACTTTTCAGAGGACGCAATGAGAGAACGAGAGCCATATTTGCACCATGAGTATGTTGGGAAGTTCCAAGATCCAAGTGGGAGGAGCATGGCAAGACCAGGGGAACGATGGTCTGAGACGCTGATGAGGCGGTCAGAAGAGGCAATGCTTGTTGAAAAAATTAGGGATGAGCAGCAGAGACGAGGTGTGGCTCAAAGTGATTGGATAGGATTTGACAATCAGGAACTTGAAAAGGTGGAGGAAGAGGAGGAGGAGGAGTCGGAGGAAGAAGAAGAAGAAGAAGAAACCGAGGAGGAAGAAGAAGAAGAAGACGAGGAGCAGGAGCAATACGAAGGTGAAAGGGACATTTCAGCTAATAGACAAGAGGTAGTTGCTGTACTTTTTCTCTTTTTATAGATAGTATACCAAATATTTTTTCTGTCTGTCTGCCGGTTAATTTTAGTTGAAATGCTAACTTGCAGGTTAGTTTTATTTTTTTGGAGGGTGTTTGGCTAAGCTTATAAGCGGATGAAACTGGTTTAAGAACCTTTTGGCTAATCTACACGTTTGGTAAGCATCCAAGGTGCTTATAAGCCAAAATCAGCCAAAAGTCATAAGTTGGTCACCCCTAACTTATGGCTTTTCAGCTTACAAGCTCTTTTAGTTTGACCATGACTTTTGCCATTTTATCCTTAATGATGTTTTATAATTCACTATATTTTGTGGAAGCTTTAGGGGTATTTTAGTTGTTTTAACAAAAGAACAGCTTATCAACATTTTTTAACCAAACACGTCGACTGCTTATTACAGTTTCAGCACTTCTATCCGAAAACGTAGCCGCTTATTTATAAAATCAGTTTCAACACTTAAAAATGCTTTTCAGCATTTCAAGCTTATCAGCTATCTATAATCAACTAAACCAAACGGGCTCTTAGTACGTATTCGTAATTGTCTCGTGTCTGGTTATTATAGTGCAGTTATGCCGAGGAATGATGGGGTTCTGGTTATTTAGTGTACATGATGCATTTTAAGATGTAGACAATCATGTAACTCTGAACAAGCTAATTCAAGAGTAACCTTATAGGCTTATACAGTGGCTATTCGGAATGAAAGAAAATAAATTGGTTATGTTTTATCGAATGTGGAAAACTATTTTTATATTATTGTAATGGTTGAGTAGGAATGGGAAGATTGGTTGGAGGTACTTTTAGTAATGTGTAGGGGTTGCAGCATAAGGAGTTACTCTTGTAGTACTTTGCCTAAAGTTTAGAAAGTTTTAGTTAATGAAGCCCAAGTCTTTGTAACTTCTGACCCACTTATCTTTGCAATTTGCCCTAAGAGTTAACAAACTCTGGAGAGCTATGAAGTTATGCTTCTTAATTGCCAGTTTGAAAGTCCTACAAGGCTGCCCCTTAAGTTGTGCCAACTTTTTTTTTTTTGGGGGGGGAGGGGGGGGGTGTACCCCACGTAGCTGTCTAACTTAAAATGCTGTCTTTCCATTGAAATTGAGAAGTAAAAGTTCGTGTTGAAAAAAGCGTATGATTTTTAGGTCACTTCAGCTGAAAAGTTGATGTTTTAAGAGCTTATCTTGTGGTGGAAACCTTCTATGAGCTCTCCCAGATATCTGCTTGATGTAAAAAACAGAGTGGAGGTCGTCTTTGTGCCTTTTAGTTTCTAGTGTGTGGTGCTTTTGCTTGCACCAATTCGAGTTCCTACGTACCTTAAGTGAATTAAGGCCCCCTTCAGTGAATTAAGTCTGTCTCTTGCTTAACCTGGGGGCCAAAGGAATGCCAGGAGATCCTTGCATGTTATCTTTTTCAAGGATTTTATGCTGGTTTCATCCCTCTCCTTTCTCTGTGCTTTTGCCTTCATATTCCTGGAGGCTAAGTGTTCAAGTATATCTTGTATGTTGGCACATTCGGTTTATTCTGAAGCTTTTTAGAAGCTCAACTTATAATCATGTCTAGGCTTTGTTGTGTATCCTTACCTGTCAATAGGGCGCCTCACAATTTTCATTCTCAAATCACGACCATTATTTTCTTGTTTATTGACTCATTCCAGTTTTAGTGAAGCTTTGTAGAAGCTCAAGTTAGAGATATATCTCGGTTTTGTTGCCTGCATGTTTGCATGTCAATAGTACTCTCACAACTTTTATTCTCAAAATATCGTAAATCATTTTTTTTGTTTAGCCTGTTACCCTTCCTTTTCCTTCTTACTTATCAGAGAATGATCCATTCCTTTTCCTTCAAATTTGAAGGTTCAGCCAAACAACCTTGATACTTCTAATGACACGCCATCTGAAACGAGAAGACCTGCTGTGATGGAAACTTTGTCAACGGAGGAGATGCAAGAACGAATGGACCAGTTTGCTTACATCATGCAGCAAAAGTTTTTATTGGGAGAAGATAGTCTGGATTACTCAAAAATTGACGGGGATGAGACCTTGGATGATCATTGGATGAAAGAAGAAAATTATGATGCTGAAGAAAAGTACTTTGATGATGATGATTGAGCTTAAATACTGACATGACGCAGGGTGTGATTTTTGTTTTTGACATTACAAGTTTCTACCATGTATATGTTGTTAGCCTTTTATGCAGATATGCTTAGGTTTTGTGGCTGAAGACAGTTTTAGGGTTGTGGATGGCTAAGATTTGGTTCTTGGAGTTGCTTCCGAGCCATCTTCTTGTGTTAACCTTACAGTTACTTGATTTCTGGGAGTAGCTAGCAAGTTTATACTACAATTCAAGCCTGTCAAAAAAAAATTATATTACAATTCAGCAGCCACACTAGAGTGAAAGAGACATTGAAATGCTAACTTAGCAGCCACACAAGAGAAGGATAGAGATTCTTGTCCAGATAAGTGACATTGTGCTCAAGTCGCAGAACTCGGAATTACTTTAATAGGAAGGAAT
The DNA here is from genome assembly GCF_000715075.1 of Nicotiana tabacum. NCBI lineage: Eukaryota > Viridiplantae > Streptophyta > Magnoliopsida > Solanales > Solanaceae > Nicotiana > Nicotiana tabacum. The sequence goes on from NC_134101.1 coordinate 22,486,862, forward strand.
CTATGCCAATTGATAAAGTAGAAAACTTAGGGATTTTGAGAAGCTTCCTTGTTTGGATTGATTTTATTGGTCTCTGTACAATAACTGACTTTATTGGACATATTTGTTGTTTGGGAGTAGGGACTCTACATGTTGATTTAGAGTGAGTGGCTGCTACTCCAATTCCATATAAAGATTTAAACATCTTTTATCTTCTTATGCCTACAATTACCTTTAACAAGAGGTATTAATTTGAAAATTTTGGAGCTCTCATATCAAGTTCTACAGTTAATATCTTTTTATCTGCCTAAGTGTTGGCATGGACGCATGATTATTAAATCAACTTTAATCACTAGTGTTCTCTTATTCATCAAAGAAATAAAATAGAAAGACAACCAATTTAATCCCTGAAACTACAACAATAGGTTACAATTTTACCAAATTGACATGCACAAAGATACTCAAAATACTACAGTCCCTTGTGAAGTCAGCAGTGACAAAAATACACGTATACAATCGCACCAAAGATAAAATCTCCAAGCGACAATACACTAGCATTAACCATCCGAAAAAATCGTCTAAGCAAAGCTAAGCCCTTACCGCCGGTATATTATCACCTTCTCCGGTCACAATTCCCTCATTTTCTCTCTCCAAAAATCACCGATAAGCATAAATTAGAGAGAGAAATGGGATAACACTTTCCCTTCATCAAAAAGCCCAATTTCTCTCTCCTCGTTCGTTTTCTCCGACACCGAAACCCTAGGATTCGAGTGATTTCAAGTGTTGTGAAAGCTGAGGAGAGAGAGAGATGTACAAAGAAAGGAGAGGTGGCGGTGGATCGAAGGCGGAGATGGGACATGTAGTAGGTGATAGGAAGAGATTAAATGAAGCGTTGGATAAGCACTTAGAGCGGTCCTCTCCCTCTACCTCCGCTACTACTGTTAGGTGTGCTAACGGAAAGGATAATCGCTTTTCCATTTCCAAATCAAAGGACCAGCTCAGGAACTCTGCTGCTCCTCCTCCTGATAATAAGTGCTCTGATGGTATATATACACACACAGACACACACTATACTCCTTCCATTCCTATTTTATACTAATGGTAATTGACTTGCACAGAGTTTAAAATGCTAATTTAACTCATACACACACAAACACACATGTATGCACGTATTTTTTTAGATAGTATTAGTGCTAGTGGAAAAATATATAATTTTCTCTTGAAAATGGAAGAACAATATTAGAGTGATAGTTGAAAAGTTCAATAGGGAAAATATCACGACAAATTTTTAACATTTGGATATTAAGGAATTTGAATTCTTGAAAGTTGTGAAAGTTTGGATGGAAATGGAGTAATGTTAAACATTCTAGACATCTCAAAATGGAATTGAAACATCGTTATATAGTTGGAACAAAGTCTTGTGTGCACCTCGACTAATTCCATTGCATATCTGCTACTTTCCACCAGCACAAGTGCCGCGTAACTGTACCCACTAACAGCTTGTTTGGATGGTTGTTATTTGTTGTATTGTATCGTATTATTACTTTAAATACAATGTTTGTTTTGATTGTTACTTAAATCTTATTGTATCGTATCGTTAAATCCGTAGTTACGTAACAATGAAAAGTGACACTTTATGGATCGACCGATTTGGTGTGGTCGCGTCGTTACCTTATTTTGTTCTCTCATCTTATCCTTATTATTAAATAATTTTATTTTATCTTTTACCCTACCTATTTATATAATAGTTCTATTTCGTACCTTATTTTTTCTTAATAATATTGCAAGTTCATTCTTCATATTATTGCTTCATGCCATCATGAAACGACGACAAATAATACAATATATCCAAACATTGTATACATAAAAAAGATACAATACAATACAATATAAGATTATACGACATTGTGAAAGGATACATAACTACCATCCAAACAAGCTGTAAGGCTTGGGCATATAGGAAGAGATCACATAGTGTTTTTTGTCTTCACTGAGATTTGAACATGAGGCCTCATGGTTCTCCCCAACTTTATTAACAACCAGGCCACACCCTTGGTTGCGGTTGTTGCTACCTTTCTTTTTTCAATGTGTGATGCTTGTTGGTCCTAGTGCACAATTTGAAATTTAGTTTTATGGTTAGAGATTTCAACTGGAAAGAGTATTGATAATTAGAATCACATTTTTAAGGCATGATGTAAAGTTGAGGAGTTTACAAGTGTTAAGCTTTTTCTGCATTGGGGTACTGATGAAGACTGGCGATATTAAAGCTTCATGTGGCAGTATGTTGATTCTGGTGCTAGTCTTGTTGTTATTATAACTTCAGGGTAATACATGTCTTTTTAATCTTTTAAGGTCTGAACTCTCTGAATGACAAGAAAATAAAAAGGTGAGAGTTGATTGCAATGGCATAAGTTTTTTTGGAGTTCAATTGGTAGAAGCATTAATTCACCTGTGTGGTCTGAACTCTCCTAAACCTTCATGTTAAAGTTTGTGCTTGTGTTTCCGTTTTACAGCAGAATCTGAAACAGACAGTGAGGCGTCAGATATTAGTGGTTCTGAAGGAGAAGACACTTCATGGATCTCATGGTACTGCGGCCTACGTGGGAATGAGTTCTTCTGTGAAGTTGATGATGATTACATCCAAGATGACTTTAACCTGTGTGGTCTAAGCAGCCTTGTTCCGTATTATGACTACGCACTTGATCTGATTCTAGATGTCGAATCTTCTCACGGTGAGTTTTATGTTTTCAGATTGGAGCACTTCTTTCTGCTATATACGAAAATTTGCACGTCCGAATGCACTCTAAAGTTTCTTTTGCTGTCATGATTGTCCTTTAATTGATTGGCCTGATTCGTTTCTCCTCTGTTCTCTTAGTTAGCATTTGTAGTTAATGAAAATTAGACAGACCATATTACTAATGGTTTGGCATTTAGAGAGATTTGTTTACCGTTATGGATCCAATAATTATGTTAGCTGATCCCTATCAAAAGAATAATTATGTTAGCTGATATTTGATACTCTCTCAGGTGGAATGTCTTAATAATCTGTCTTATGTGCATGTATTATAACCTGCATTTGATAAGATGATTGTTGAATTAGTTTGCCATGTGCTGTACTACTATGCATCTGGAGTTCTGGAGCGGGGCTCTTATGTGTTGCTAATTTGAAGGAAATCATGTCTTCTACTTGAGGGTTTTAAAGGACATCGGAGAGGAACAGAATCTGCATTTAAATTCTCTGAGAAGTAAATGTTGCATTGGTGACTGGTCAAATAAAAATAGCTCCCGAGCATGATGTACTGAAAATGAAGACTGGTTTGCTGAGTTAGCTTCCAATATAGTTTTGTAATCTAGTGATAAACTTGCCAAATGAACTAACCTACAGTTGAAGAAACATAACATTGGTTTCTTCAATAAGAATTTGTTGAAAGTAAACATCTATTTTGGATATGACGTGCTGTTTAGAGTGGACTTTGTGATTGGTATTTTTCTTGTATCTTAGAGGAGACCTTTGGCCTTCTATAGTTACAACTACTGTAAATTTGAAGATTTTTCTTTATATAAGATTGTACTAGCAACTTGATGTGAGAAGCATTTCTTGATTCCATAATAGAAGTCATGTTTACACCAATAGGATTTAAAAACGGAAAAGGGTCAAATATACCCCTTTACTATTAAATATTGTTCAATCCTATCCCCCGTTATACTATTCGTTTGTATTTACCCTTACCGTCAATCAAAGTTTTTTAATATACCCCTAATTTAAAGTTCTATTCATAATAGAAGATGCAACGTGTTTGGTAGATGTCCAAGAGTTTACTGCTGTGGACAACCATGCCTCCCTGTTGGTCAGTCAGACATTCCTCGACAAAGCAGGGTGAATATATACTGCCCTCGATGTGAAGATGTGTATACACCTCGGTCAAGATATCATGAGAGTATCCTTTTTGTTCAACTCTGTTATTACTTAATGCAACATACTTTAGTGCAAACAATATGTTGAAATAGTAGATTTAGTAGATTACGTTCTTTCTCCGGGTATGAATTTTTCCCTTTTGGAAGGCCCCTGTTGTGGCAATTCAACAATAGTTACTATAACTAATAAGAAGCATAGTAAAGTCAGTGTAGAATAATAGAATCTCTTATTAGCTTATGAAGGAAGGAAGGAAATGTAGCTTTGAAAGCAGCAAGGAGGCATTAGGGGAAACCTAGATTCAAGGTCGGAGAATCGGAAACAGACTCGAAAACGGAACCCTGTCTCTAGCGGTCTCTTGGGTTCTTTCTTTACAATCAGTCCAGGCCAGTAGCTGCTCCTGGCTTCCGGACGGCTAGAGCCCTGACAGATAGAGCGAAGGGTCCATAAGGAGAGGACCCAAGGCTTGTCGTAAATAAGAGTTGTATACGATAAGTTTGTAGTCTTTCTTATTCGCGAGAATTTCTTCTCTCTGGTCGTGTCTCCTCACTAAGTGGCTGCACACACCTGTCTTAAAGATAGAGTCAAGCAGGAGACAGGTATTTACTTGTTCTTTTTCTGACATGTGTAAACGAACTTGACCTGTGTGGTTTAAAAGGAAGTGAAAGACTCCACTAATGTGGTAGGACTTGTAGATCTCACCTACCCCGGGAAAATTAAGTTATTGGCATATTCCATTATTCTCTCCTTATTTGTTTCCCGGCATCTAGTTCCTTTTTCTTAATAAGTCTGTCATTTTCTGTTTTACTAATTTGAAAGCGCAGTAGAATCATGTCCTGTATCTCCCTAGCTTGAATTGGGCTTGCAGCTTTCATCTCATGGTGAAAGTTGTGAGGATATAAGTGTTCCGGGAAATTTGGGATGTTAAATCCACCTTAGAGTTAGCAGCCAGCATTTTTAGTCATGTTAGCTTTTATGGAGTCTCTTAGTCCCATCAGGGGTTTATATACACTAGAAAATATAGAGAACTTTTATGTTTTTTTTAAAAATATTTTGTATACTATTGACCTAAGATGAGCTTAAATGGAATCACATATCAGTGAGGATTCTTATAGCTTACCCCAACTTGACACATTTGAAGAGGGAATCAATCTGTGAACACTGTTGAATCTGTCGACACATTTGGACATTTACTACCAAGTAATGCAGTGATGATATTATTATTCTATTTTCCATTTTAGCATCTATAACAATGTTGCTTAAGCATTTCCTTTACTGTGCCAAAGACATTGATGGAGCTTATTTAGGAACCACGTTCCCGCACCTATTCTTGATGACTTATGGACACCTCAAGCCACAGAAGATTTCTCAGAGCTATGTTCCCAGAGTGTTTGGTTTCAAGGTCCACAAGCCGTGATCCTGGTAGTGACCTACTGGCAATTGTATCCTTATTAATGTGCTAGGAGAGGTAATACTTTTAATAGCACATCTAGAATTGTTAAGGTTCTGTTGTAGGTTCTCTATTTTCATATAGGCTTTCGAAGATACTGTAACAAGTTAACTTGAGCTACTTATGTATGGAGTTACTTTCTGTGCTACAATTTGTGCCTTTTCCCTGTGAGAATCTCTCAGACTGCATTACATACTTTTTTGTTGCCTGAGTTTTATGTCAATGTACAACCATGCATCATAATTTCCATTTTTCACAGATATTTCGTACATGGCATGTACGATGGACCTCTTTCAGCCTATGGTTTCACCTTTAGTCTGTGATTTTTGTCAAAAGGAGTCCGTCAAATATAGTTTTCATCACTATCACACTGCGCTCTTGAATAGTTGTTATGATGTGTCTATAAAAGCCTTTTCTTTGATTTTCCTCGACTTCTGATTTACATTATTTTACAGGGTGAAAGGGGGTCTTGTGCAAATAGTAATTTTTCATATTGTGGCCGAGTCAGTCATAAAAACTGCAGCCTCAAGGACTTTGGTTTAATGGCAAATGTATAACAGTGGCAGGATGTGCGGTAGGTGCACATCGCAATTTGAAGGCCGACCTCACTGTTACGCTGAGTTTGGTACTTAAATAGAGAAGGGTAGAGGGGAAACTCATTGTCCATTAATCTTAAAAGCTTAAAATAAAGGCTGAATACATGAGGAGACCCTTAAACTTGTCCAAATTTTTCATATAGACACTTGAACTATGCCTTGTTCCTATTGAACATTTAATCCAACCTCAAGTGTACCTATTACACCCAATTCAGTAACATGGAACTGTGCGTGTAAGACACATTCTTTAAGAGCGTGAGAGGCCATATTTTCTTTTTAATTTTTTTTTTTTTTTTTTTACGTTCTCCTTCCTCCTATCTCTCCCCTCCTAGATCTCCACCACCATATACCACCACCCTCCGCCATACTTCTGTCTTGCCGCGACATACCTCCTCTTCTCCTTGCCCGTTTGATCTCCGTCACTCCCACCACTTTTACCACCACATTCATTCGTTTCCTTTCCTCTTTTCTCTGTTCATACCATCACTGCCGCTGCCACCAACCAGAGGCAGATCCAGGATTTGAAAGTTGCGGGTGCCACCATGTTATGCATACAGTATACATGTCAGTAGTTACAAAGACAGATTAAGAATAATGGGTCGGTTCGGTTAGTTTTTGGTTAATTTAAATAGGCCTTTCATTTACAAATCAAATAAGTTCGATTTTAGTTCGAATTTTTAACACTTAATTTAAACACATTCTAAATAAAAATGCAAAAGAAAAATATCATTTCATGAAAGAGCGCATTCAATATAAATATTTACTTAAAGAGTAGCTTAACTATATTATATATTCTTTGTTTGACTAGATTAATTTACTTGTATTGTTCTTTGTTTATTTTTTCATCTTAATTTTTGAGTTATATGACAATTATTTTCAAAGAAAAACCTTCAACATTCAACATATAATATTCGACTCAAAACGACTATCAATCAAGCCATTTAATTTTTTTTCAAAACCCAATAGAAAATATTGCTCAAATTATATTCCAATATATAAATTAATATCGTTTCATTAAAAATAAAGAAATTATATGCTAATTAAAATCAATTCAAATTACCTATAGAAAATAATTGTTCATAAAGTAAGGTATAATGATAGAACCAAAATGAGGACTGAAAATTAAAAAAAATGAAGAAGAGAGAGGGAAAGAACCGAAAAAGAAGGAAAAGAGGCTTACCCGAAAATAAAAGAAATTTTAACAAGTAGAAAAAATAAAAAATAAAAGGAGCTGCTCCAACAGAAATCTCGAACTTGCATGAGGCCAAGAAAAGTCTTCAAAAGGAAAGCTGAACATTAGGCCGTAGATCCGCTCCTGCCCCAACCGCACTTTAATTTAGAGAAATGCTGAAGGTTGGAAGTTTTTTAGACAATGCTAATGACACACTGAATGAATTTAAATGCAGTACGTTGAAAATGAATTCCAAACATACCGTGAATGTTTAGCTATCAACATTAAAGGGATGCCATTTCAACAATCCTAAACCACCATTCTTTTGGAGAAATCCAAACACCATTTGAATATAAGCTCCTTCTTCTACCTCCAGTTTCGCTCCTCCAACAATCACTATCCCTGCTGCTTCACCGCCACCAGTTAGCTCTCCACCACCGACTCCGTGGCCGGCTGCTGCCATGGAACCCCCAGAAATTTACAACCTTCCACCATCGTATTGTCTTTAATATGTTTCTCGACGTAAAGAGGAAGAACGAAGAAGACAGGCTAAAGTGTTTCCACCGCCGGCCACCATCGGTCAATGCCTTCTTTTTTATTTTTGACCGTTTTCCTTTCTTCGTTGATGTGTCAATGTTTCATTGGTTTGATCTGCCATGTTATTGGCAAGTGATATTCACTCACTCTAGTTTATTTAGAGTTGTCAAATTTGTGTTCAATTGGTACATTTTTCATAGAGATTAAGTGTTTAATAGGAATAAGGCTTAGCTTGGGTGTCCAAGTGAAAATTTTGGACAAGTTTAAGGGGCCATGTATGTATTCAGCCTAAAATAAAGGTAAAAATATAATTCGCCTAACCAATTGATGCAAATTCTTTTCTTTTGCATACTAGTAAAGCTAAATTAACTTACAACAACAACAACCCAGTATAATTTCATTAGTGAGGTCTGAGAAGGGTAGTGTGTACGCAGACCTTACCCCTACCCTGGGGTAGAGAGGCTGTTTCCGATAGACTGTCGGCTCCCTCCCTCCAATAACTACTCATCTTGTTCTTGGATAACTCGAACTCACAATCTCTTGATTGAAAGTGGAGGGTGCTCACCATGTAGCAACCCACTCTTGACCAAAGCTAATTAACTTATGGTTCATGTTTAACACGTAAAAAGCCTTTTCGCTCAAACCAAACAAGTCAAAAAGAAGAAATTCAATATGCAAGTGACGTTGGCTTTCTTTGTAGATCAGTGCACATTTTGTGGTTATCATCTTAGAAACTGGATGATATTGGTCCAAATTGGATATTATTATAACTTTTTTTAATTCGTCTTACTCTACGGCCTAAGTAACTCGGAGTCATTAAATGTCAATCACCTGAACTTGGATGATCAAGAATTTATGATGTTAAATCTTGACATAAGTTTTATATCTCCATTCATGTGGTTGACTTTACCATGCTAGTAAACTCACATTCCAGTAAAGAATCAGCGCATCAAATTTCAAGCTACAGCCTGTTTTATTATAAAGGCTGTTGCCCAGTAAGTGTGTTCATATTCGGTTTGAATCGATTTTTTCCTAAAAAAAATTAAAAAAAAAGCAGACCAAGTAAGTCAGTTTTTCAAATATTGGAACTTAATCAAACCAATTAAGTCAGTTTTTTATCAATTCGATTTATGTAGATTTTTCGATTTTTTATCGATTGTTTTTCTTATATATGACACACATTACCAAACACATATTCCGGCTACTATATTTTAAACGTAATACTATCAAACCAATTGCTCTTTAAAAAATTCATTATTTACCAAAATATATTGATAATAATTGAATCAAATAGTGATAAATAATTTAAGGACTCAACTAAAAATAAATTATTTTCAATAGAAAATTTATTCTTGTACTTAGCAAAGAAAACTACCAATCAAACTAGAATTTAAAAGCAAAGAACTAGATTACTATAATAGCAATCAACATGCACCACAAAATTTTAGAAACCTTGAATAAAATAATATATATATATAGGTGTAATAATAAATTCTAAATAGCTACTTCTAAAGTCGGTTTGGTTCGATTTTTTCAGTTATTTTTTTTATCAAAACCAAAACCAAACCAAATTTAATTGATTTTTAAAATTCAAAACTAAAACCAAACCAAACCGAAAGAGTAATTTGATCGGTTTGGTTCGATTTTTCAAGTTTTTATCAACACCCCTATACTGCCTACCAGTGAATGTAACACAAACCGGTTACCAAGTTGACCATATTTAATGCATCCAGATAACTCTAAACTTGAGTGCAACGAGAGGCAATAATGATAGCAATCATCTCGGATTAAACTAGGTTTTCCCTACAATAGACTGAGCTGGTTCACAACCATCAAAATTTCACGAGGAAAAACAACACTGATCTTGAAACACGAACGTTGCCATAAAAGATAAAACGTGCTCAACTCTCAGTCTGCTCCCTCAGTCTGCGAATTGTGCTCCTAACAGTCACAGCACTTGCAGTGCTGTTGCAAAGGAAAGAAGAAATAGTTAACAATCACAAAAAGTGAAACTTGGTGTTATTGCTAAGAGAAAAAAAGGAATTATTTGACAACAAAAGGGAAAACTATAACCACATTCAAAGAGTAATTACTTCAATGTATATGCGCCGCCAGCTTTTACTTTGCCACAATCTTTGCAGCCCCATATCCCCACTGCCTTTCTCTTCACAGCATACTGAACATAAAAATAAGAATCCGGTAAGCACAATGAGCACAATTATAAAGCAGACTAATGCTCTGTAAAGAACAGAAATGCAGAATTGCGGCACAAATATGGTAAATATCACATTCCTAAACCAGAAAACCATACCTTTCCACAAAACTCACAGAAGTACTTGCTATGCTGGCTAACCTCCATCTTCTTAATCTGCTTCCGCAGACTAGCACCATAACGGGTGCCTGAAAATAGAGAGGAAATCAAGTCAGGGAGGACAACTTTATCAAGAATTAAAAGCACATAAAATTTCAACTTCAGAAGACATGCTAATCATCTTACATCACAGGAGATGTAAAAAACTATAGCATTTCGTAAAAGTTCTCATCATTTTAGCCACAAGAAAATGGGAAACTAAAACAAGTTCAGAAGAGCACAAGTGGTCCTTAAATTTACCAAACGGGCCCAACAGCTATAGAATCAGAAGCATAAACAGTCAAGCATAGCCCTTAATAAAGTTACACTTAGAAATGCATGAATCTTCATAAAGGCAAAGGTGACCATAAGAAGGAAAAAAAGAGGTAATAAGTAACCATATACATACCATACTTCCCAACTATTCCAGCCTTCTTTGTCCTCTTAGTCTGCAGCAAAGATAGTATATCGACTTCAAAATTTGGCTTTGAAATGGATAACTTTGAAAAGAGCTTAACTGAACAGAGTTCTATCTACACTGGCTCAACAAGGTCTAGATCTAGGTCTTCCATCCAGTTGTAACCATAGTGAATCCATAAAAACTACAGGGTAGCTGGCCTCTATGTCAGTTTTTTTTTAATAAGGTAATTAGGATATCATTAATAGGCATCAAGAAGATGCAGAGATTACAAAAGAAGGGAGATGTCAGCTCTAATACAAAAAAAGATATCATAAGACTAAGGAGCTGACAAAATCCAAAAACATATCAGAATTATTTACCAGGGAAAGATTCACCCAACTGAAAAGATTAACCAAACATTTAGCATGTATGTCAGTTTTTCAATCATAAACAAGTTGCTAAACTGGATAATTGACCTCCCACAATCCAAGCCATCTAACAGCTGCCTCAATTGGATATTTGGATATACTATTTGAGAAGACATGGTAATAATGTAAAAGAATCGATATCTTGCACATGTTACTGTTTACAGTATCTCAATACATTCTTCAGCCTGACACTGCTAGTGCTATATGAAACATATTTGAAATCTCACTTCGCTTAGCAAAGACCCAATAAAATATTACACCTTATAAATGAGGATCTCGTTTTATTTTGTGAAATAATAGTAATATGAACTGCATGTACATGGCGCTACTTGCACTGGCTCAACTGGGCCAATATCTTGCACATGTTACTGTTTACGGTATCTCAATACATTCTTCAGCCTGACACTGCTAGTGCTATATGAAACATATTTGAAATCTCACTTCGCTTAGCAAAGACCCAATAAAATATTACACCTTAAAATGAGGATCTCGTTTTATTTTGTGAAATAATAGTAATATGAACTGCATGTACATGGCGCTACTTGCACTGGCTCAACTGGGCCAATATCTTGCACATGTTACTGTTTACAGTATCTCAATACATTCTTCAGCCTGACACTGCTAGTGCTATATGAAACATATTTGAAATCTCACTTCGCTTAGCAAAGACCCAATAAAATATTACACCTTATAAATGAGGATCTCGTTTTATTTTGTGAAATAATAGTAATATGAACTGCATGTACATGGCGCTACTTGCACTGGCTCAACTGGGCCAATATCTTGCACATGTTACTGTTTACAGTATCTCAATACATTCTTCAGCCTGACACTGCTAGTGCTATATGAAACATATTTGAAATCTCACTTCGCTTAGCAAAGACCCAATAAAATAGTACACCTTATAAATGAGGATCTCGTTTTATTTTGTGAAATAATAGTAATATGAACTGCATGTACATGGCGCTACTTGCACTGGCTCAACTGGGCCAATATCTTGCACATGTTACTGTTTACAGTATCTCAATACATTCTTCAGCCTGACACTGCTAGTGCTATATGAAACATATTTGAAATCTCACTTCGCTTAGCAAAGACCCAATAAAATATTACACCTTATAAATGAGGATCTCGTTTTATTTTGTGAAATAATAGTAATATGAACTGCATGTACATGGCGCTACTTGCACTGGCTCAACTGGGCCAATATCTTGCACATGTTACTGTTTACAGTATCTCAATACATTCTTCAGCCTGACACTGCTAGTGCTATATGAAACATATTTGAAATCTCACTTCGCTTAGCAAAGACCCAATAAAATATTACACATTATAAATGAGGATCTCGTTTTATTTTGTGAAATAATAGTAATATGAACTGCATGTACATGGCACTACTTGCACTGGCTCAACTAGGTCAAAATCTAGTTCTTCTATCGAATTGTTGCAAAAGTGATCCATACAAAATACAGAGTAACTAGCCTCTATGTCAATATTTCAATCATAAGATAGTTGCTGAACTGCAATATCTAACCTCCCAATGCAAGCGATCTACCTGGCTGCCTCATTGGGATGTACTATTGAGAAGAAATGGCAGCAATCCAGAAGAATTGATGTCATCCACATGTTACTGTTTACAGTAAAATCATTGAAACATAATTCCAACAAAGCCATTTCACAGACGAAAGTTAAGAAATTTTTTTTGGCATACCCCAATATGTCATATTCAAAGCAGCGAACTAATTAGCTTATTGAACTCATTTCATATATATAACTGAACAATTATAATTTATTTTTTTTTAAAAAGTACATTCATACTCGTAATCATATCGACAAATTTTGTGGGCAGTGGCACTTGCAATACTAACTTAAAATCCGTCTATCCAAAAAGAACTATGAAAACCCCTCTGAACAAGCGCTCAGTAAATCATAACACAACGATACTCGCTCAAAATAAGGGCGGAAAAGCCACAAAAAGAAATGAACATCAAATGTGTGCATAAATTATAGTTGCATAAACACCAAAAATTCATGCATAATACAAAAATAGCGTACCATATTCGCTGTGAATGGAGATCCCCGGATTTGAGAGAGGGAGCAGCTGTTGCTGAAAGGCGATATAACAGAAGAAAACCCTAGCTTTCCCTTTCGTTCGCCATTTTATACCTTCAGATAGTAATCAGTTTCGCACTTTCGCTAGACAAACTGTGGATCGGGCAAGGATTGGCCCATTTGGGTGATGTTCAGACTGATCCAAATCATTTTGGGCCTCCGAGCATATAAAGGGTGATTTGCTAGAATGGCCTTCGAAGTAGATGATGATCTTGATTTTTTACGGCATGGTATAACAACATACTCATATAATTGGCAGAAAATAGCCCTAGTTATAGATATTGGCATCAAATAGCTAATAAATGTATATCACAATAATAATATGCATATCACAACTTTTTTCTTCTTCTTTGTCTATATCAACATGTATATTAAAATTTTATTTTCATTCTTTGTATATAAATAATATTATTCTTTGTATATCGATAATATAAAATTATATATATAGTTATTGCTGCATTTATATCAATGTATATCACAATAAAAATATTGTATTATTTGTATATCACAGTGTATAGCACATCAGATATGTGTATACCAAAATAGATATCATAAGTTTATTTTTCTTCTTTGTATATATCAAAAATTAATTTTCTTTGCATACCAAAATATTATTTACTCCCGCAATTATATTTATTATTTTTATATTTTAGAACTTGCTCAAACATGCTATATAAAAAATATCCTTTTTGATCAATAATTAATAATTATATTATTTGTATATCACAGTATATAACATAATAATAATGTGTATATCAAAACAAATTATTAAAATTTTATTTTTCTTCTTTATATAACACATTTCAAATTAAAAACTCAAGTTCAAGACGACTCCACATGTGTATCCCCTATTGTAACCCGTGTATATCTCTAAGTACATCAATGATATCTCATGTATATTATGTGTGTATGTTTATATCCATGAAAATTTGTGTTATATATATGATATACAATGTGATATACACAGACGTCAATAAATAAATTGTGTTGTATACATCATATACAAAGTGATATACACAGACATCCTAAAAACTTGTGTGTGATATACACTGATGTACACGATATACAACGTGATATACACATGTCGCAATTGGATTTTTAAGTCTGATTTTTTTACGTGAAACCAATCTAAATCACTTCTAATCTTGCTCAAATTTTGGATATAGCCTTGTTTAGGCATTTTCAACCAATTTCAATCACACAAACTCATTCAATCCAAACAAACAAAAAAAGGAAGAGAGAAGAAAAACGAAGTTGAAATATATTTTTTTCTCTCTTAGTTTTTACTAATCTTGCTCAAATTTTATATATAGCCTCGTTTAGATATTTTCAACTAATTTCAGTCACACTCACTCATTCAATCCAACCAAAAAAAAGAATAGAGAAGAAAAACAAAGTTGAAATATATTTTTTCTCTCTTAGTTTTTGCTTCTGATTTTCTCTGATGTGAGATCAACCTTACCTTTTTATCCCACTGATTTTTTTGCATAATTTGCAAGAAATTTTGCTAAACTATGAGAGAAAAGAGAAGAGATAGAAGAAGGAATACAAGGAGAGAAAAGGGGTGGGAAGTCAAAATAAGCGTGTAGGATTTTTTTGAGAAAGAATATAAAAGAGAGTAGTTTTTTTAAGATTTGGCTATATAATACTAATTATTTGGGGCTATCTTTGCCAAACCTAATATAAGGCTAAAAAAAATTACCAATTCATGTTATGTGTTGTTATAGGATACCAATTTTTCTTTTTTTACCATGCTTGTCCCACGTGCAGAACTTTAATTTTAACAATTATTTCCTCTTGCTTGCCCATCTTGCTTGTCCTATGGGCAACACTTTTGAATTTTAAAAAAGTTTGCTCATGAGGCAAGTGCGGGTTAAAAAAATCAAGATCATCCATTTTCAAGGTGATTAGATTTAATTTTCTGAGCATATAATTATATTTTTGGGCCGCCCGAAAAAATAATAGCCGATAGTTGTATATGTTTTGTACATTAAGTATAAATATACATATAATGTATATAAATGTATCTATAACATACATATTATATACATTATCAATGTATATATTTTGTATATTTGGGCTACCCCTTATGATTATTTTGGTCCATCAGGCCAAAATAAAAATTCCAATCTTTTAATTATTTATGTATAAATTTCTTTCTTGAAAATTACGATTTTGACTGTGGAATGAAATTTTTGTAATTGGTAAAATTCTTTCCACATGATAGCAACTTCGTCACTTGCTGTGTAGATATTATGAGTTTTAATGTATTTCATATGTTCTATGTTTAATGAAGATTCCAAGTATTTTTCTAGCCGGAGCTTACATCCAAAGTTCATACATAAACTTAAAAATGTGTATTTTCAATGAGAAAAGATTTTCTAAAGAGTTTCTTGTCACTTAATCTCAACAACAGAAAATCCTTTGCTACGGTACTCTATTTTATAGTTTTTCACCTGCAGAAACCATACGCATACAATACGCAAAATTAGAAGGTAAATTTCACAAATCGTGTCTAAACTAATAATTTATCGCACTGTACCTAAACACTATCTTCATATAACAGAAAGTACAAGTCCATATTTTTGTTACTAATAAAAGATAATTTTTAATAGAGAAAATTACATCCTAATACAGCCCACCAACATACATTACAATCGGATGACCCATATACAACTTTGTAAAGCTATAGCCCAAAAATAATAGGCTTCAACATCCACCTCTAAATGGGTTCTCGAAACTGCTATTTTATTTTTTTAAAGCTCAAACTTCTAACGCAATCCCTGAATCAGTAATTGTGACTCAAACATTCGTCCGACAAATCAAATTCATTTGGATGGTTTAAGGTATTTTTTGAGAAATTTAGAGTTACTGTTATTTAGACTTGTTAGAAATAGTTGAAGGAGGTTGTCTACCAACGTGAAGTTATTTAATGGAGATTTGGACTAATTTTGAACAAGAATTACAATTGCAAATTGTGGAAGATAAAGATGAACAAATATATTTGCAATACACTATGTGTATAGGCGTAAGAAGAAGAAGAAGAAGAAGAAGAAGAAGAAGATTCATGGGTCGTTTCGCAATCGAGCTACCCACCTACATCAATATTTCTAACTTTTAAATCTCTGTATGAATTTTGAACAAAAATTACAATTGCAAATCGTAAAGATGTTCGTCTAGAGACGCGCATGTCATGTAAATATTGTTGTGTTATATATATATATATATATATATATATATATATATATATATATATATATATATATATATATATATATATATATATATATATTTAAAAAACCAAATTACCTGTATTACTCACTTTTTAAACCCATCAACCCATTTCAATGGTCATCCTAATTAATTACACCTACCATTGTTCTATGACAAAAATGATAAGATAGATGGCAACAATGGTTCTGATTGAGTAGTAAGTATTTCTTCATATTTAATTAGAGGTTTCAGATTCAAGCCTTGTATAGAGAAACTTTTGTTGGGAAGCGCTTTACTTCAATGTAAAACTTTCCGTCATGAATTCGAATTTCATTGGATTCCAATGCGAATATTGGACACGGAATGAGGAACCCCCAAAAAATTGATAAAGTAGACCATGTTAGTATTCTTTGTAGATTGAATTTGTGGCAAAAGATATTTTAAATATGTTTTTAATATGAATTTCTAGAAATCATTTAAATTTAATCTTGGTTAAGGTTCAAATTTTCTTTTTCCAACAATAATTTCCTAGAGACGCACACATGGTTGTACAATATTGCTTTTGGAGGCATAATATGAATTTGCTTTATCTCTATTCTTTTCTCCTTTCTCCTTTCTCCTTCTCTAGTCTTTCTTTATTTGTACCATGTTACGTTGGGGGCATCTCATCATTTGGATAAATGACAAATTTATTTCATAGAATAATAGTAAGATCGCGTCTCTGTCATTTTGATGACGGGTAAGATACCTGTCATTCGTCGAAAATATTGTGAACTTTTTGAGTTTTGTTCCATTCTCCAATCTTGTTCTTCACTACTTGTAATGTTCCTTAAAAGATGGAAACAATTTATTTTTTTTGTGGTTTTTTCGAATCAGTATGTTTGTCATCATTATAACGTCATCACTACTCATCTTTTATTAACGAGTTTATTTATGCCCTCAAACTTATACTAACACTCTACTAACCACGAATTTTGGACAGCCTATGAGCAATTTAAAAACAACAACAACATATATATACTATAATAAAACCAGAGGTATAATGCTGCCGCACAACGACACAAATAAATGACAAAGTACGAGAAGGGGGACTAAGATTCTAATATAAAGTTTTAGAGCAAACCTGTGCAAGATAACAACTTTTAATTAATTTGTTCAACTTGCAGTTTTAAATTCATATACATCACGAGTCATACTTCACTTATTGGTGGTCAAAATTTAGTTTGTTCATTTCCAAAGGGATCTTTTCTTCCTAATATTTGTGCAGTTTTTCTAGGCTCCTACGTTTACAAATACTACTGTAGCTATTTAAGTAGTCAGGGAAAGACTAACAAGAAATGTCACTATATTGTTTGAGGGTTTTGAAAAAATGGGGGTTTTATCAAAGATTGCACAAGCTTTGCCTTCCTGGTCAAGCCTTCACTCCCAGTCCTATACCTTTGGTGTTTTTATACTCCAAACAGCAAGTAGATACAATATTCCCAAATGGACCTAAACAACAACTATCTAAATTTCTAGAGATCTCTTTGTCAAAAACATTAACTTGTTACTATCCATGGGCAGGACGTCTAAAAGATAATGCCACTGTAGAATGCAATGATGTTGGAGCCGAGTACTTTGAAGTTCAAATTAATTCTCCAATGGATGAAGTTGTTCATCACTCAGATTCAAGAATCAAGGATATGGTCACATTTCCTCAAGGTGCAACGTGGGGAAATTGTACAGATCGTGCTTTAGCTATAGCACAACTCATCCATTTCGAGTGCGGAGAAATAGCAATCAGTGTCTGCTTATCACACAAGGTGGGAGATGGATGCAGTTGCTACTGGTTTTTAAGGGATGGGGCCTCATTAACACGAGGTCCAAACGCGAAAATCACATCTACTCCATACTTTGTTGAGGATTCTGTAATACCGTCACCACTGCCTGATGGTCCTCTTGTTTCCCCAGTGAGTAAAAAAAAGCAAGAATATATAGAAAAGACTTTTGATTTCTCTATTAAAAAAAATCAGTTGGTCCAATACACAAATATTTGAAAAAGTGTTTCACCTCCATTGGGAATCTTCTAACAGTCTGGCATGTCGACACTACTATACAATAGTAGTAGAGAAGGAGACTTCAATTTGTCAAAAGTAGTTGCTGATATAAGAAACTCAAAACAGAAGCTCTTGAGCAGAGATAATTAATATCAAAGAAAATGAGTGGGCTTCAGAGATACTAAATGCATATAAAAAAGGAAAGGGGCCTATGCCAGTTCCCGTTCTAAGATCAAGATTTTGTATGGGGGAAGCCAAGTAGAGCACGCTTAGGAGGTCATTTCGTAGGCAAGTAGTTTTCCTTGATAAGTACCTATAATGGACGAATACAAGCCTCCGTCCACTTAAATAAACAAAAAATGCATGTCTTTGAGAATGATGAGCACCTTCTCCGGTTTGCTGCTCCTACTGGTCAGGATGTTGTTCTGGAGAAGCACTACTAATATGACTTCATCGGATATTAAAGGGACGGATGCTTCTGATTCATGTCTCTTTTCTTTTTCAAATAACTGTTAGAGACTGCTTTAGTCAGTTTCCTTTCTAGATGTTTCTTTCTTTTTGTGTTGTTTTTTTCTTGTAGAACATAATTACTGGTAGTCTTGATGGTTGTTTCCAGTCACCATTGTGTTCTCATAATTACACCCTTCTACGTACACTAAAAGGGGAAACAATCGATCGATTGTTGGTCGATAATTGACAAAAATCGACCAAAAAATGACTGATTCGTGATGGTCGATAGATATTAATTTGAGTGCCCATATGAATTACTAAGAAATTGGTTCTTTACCGTGTTTCTTAAGCGAAAAGTAAACAAGCAATAAAATGAACACAGTGATTTTTACTTGGAAAATCACCCGTCTCAAAGGTGCAAAAACTACGACCTACCAAGTAGGATTTTCAAGCTCCAACTCCACTAGAACAATGAGCCAAAATGTATCAATTACAATATTGTAATTAAATACTGTCAAGTACTCCTACTACTCCTATTTGATTCACAAGTAACTCTAACTTGTAAAACCAAACACTCAGTCCAACTCACTAATTCTTTATAACACTTGATTACAACTCAATTTCCTAAAACACATTTACTTGACTAACTCGAGAAGAGTACAAGACAAGTACTCAACACAAGTGAACTACTTTATGAGTGTTGTTGATATGTAAAAGGATAGTTCAGAAGTCCAAACTCAATCCTATTTAAACACGACTTGAGATCTTCTAGGAGTCTTATTCATAATCAACTTCCTCTTTGATAGTACTCCTACTGTTCTAAGGATTCCACAAGCTTTGGGACTTTTATCTCTGACAGACTTATCCATATCTTCTTGAGCAACGACCTTTATTACTTACAACAACCATCTTCCACCAAACTCGAACCTGGTAACTTTGAGATAAAGTTACAATGTCTTGTACAAACGTATAAGTATCAATCATGAGGAGTTAATCCTTTAACTTGAGAAACTAGTTCTTCACCCAGTTAAACAACTACATTGAGTACCTGGTTATTTGAATAATTAGTCACATTTTGTTAATCATCAAAACATCAATACTCAACAAATTCCCCCTTTTTGATGACAAATAATGTACCCAGAATCATCAATCAAAGAACCAAATGATCACACAAAATACATGTATTTCCCCACCTTATCTTCCCCCTTTTGGCATCATTGAAAAAATACAAACAAATGTTAGACAGTAAGCACAAGAGTGCAAATCAGTAAAGTAAGCTGATGATCCAAAAGAGTGCAAATCAGTAAAGTAAAGGAATGAGAGACAATAAGTAGTGCCAAAAAAATCCCATGGACTTATCTTCATCATTAGAACACAATAAACTAAGCATACTGCAGACAGCTCAGACTAAGAAAGAAAAAGAACAAAAGATAAGACATCACTAAAAAGGCAAACGAACTAAGGACGCCGGGAATGAACATGCTCAAGGGTTAGAGGCAGAGGGAGTCAAGGCTTTCACAAGAGTAGCAATCTGTTGAGCATGGGCCTCCCTATCTCTTCGGAGCTCTTCCCTGATTTGCTTAGTTTTTGTCTCAGTTCATTACTGT
Source organism: Nicotiana tabacum (assembly GCF_000715075.1). Lineage (NCBI taxonomy): Eukaryota > Viridiplantae > Streptophyta > Magnoliopsida > Solanales > Solanaceae > Nicotiana > Nicotiana tabacum. The sequence goes on from NC_134101.1 coordinate 22,507,104, forward strand.
ATTCACGAAGCTTGGCATTCTCTTCAATAACCAGCTCCAACCTCTTGCTGAATTCTGCAACCCTACTGCTCCGAGGAAGAATGGCAGATCCTGTGGGTCCTCTAGCCTTGATCTACTCATAGCCACAATGCTTGAGGGTAACAATATCTAAAACATCATTGTGGTTTCCAAACTTAAGTTGTGGTAAGGCAATGTTGAGCTTGTCAAATAACTTAGTTAACATGAAACCATATGGCATAGCATGCTTTGGTTTGGAGGTATCTACAGCTCTTGTCATGTGCTGAATCATCAGGCTAGGGAGATTGATAGGTCGACTAGTGTTAAGCAGTTCCATCACAGCCATGTCTAGTAGACTACTCTCACACCTTCTCTCAGATCTCTGAAGAATGCATGAGTTTACTAATTGAAACAATAGCTTATGAAAGGGGTCATATCAGTCTTGTACATTTTCTGGGGAGCATCTAGTTCAAACTTTTTGGAGAACTTCCTAGTGACCTAAATGCCAGTGTCAACATCATTGTCTATGGTTGGCCACTTCTTCTTCAAATAATTATCAAATCCTAAAGAAGGGATATTCAAAAGTATTTTGAGTTCCTCAGCATCAAACTCCATGTCGAAACCCCCTACTTTACTATTGACTACCTTCCCATCAAAACTGAAATTTGTGTAGAATTCCACCACAGCAGAAACACATACTGTGGGTAAAGCTTTGACAAACATGTGTTTCTACCCCATGTAGCTCAAGTTTCTCTACCAGTTGAGCCATTCCCTTCTCATCAGTGTTTGCAAGAATCTTCTCATTTAGTATTTTTTTGTTCCTAAACTCTGTGAGTTGATCAACTGCAACTGAAATATTCTTTTTTGTCATACCCCTACTAGCCCTTGCAGAAGAGGTAGCAGGTTTGGTGACTCCCCTTTTCTTTGGTGATACAGATTCATCTTCTCAATCTACCTCAACAACAGGTTCCACAATTGAAACCTTCTTCTTTGGCTTCTTTGCACTTTTGGACTACTTCATGATTTGTGCATCAACAACTTTCTTTTACTCCTTGTGAGAGGAGTTCTAGCAGGAGGAACCACTTCTTTCCTTGTTGAAACTATTGTCTTTGTAGCTTTCTCAGTGGTCTTTCTGAGCTTCTTCCCTACCTCAGATAGTGGTACATCATCTTCATCACTGCTAACTTCTTTATCTCCAGTGAAGGGAGCCAACAGAGACCCAAGTTCTTGAGCCCTCGTCTCCTCACCAATTTCTTCTGAAGGGGATATGACAGTGTTTCCAATTGGCATAGAGCCTTTTCACTCACATTCCCTTCTTCTTCCTCACTCTCATCATTACCTTCGTCACTCTCACCTACCTTTTCTTGATCCTCTCCCTCACTTTCAGAAACCTTATTTTCTTCACTCTGATTTTCTTCTTTTGCAGAATTATTAGCATGTTCACCTATCTTATATATATATATCACTCTCCTTCTTATCTCCAGATACTCCCTCATTCTTACTCTTTCCTTCTTTATTGACTATGTTTTGTGCTTCATGTTCCTCATGACTGGTCACTACTTCTTCTTCCTTCTCACCTTCATCATCTTCCCCATCCTCAGTCTAGCTAAAATTAAGGCTATCAGACGCCTCCTTTTGTACTGGTACTTTACATCCTCCCCCTTCAACCACAGGCTCCACAACCGCTATATCTACCTCCTTTCCCAAGCCCCATGTATGTTCTTCTACTATGAATATCTCTTTTGGTGACTTCTTACTCGTAGGTGGAAGAGTGTCTAGGGGTGCAACATCAATAGCAGAAGCCAAAATATTTAACTTGGAAGCAGAATGTGATACCTTATCAGTAGTGTCTATACCCGATTCCCCCTAAATCATAGATTCCTTGACTCCAGAGTCACTTTGCGTAGCAGTCTCAGGCACTTTCTTGACAGATTTTCTTGAAGTTGCTTTGACCTTTGCTGTCCTAGAGATATTTTTCGTAGGAATCTCAGGTGCATGGGTAGTGGATTTTGAAGGAGGAGGTGCAGTGGAGATGGGAATAACAGGATTAGCAGTAGTAGGAGCAGGGGAGGATGATGTAGGTATGGTGGAGGATATTGATGGAGAAGGAACTGGTGTGGATATGGGTTCTCTTGAAGGCTTGACATTTTTCTTTGATTTGGGCTTCAAGATTTTGGGTTTTGCTTCACCCATGGTTGATGATTTAGCTTTAGAGGGTGTTTGACTGTCTTTAAGCATGGTGATCAGATGAGAACCTCGAAGAAGAGAATGGAAGGGTTAGTTCTTGATACTTGCTTTCGATTTTTGCTTAGGGTTTGACAGGAACAGTGAGGTTAGAGAAGTTGATCATAAGGGCCTTTTAAAGGTGTTACTCCTGATTTGACTGGAAGGGAGAATGTGACTGAGTTTGAGTTCTAACGAGACTCTGATAATGGTTACTTTGATTGTAAGGTTTTAAGGAGTAATTGATCTCTAATTACATAAGGATTCCCCCTTACTCTTTGACTAGAAGAGGACTAGAAGTGATGCCAACTGAAATAAAAGTGTGAGTATAGCAGTAATTTAAGAGTACAAGTTCTGGTGACTTAAGACAGTCTGGCACATACCTGAGTCAAAGAACCTAATTCCTTATTCGTTTCTGCAATAAAACTTCAACACTTCATATTAGTATCATGCAACACAGTTATCAGCCATACTTTCTATGCGAGTGTGTGAGCTTAATACAAGCACAAAGCTAAATCAAACATATTGTACTTAAATATCTACGTCTTATTATGTTTTTTTCTAACCAATCACTGGAGTCAACTTAGTGGGAGGAGTTGATTAGACCTACTTCTAGTCTATTCCTTTCAAAGTGATCCATACTTAGAGCTTTAGTAAAAATATCAGCAATTTGATTTTCAATTTTACAGAAGTTAATTGAGATATTTCCTTTTTCAACATTGTCTCTGAGAAAGTGCTATTTAATGTCAATGTGCTTGGTTCTTTTATGCTGACATGGATTTTTTGTAATGTTTATGGCACTGGTGTTATTACAGAAAATGGGAACACAATCAACAAATATACCATAATCCCTTAGCTGTTGTCTTATCCATAGTAACTGAGTACAACAGGATGCTGCTGCCACATATTAAGCCTCAGTTGCATATAATGCCATTGAGTTTTGCTTCTTGATTCCCCAAGACACGAGACAAGAACCTAGAAAATGTGTTATTTTTGAAGTGCTTTTCTTGTCAACATGAAAACCTGCATAGTCAGCATCAGCATAACCAACTAGATCAAAGTTGTACCCTCGGGGATACCATAGATAGAGGGCAGGGGTCATTTTGAGATATCTTAGTATTCTTTTGACAACTTTCGAGTGGGATTCCTTGTGATTTGCCTGAAATCTTGCACATAATCCCACACTAAATACTATATCAGGCATGCTTGTTGTGAGGTACAATAGTGACCCATTATTCCTCTATATAGCTTTTGTTTCACATTTTCCCTTCTTCATCAAGGTCCAGCTTTGTTGCAATGACAATGGGGTATCAATAGACTTGAAGGAGTGCATGTTGAATTTCCTGAGTATCTCTTTGATATATTTCTGCTGATGTATTGTATCATGGTTCCAGTAGATGTTTTCTTGATTTGTAGCATCAGAAAGAAGTTCAGTTCACCCACCATGCTCACTTCAAACTCATTCCCCATGTCTTAGAAAATTCCTCGCACATTGCTTCATTGGTAGCTTCAAAGATAATATCATCCATATACACTTGCACAATCAAGATATTCCTCCCTTTACTCCTTAGAAATAGAGTGTTGTCCACCTTTCCTCCTACAAAGTTGTTAGCTAAGAGGAATTTTGAGAGCCTTTCATACCAAGCTCTAGGAGCCTGTTTCAGACCATAAAGAGCTTTATCTAGTTTGAACACATGGTCAGAAAATTCTTCACTTTCAAATCAAGGAGGTTGTTTGACAAACACTTCCTCCTTTAGGTACCCATTTAAAAAGGTACTCTTTACATCCATTTGGTAAAAAGTGAATTCCATGTGGGCAGAAAAGGCTATCAACATTCTTATAGCCTCCATTCTAGCTACAGGTGCAAATGTCTCATCATAGTCAATGCCCTCATCTTGATTGTATCCCTGAACCACCAGTCTGGCCTTGTTCTTTGTGATATTTCCTTGTTCATCCAACTTGTTTCTGAACACCCATCTGGTACCTATGACTGTTCTGTTCTATTCTTGGGTTTCTGTACCACGTTCCATACCTTGCTTCTCTCAAACTGAATTAACTCCTCTTGCATGGCTATGATCCAATCTGGATCCTTTAGATCTTCTTTGATGATCTTAGGTTCAACATGTGAGAGAAATGTTGTGATTGCACATAGATTTCTTAGAGAAGACATGGTTTGCACCCCTACATTTGGATCAGAGATGATATTTTCAAGATGGTGTGAGCTTTGATGCTTCCATGGTCTGGTCTGTATACCCAGAGAAGATTCACCTAAGGAGTGACCCAAGGGAACAGGTTCAGCAGTTAGAGTAGCTTGGTCTTCTTCTAGTTTCTCATGATCACTGTCAATTTCCTTGTGATTTTCTGATTCGTCTTTATCAGATTCCTTTGTATCTCTATCACCAGTGAATCCTCTGTCATAATCTTCATCATGCATACCTTTCTCAACCAAATTATTAGATTCATCAAAAATAACATGAATATTTTCTTCCACACATATAGTTCTTTTATTAAAAACCTTATATGCCTTACTATTTGGAGAGTAACCCAAAAATATTCCCTCATCATTTCTGCCATCAAACTTACTTAGAGCTTCTTTCCCATTATTGTGCACAAAACATTTGCACCCAAAGGCTCTCAGATGGGTGATGTTGGGTTTTCTTCCTCGAAGTAACTCATAGGGAGTTTTCTCAAGAATGGGTCTGACCATGCATCTATTTAGCAGATAGCAAGTAGTATTGATTGCCTCAACCCAGAAGATCTTAGGCAGTCCATTGGCAATCAACATGGTCATCCCCATGTATTCTAAGGATCTTTTCTTTCTTTCTACAATTCTATTTTGTTGTGGAGTTCTAGGTGCAGAGCAATTATGATCAATCCCATGTGAGCCACAGAACTTAAGGAATTTTGAATTTTCAAATTCAGTTCCATGGTAAATTCTTATACTTAAAACATTACATCATATCTTTTGTTGAATCATTCTAATGAATACAAAGAAAACATCAAAGGTTTCATCTTTGGATCCCAAAAACAAAGTCCAGGTATACCTGGAAAAGTCATCAACAATCACGAACATATACCACTTACCTCATCTACTCCTTATTCTCATGGGTCCACACAGATCCATGTGAATGAGTTCCAGAGGTTTAGAAGTGCTTACAGATTTCTTAGATTTAAAGGATGACCTAACATGTGTCCCTCTAATACATGTATCACATATTTTGTCATAGGTGAATTCAACTTTAGGTAGCCCAAGGACCAAGTCCTTAGTTGCCAACTTATTGAGTTGAGAGAGACTGGCATGTCCCAATCTTCTATGCCATCATAGTGGATCATCTTCTACTACACTCACGCATGTGTGCTCATTCTGGGGAAGTGACATAATCGATATCTTGCAGACATTATTATGTCTCTTTCCCTTCAGCATAATTTCATCAGTATCAAGCTTGGTGACAGTGCAGATTTTGAAATTTAATTTTACCTCATTTCCTTTTGTCACGACCCAATTTCCCTTCCGTTTGACGTCATGACGATACCTAGTCTCTACGACTAGGTAAGCCTAACATTTGCGAAATATTGAAATGAAAACAAAAATTTATTAACTAACTGTAGAAATAACATCGTAACTGAATACCATGCCGCTGGGCATGTACAATAACCAACTCGTCAATATACTACACAGAATTTCCAAAACCTGGAAAATCGTGAATCACAAACTACAGAAGAAAACTCTAGTGTTTCTATACAGCAAAGTCTATCAAAAGAAAATACAGAAGATAATGGACATGGGGAAGAGTAGAAGGAAACTCTGAGGTCTGCGGACGCGACAGATATACCTTGAAGTGTCCAAAGCTATCCCGGCTCACTAATAGTGCAGCTGATAAGGAGCACCTAGATCTGCACATGAAAAACATGTGCAGAAGAGTAGTGACTAAGAGACAAGCCTAACCTCGGTCGAGTAGTGACGAGGTCAGGTCAGGACCCTACTGGTATAAATAATAATAAAGCAAGGCATGAACGAAATATCGCAGTAAAATAAAGATTGAAATTTAACAAGAAGGAATTTATAGAAGATAACAGCTTAGTACATATAGATAACAACAGGGGATCTTCTGAGATACCGTCTCGTAGTCCCGAACGTAAATGTGCAGAGGGATCTCCCGGAATACCATTCTATAGTCCCAAAGTAAATATGCAGAATAGGGGAATCTCCCGGAATATCGTTCCGTAGTCCCAAAGTAAATATGCGAGACAGGGGATCACCTGGAATATCGTTCTGTAGTCCCAAAGTAAATATGCAGTATAGGGAGATCTCCCAGAATACCGTTCCGTAGTCCCAAAATAAATATGCAGGGAGAACTCCCAAGGAACCTTCTCGTAGTCTCAAAAGTAAATACACAAATCAAACGACAAATACAACAGTTAACAATAAGATTTCTACGGCTATACTGATAATGAACAAGGAAAAATAAGGAAAAAGCAGGAAAACAACTAGGCATACTTCACAGAGTTCAAGTAAGCAGTTAAGGCACGTAGACATGCGATATTAGACTAAACAGGATAGCTACAAATATTGGAATAACTCAATTAAGAATGAAAACATGTTAATACTCATTAAAATGGTATAACTCAAAATAAAAGGAAAACAGGTTGCTGCTCAGTAAACAAAAATCGGGTTTTTCAACAACTAGCCCGTGTACGTATTCGTCACCTCACGTGCACGACGCTCACATATCACAATAGTTCCAAATCCTAAGGGAATTTCCCCCATACAAAGTTAGGCAAGACACTTATCTCAAGTCAAGCTCAATCAATTCGTAAGAATGCCTTTTCCTCGATTATCCGACTCTAAATGACCCAAATCTAGCGAAACACAATTGCATATCATGAATACAACCATAGTAGACTCATCTAATTAATGAAATCAATAAATTAACAAAAATTCCGAAATTCGCCCTAAAAAGCTGACCCGGGCCCATGTCTCGGAATCGGGTAAAAGTCACAAAATACGAACACCCATTCACTCACGAGTTCACTCGTACCAAAATTATCCAAATTCTATGTCTTAATCCCAATCAAAACTCAAAAATTCGGTTAGGGAACGTTTCCCCCATTTTTCCAACTTTTCAATCCAAATCCGAAATTATATGGAGGAAACAACTATACATGAATGAAATACAACCAAAAACGAGTCAGGAATCGTTACCCCAAAGCTCTCTCCGAAAATCCCTCGAAAATTCGCCAATTCCCGAGCTCCCAAGTCCAAAAATGAATAAATGAATCAAACCCTCGATTTTTCCTCTTTCCTGGCCAGAAATCTCGCTTCTGTGAGCCTTCAACCGCAAACTACGGAAATTCCATCGCAGGTGCAAAAATCACTTAAGGGGGACTAAGTCCGCATCTGCGAACAAGGGCCGCTTTTGCGAGCCCGCATCTGTGCTCCTCTTCTGCTTCTGCGGATCTATGGCCGCACTTGCGGTACCAGCTGGACAGGGCCAAAACTGCTTCTGCGGCTCCATTGTCGCTTCGGCGGCACCGCACCTACGGCCCAAAGTGCGCAGGTGCGATTACACCAGGTGCAACAACTCCAGCAATTGCACAAGTCCCAAACTCAATCCGTTAAGCGCCCGAAACTCACCCGAGGCCCCCGGGACCTCGACCAAATATAACAACCAATCCTAAAACACCATAAGAACTTAGTTGAGCCCTCAAACCACATCAAACAACGCTAAAAATCACAAATCGCCCTCCAATTCAAACTTAAAGAACTTAAAATTTCTAATTTCCACAACTTATGCCGAAACCTATCAAACCACGTCCGATTGACCCCAATTTTTGCACACAAGTCATATTCAATATTACGGACCAACTCAAACTTCTGGAATCAGAATCCGACCCCGATATCAAAATTTCCACTACCGGTCCACATCTTCAAAAATTCGACATTCACCATTTCAAGACTAAATGAGCTATAGACATCCAAAACACAATCCGGACACGCCCCTAAGCCCAAAATCACCTAACGGAGATAACGGAATTGACAAAACTCTATTTCAGAGTCGTCATCACATAGTTCCGATTACGATCCAAATCTTAAGGCTTAAACCTCCATTTAGGGACTAAGTGTCCCAAAACACTCCAAAAGCTAAAACGAAACCTCCCAGAAAGTCGCAATAGCAGGAATAGATATAGGAGAAGCATTGGACTGAGCTGAAATCCAACACATGAGATGGATCCTCGTGATACTTTCGGAGCATAAAAACACAGAATACCAGATGAACTCCTGCTAGGCTGGGAGGTAAGGCAAGCTTATAAGCAACCTCCCCGACTCGCCGCAACACCTCAAACAGACCAATGAACCTTGGGCTCAGCTTGACTTTCTTTTCAAATCTCATAACGCACTTCATAGGCGAAACCCAGAGCAGGACCCACTCTCTAACCTACTGGACTGGGCTGGGCTGTGCAAAGTCTATCCTGAATCACCTTAGCCTTCTCCAAGGCATCCTGAACCAAGTACGTACCCAATAATCTGGCCTCACCCGACTCGAACCAACCCACTGGAGACCAGCACCGCCAACCATACAGAGCCTTATATGGTGCCATCTGAATGTTGAACTGATAAATGTTGTTGTAAGCAAACTCCGTAAGTAGAAAAAACTGGTCCCAAGCACCCCTAAAATCTATCACACAAGTGCGGAGCAAATCCTCCAATATCTGAATAGTGCGCTCGGACTGCCCGTCCATCTGAGGGTAAAATGTTGTGCTCAACCCAACCTGAGTACCTAACTCATGTTGTACAGCTCTCCAGAACTGTCATGTAAACTGCGTACCCCGATCAGAGATGATAGATATTGGTACGCCATGAAGCCTGACGATCTCACGGATGTAGATTCGAGCTAGCTGCTCGGAAGAATAGGTAGTCATCACAGGAATAAAATGAGCCGACTAGGTTAGCCAATCCACGATCACCCAAACTGCATCAAACCTCTGCTGAGTCCGTGGGAGTCCAACAACGAAATCCATAGTGATCCGCTCCCATTTCCACTCCGAAATCTCTAACTTCTGAAGCAACCCACCTGGTCGCCGATCCTCATATTTCACCTGCTGGCAATTTAGACATTGGGCCACGTACTCTACTATGTCCTTCTTCATTCTCCTCGACCAGTAATGCTGTCTCAAGTCCTGATACATCTTTGCGACACCCGGATGAATAGAATACTGCGAGCTATGAGCCTCCTGAAGAATCAATTCACGCAAACCATCAACATTGGGCACACATAGCCTGCCTGTATCCTCAATGCACCATCATCTCCAATAGTGACCTCATTAGCATCACCGTGCTGGACTGTGTCCTTAAGGACAAGAAGATGGGGGTCATTATACTGACGCTCCCTAATACGATCATAAAGAGAAGATCGAGAGACCGCACAAGCCAATACTCGACTCAACTCAGAAATATCCACTCTCACAAACTGGTTGGCTAAGGCCTAAACATCCAGAGCCATGGGCCTCTCTGCTGCTGGTAGATATGCTAAATTCCCCAAACTCTCTTCCCGTTGACTCAAAGCATCAGCCACCACATTGGCCTTTCCCGGATGGTACAAAATAGTGATATCATAGTCCTTAAGCAGCTCCAACCACCTTCTCTGACGCAAATTAAGATCCTTCTTCTTGAAAAGATGCTGCAAACTCCGGTGATCGGTGTAAATCTCACAAGGAACACCGTACAAATAATGCTGCCAAATTTTCAAGGCATGAACAATAGTTGCTAACTCCAGAGTGGATAGGATAGTTCTTTTCATGCACCTTTAACTATCTTGACGCGTAGGCAATCACCCTACCGTCCTTCATCAACACCGCGCCGAGACCAATCCGCGATGTATCATAATATGCAGTATAAGACCCTGAACCTGTAGGTAATACTAATATTGGGGCTGTAGATAAAGCTGTCTTGAGCTTCTCAAAGCTCTCCTCACATTCCTCTGTCCACCTGAACGGAGCACCCTTCTGGGTCAGCCTGGTCATAGGTACTGCAATAAATGAGAAACCCTCTACAAATCGATGGTAATACCCCGTCAAACCAAGAAAACTCCGGATCTCTGTAGCTGAGGATAGTCTGGGCTAACTCTACACTGCTTCGCTCTTCTTCGGATCCACCTGGATCCCATCACTCAATACTATATGACCCAAGAATGCCATTAAGTCTAGCCAAAACTCACACTTTGAAAATTTTACATATAATTGCTTTTCTCTCAAGGTCTGAAGCGCAGTTCTCAGGTGCTGCTCATGATCCTCCCGAGTCCGGAGTACACTAGAATGTCGTCAATAAACATAATGACGAATGAGTCAAGATAAGGCCGGAACACACTGTGTATCAAGTGCATAAAAGTTGCTGGGGCATTGGTCACTCCAAAAGACATAACAAGAAACCCATAGTGACCATATCTGGTCCTGAAAGCAGTCTTCGGGATATCTGACTCCCGAATCTTCAACTGATGATAGCATGAGCATAAGTCAATCTTGGAAAACACTCTGGCACCCTGTAACTGATCAAATAAGTTATTAATACGAGGCAATGGATACTTGTTCTTCACTATGACTTTGTTCAACTGGTGGTAATCAATATACATCCGTATAAACCATCCTTGTTCTTCACAAATAAAATAGGAGCACCCCAAGGTGACACACTGGGCTGAATGAAGCCCTTATCAAGCAACTCCTGTAACTGCTCCTTCAACTCAGAAGGAGCCATACGGTACGGAGTAATAGAGATGGGCTGAGTGCCCGACAACAAATCAATTCCAAAATCAATATCTCTGTTGGGCGGCATGCCCGGAAAATCAGTTGGAAACACATCTGGAAAGTCCCTCACTACTAGAACTGACTCAACTGTAGGGGTATCAATACTGACATCTCTCACATAATCTAGATACGTGTCATACCCATTCTCAACCATTCGTTGAGCTTTAAGAAATGAAATAACTATGCTGGGAGTATACTTTAAGGTACCTCTCCACTCTAATCACAGAAATCCTGGCATAGCCAGCGTCACGGTCTTAGCATGACAATCAAGAATAACATAATGGGGAGACAACCAGTCCATGCCCAAAATAATATCAAAGTCCACCATGCTGAGCAATAGTAAATCGGCTCTGGTCTCAAAACCACAAAAAGCAATCAAACATGACTGATAAACATAGTCCACAATAAGAGATTCTCCCACATGAGTAGACACATAAATAGGGGAACTCAAAGAATCTCGAGATATGCCCAAATACAAGGTAAAATAAGAGGACACATAGGAATATATAGACATGGGTCAAATAATACCGACACATCTCTATGAAAGACTGGAACAATACCTGTAATGACAGAATTAGAAGCAAATGCCTCTGTACAAGCAGGAAAGGCATAATATCTGGCCTGGATTCCCCCTCTAGGGTGTCCTCTACCTCCTCGACCTCTATCTCAGGCTGGCTGAGCAGGTTGGGTGGCAACTGGTGCTGTAATTATAGCTTGAGGACCCGGTGGAGCACGCTGTGGCTGAGAAGTTTGTGGAGGTGCACCCCTCCTAAATTTGGGATAATCCTTCACCATATGGCGAGTGTCGCCACACTCAAAACAAGCTCTGGGGGGCATGGATGTTGTGGCTGGAGTGGACGCTAGGAACACCCCGTGCAGGAGGCACACTAGATACCGGAAGTGCATAATAAGGCTCATGGGGCCTAGAAGAGACTGGAACACCACTGGTGGCTGGAAGAGCTGAATGAATGGGGCGACTCACATAACCCCTACCATGGCGAGCTGCTGGGGCATAAGCACCAGAATAATAACCAATCTCTCGAGACCTCTTGGCCTCTCTCTCCTCTCAGTCCCGGGCAAGCAAGCCCTTCAATCTCCTGGCGATACTCACAACCTGTTGATAAGAAATATCCATCTCCAACTCCCTGTCCATACTGATCCGGATGTTGGGGTGGAGTCCCTCAATAAACCGTCGAACCCTCTCTCGAACTGTGGCAACCAAGGCCGGTGTTTGTCGGGCCAAATCACTGAAACATACTGCATACTCTGACACAATCATAGATCCTTGGCGCAGCTGCTCAAACTCCGCGTGCTATGAGTCCCTGAGGCTCTGAGGGACATACTCTCTCAAAAACCTGTCCGAGAACTAAGAACATGTCAGTGAAGCTGCCTCATCCGGACTACTAAGCTCATAATCACGCCACCACTAATAGGCTTCTCCTCTAAGCTGGAAGGTGGTAAAAGAAACCCTACTCATCTCCACTACTCCCATAGTACGGAGAATACGATGACACTTCTCCAGAAAACCCTGAGCATCATCTGTAGCCAATCCGCTGAAGGTAGGTGGGTGGTACTTATTGTACCTCTCAAGTCCGAGCTGCTCCACCTCAAAAGCGGCTGTCCTGGTCCCGAGGTGAGCTGGAGCTACCAGTTGCATTGGTACAATCTCTAAAACTTGGTCGACCTGAACCCGCTGCTCTGGAGTACCGGCGACAGGAGTCTGTGCTCCTCCCCCGACCTGAGATGTGGTAGGAGCAAGTGGAATCAATCCAGCCTGAGCTAAGGTGCTGAACATGCTCAGAAACTGGGCTAGAGTCTCTTGGAGGACTGGTGCAGAAACAGGTACCTCAGGTGTCTGCCCTCCAGCTGGAGCTACTGGGGGCTCCTCTGTAGCAGCTTGTGCGGGTGCTCTGGCTGCACCACATGGACGTCCTCATCCTCTACCCCATCCACGGCCTCTCACGGCTCTAGCAGGGGGCGCGGGTGCCTGGTCATCCGATCCACTCGTATGTCTCCTCATCATCTGTGAGAGAATAGAATACAGAAGTTTAGAATTTTTGAAGTCAATAATTTTTGCACGACAATGAATCAAAGTAGTGAAATTTTCCTTACAATTCCATAGCCTTCCGAAGATAAATCCATACATCTCCGTACCAATCCGCTAGACTCTAATAAACCGACTTGTGACTCACGACAACTACGAACCTAGAGCTTTGATACCAACTTGTCACGGCCCAATTTTCCCTCTGTTTGATGTCGTGATGGCACCTAGTCTATACGACTAGGTAAGCCTAACATTTGCGGAATAATAAAATAAAAATATAAATTTAATAACTAACTGGAGCAATAACACCGTAACTTAATACCATGCCGCTTGGCATGTACAATAACCAACTCGTCAATATACTACACAACATTCCCAAAACCCGGAACATCGTGAATCACAAACTACAGAAGAAAATTCTAGTGTCTCTACACATCAGAGTCTATCAAAAGAAAATACAAAAGATAATGGACATGGGGAAGAGTAAAAGGGGACTCCGAGGTCTGCGCACGCAGCAGATATACCTTGAAGTCTCAAAAGCTGTCTCGGCTCACTGATAGTGCGGCTGATAAGAAGAACCTAGATCTGTACATGAAAACTATGTGCAGAAGAGTAGCATGAGTACACTACAATCGGTACCCAGTAAGTGCCAAACCTAACCTCAATTGAGTAGTGATGAGGTCAGGTCAGGACGCTACTGGTATAAATAATAATAATAAAGCAACACAAGAACGAAATATCGCAGTAAAATAAAGACTGAAATTTAACAAGAAAGAATTCATAGAAGATAATTGCTCAGTACACATAGATAACAACAGGGGATCTCCCGAGATACCGTCTCGTAGTCCCAAACGTAAATGTGCAGGGGGTCTCCCGGAATACCGTTCCGTAGTACCAAAGTAAATATGCAGAACATGGGGATCTCCCAGAATACCGTTCCATAGTCCCAAAGTAAATATGCGAGATAGGGGGGGTCTCCCGGAATACCGTTCCGTAGTCCCAAAGTAAATATGCAGTACAAGGGGATCTCCCGAAATATCATTCCGTAGTCCCAAAGTAAATATGTATAGAGAACTCCCGAGGAACAGCCTCGTAGTCTCAAAAGCAAAATACACAGATCAAACGACAAATACAACAGTTAACAGTAAGATTTCTACAGCTATATTGATAAAGAATAAGGAAAAAGCAGGAAAACAACTAGGCATGCTTCACAGAATACAATTAAGTAGTTAAAACACGTAGACATGCGAAATTAGACTAAATAGGATAGCTACACATATTGGAATAACTCAATTAAGAATGAAAACGGGTTAATACTCATTAAAATGGTATAACTCAAAATAAAAGGAAAACAAGTTGCTGCTCAGTAAAACAAATCGGGGTTCTCAACAACTAGCCCATGTACGTACTCGGCACCTCACGTACACGGTGCTCACATATCACAATAGTTCCAAATCCTAAGGGGATTACCCCACACAAAGTTAGGCAAGCCACTTACCTCGAGTCAAGTTCAATCAATCCGTAAGAATGCCTTTTCCTCGATTATCCGACTCTGAATGGCCTAAATGTAGCCAAACACAATTGCATATCATGAATACAACCATAATAGACTCATCTAATTAATAAAATCAATATTTTAACAACTATTCCGAAATTCGCCCTAAAAGGTCGACCGGGCCCACGTCTCGTAATCGGGTAAAAGTCACAAAATACGAACACCCATTCATTCACGAGTTCACTCGTACCAAAATTATCCAAACCCGATGTCTAAATCCTAATCAAAACTCAGAAATTCGGTTAGGGAACGTTTCCCCTATTTTTCCAACTTTTCAATAAAATCCAAAATTAAATGGAGGAAACAACTATAGATTAATGAAATAGAACCAAAAACGAGTTAGGAATCGTTACCCCAAAGATCTCTCTGAAAATCCCTCTATAAATCGCCAATTCCCGAGCTCCCAAGTCTAAAAATGAAAAAATGAATCAAACCCTCGATTTTTCCTCTTTTCTACCCAGAAATCTCACTTCTGCAAACCTTCAACTGCACATGCGGTACCGCACCTGCAAATATTCCATTGCATATGCGAAAATCACTTAAGGGGAACTGAGTCCGCATCTGCGATCAAGGGCCGCTTCTGAGAGCCCGTATCTATGCTCCTCTTCTGCTTCTACAGATCTATGGCCGCACCTGCGGTCCCAGCTGGATAGGGCCAAAACCACTTCTACGGCACCACACCTGCGGCCAAAAGTGTGCAGGTGCGATTACACCAGGTGCAGCAACGCCAACAATTGCACAAGTCCCAAACTCAATCTGTTAAGTACCTGAAACTCACCTGAGGCCCCCGGGACCTCGACCAAACATACCAACTAATCCTAAAACACCATACAAACTTAATCGATCCCTCAAATCACATCAAACAACGCTAAAAATCACGAATCGCCCTCCAATTCAAACTTACAGAACTTGAAACTTTAAATTTCCACAATTGATGCCGAAAGCTATCAAACTGCGTCCGATTGACCCCAAATTTTATACACAAGTCATATTCAATATTACGGACCTACTCCAACTTCTAGAATCGGAATCCAACCCCAATATCAAAATTTCCACTACCGGTCCAAATCTTCAAAAATTCGACTTTCACCATTTCAAGGCTAAATGAGCTACAGACCTCCAAAACACAATCTGAACACGCTCCTAAGCCCAAAATCACCTAACGTAGCTAATAGAACTGACATAACTCTATTCTAAAGTCGTCTTCACACAGTTCCGACTATGGGCCATGCTTAAACCTCAATTTATGGACTAAGTATCCCAAAACACTCTAAAAACCAAAACGAAACCTCCCGGAAAGTCACAATAGAAGGAATAGATATGGGAGAAGCGGTAA
Source organism: Nicotiana tabacum (assembly GCF_000715075.1). Taxonomy (NCBI): domain Eukaryota; kingdom Viridiplantae; phylum Streptophyta; class Magnoliopsida; order Solanales; family Solanaceae; genus Nicotiana; species Nicotiana tabacum. The sequence goes on from NC_134101.1 coordinate 22,523,058, forward strand.
ATAGGGGATCGGGGCTATTACTCTCAAAACAACCGGCCGAGTCATTACAGCTTTTTCGTACATTTGAGAGATACTAAGAAGATTGTGTTTAAGACCTACCATATAATACACATCTTATATAGCATAAGAGAGTGATTAGCCAATCTTACTAATACATGTTATCTGGCCCTATTTCCCATTACCAAATGATACACTCCCTCATTGGAAGGCTGTCAGTGAGAGCTTACCTCCACTTACCTAGAGCTTCTTTCCCATTATTGTGCCGCTTCGATGTCTTCATTTCCAAAGTCAGTTTCTAATGTCCTCCATATATCATGAGCAAAGATGCAAGAGGACATTCTAAAGAGGGTATTTCTAGACAGACTTCTGTAGAGCAAGTCCTTTGCTTTGGCATTTTTCTAAGCTAGCTGACGATCTTCATCATCGTATTCCTCTTCTCATTTGTTGCACTTGTTACCTTAATCATCCAATTTGGTTGAGAGAATTGGCCTATGACAGACGATTACCCATAGATCAAAGTCAGTAGCCTGAAGAAATATTTCCATACGTAACTTCCATTCATCATAGTGGAGTTTATCAAATAGAGGAGGTCTTCCAATATGTATCCCAAGTTGTACATGGGGTTCTATCTTCACAGCTTGATGTTCATCGATCATAATGTAGAGACTAATAGCCTCATCCTCCTTTTCTTCCTTTTGATCACTCTCACTATCCTCATCTGCTGCCAAGAATGCCTACTTCATATCTTCAATAAATCTTTTGCCTAGCATTTTTCCTTTGTTGGAACCCTTCTCTCTCGTCTTCTCCCGTTTTTCTTTTTCAGCTCGTTCATTCCTCTGCTCGATTTCCCACATTAAGAAGTCCTTAACCATGTGATCTAGCTTGCCACACTTGTAGCACCCATCATAACTAGCTTTGTCGATCTGCTTGTGCTTACTACTGGTCTCTCTTTTGGATGCACTTTTGGAATTCTTCATGAATTGCTTGATGTTGGCAAACATTGCTAGATCAGGATCATCGTAGTGAGATTTATCATCTTCATATGCCTTAAGGACCAAGGCCTTATCCTTCTTTGGTTCTTCGCTATGCAGTTTCATCTTTCTCATTTCATGAGTTCTTAAGTTTCCAACCAACTCATCAAGTGAGATTTTATTCAATTTCTTGGCTTCCTGGATTGCAATGACTTTTGATTACCATGAAGCTGGAAGGATTCTTAGAACTTTGCTAAAGCTTCAGCACTTGATATTAGTATCATGCAATACAGTTATCAACCATACTTTCTATATAAGTGTGTGAGCTTAATACAAGCGCAAAGCTGAATCAAACACATGGTACTTAAATATCTACGTCTTATTATGTTTTATTCTAACCAATCACTGGGAGTCAACTTAGTGGCAGGATTTGATTAGACCTAGTTCTCGTCTATTCCTTTCAAAGTGATCCCTACTCAGAGCTTTAGTAAAAATAATTTGATCTTCAATTTTACAGAAGTTAATTGAGATATTCCCCTTTTCAACATTGTCTCTGAGAAAGTGATGTCTAATGTCAATGTGCTCAGTTCTTTTATGCTGACATGGATTTTTTGCAATATTTATGGCACTAGTGTTATCACAGAAAATGGGAACACAATCAACAAATATACCATAGTCCCTTAGCTGCTGTCTTATACATAGTAACTGAGCACAACAGGATGCTGCTGCCACATATTCATCCTCAATTGTAGATAATGCCACTGCGTTTTGCTTCTTGGTTCCCCAAGACACCAGACAAGAACCTAGAAAATGTGTGTTTCCTGAAGTGCTTTTCTTGTCAACATTAAAACCTACATAATCAATATCAACATAACCAACTAGATCAAAGTGGTACCCTCTGGGATACCATAGATAGAGGTCAGGGTCCCCTTGAGATATCTTAGTATTCTTTTGACAGCTTTCGGGTGGGATTCCTTGGGATTTGCCAGAAATCTTGCACATAATCCTACTTTAAACAGCATATTAGGCATGCTTGATGTGAGGTACAATAGTGATCCAATCATTCCTCTATATAGCTTATGTTCCTCATTTTTCCTTGCTTCATCAAGGTCTAGCTTTGTTGCAATGGCAATTAGGTATCAATAGTCTTGGAGGAGTCCATGTTAAATTTCCTTGGTAACTCTTTGATATATTTCTGCTGATGTATCATGGTTCCAGTAGATGTTTTCTTGATTTGTATCCCCAAAAAGAAGTTCAGCTCACCAATCATGGTCATTTCGAACTCATTCCCCATCATCTTAGCAAATTCCTCTCACATTGCTTCATTGGTAGCCCCAAAGATAATATCATACACATATACTTGCACAATCACGATATTCCTTCCTTTACTCCTCATAAATAGAGTGTTGTCCACCTTTCTTCTTACAAAGTTGTTAGCTAAGAGGAACTTTAAGAGACTTTCATACCAAGCTCTAGGAGCCTGTTTCAGACCATAAAGAGATTTATCCAGCTTGAACACATGGTTAGAAAATTCTTCACTTTCAAATCCAGGAGGTTATTTGACAAACACTTCCTTCTTTAGGTACCTATTCAAAAAGGCACTCTTTACATCTATTTGGTATAAAGTGAATTCCATGTAGGTAGAAAAGGCTATCAGCATTTTTATAGCCTTTATTCTAGCTACAAGTGCAAATTTCACATCATAGTCAATGCCCTTCTCTTGATTATATCACTGAACCACCAGTCTAGCCTTGTTCCTTGTGCTATTTTCTTGTTCATCCAACTTGTTTCTGAACACCCATCTGGTACCTATGACTGTTCTGTTCTTGGGTTTTTGTATCGGGTGCCAGACCTTGCTTCTCTCAAACTGAATTAACTCCCCTTGCATGGCTATGATCCATTCTGGATCCTTTAGAGCTTCTTTGATGATCTTAGGTTCAACCTGTGAGAGAAATATTGTGAGTGCACATAGATTTCTTAGAGAAGACCTGGTTTGCACCCCTGCATTTGGATCAGAGATGATATTTTCCATAGGGTGTGAGCTTTGATACTTCCATGGTCTGGTCTGCATACCTAGAGAAGATTCACCTGAGGAGTGACCTAAGGGAAAAAGTTCAGTGGGTGTGGCTTCATTATTCTGTTCAGTAGTTAGAGTAGCTCAGTCTTCTTCTGGTTCCTCATGATCACAGTCAATTTACTTGTGGTTTTTAGATCCGTTTTCCATAGATTCCTTTGTATCTCCATCACCAGTGAATCCTATGTCATAATCTCCATCCTACAGACCTTTCTCAGCCAAATCGTTAGATTCATCAAAAATAACATGAATATTTTCTTTCACATATATAGTTCTTTTATTAAAAACCTTATATGCCATACTATGTGGAGAGTAACCCAAGAAAAATCCCTCATCACTTTTGTCATCAAACTTACCTAGAGCTTTTTTCCCATTATTATGCACAAAATATTTGCACCCAAAGGCTCGCATATGAGTGATGTTGGGTTTTCTTCCTCGAAGTAACTCATAGGGAGTTTTCTGAAAAATGGATCTAACCATGCATCTATTTAGTAGATAGCAAGCAATATTGATTGCCTCAGCCCAGAAGATATTAGGCAGTCCACTGGAAATCAATATGGTCCTCCCCATGTCTTCTAAGGATCTATTCTTTCTTTCTACAACTCCATTTTGTTGTGGAGTTCTAGGTGCAGAGAAATTATGGTCAATCCCATGTGAGCCACATAACTCAAGGAATTTTGAATTTTCAAATTCAGTTCCATGGTTAGTTCTTATACTTAAACATTACATCCTATCTTTTGTTGAATCATTCTGACAAATACAGAGAAAACATCAAAGGTTTCATCTTTGGATCACAAAAATAAAATCTAGGTATACCTGGAAAAGTCATCAATAATCACAAACATATACCTCTTATCTCCTCTGCTCCTTATTCTCATTGGTCCACACAGATCCATGTGAATGAGTTCTATAGGTTTAGAAGTGGATACAAACTTCTTAGATTTAAAGGATGACCTAACATGTTTTCCTCTAATACATGCATCACATACTTTGTTAGAGGTAAATTAATCTTTAGCTTATTGAGTTGAGAGAGACTGGCATGTCCTAGTCTTCTATGCCATAGTAGTGGATCATATTCTACTACACTCAAGAATATGTGCTCACTATGGGGAAGTGGCATAATCGATATCTTGTAGACATTATTATGTCTCTTCCCTTCAGCACAATTTCATCAGTATCAAGCTTAGTGACAGTGTAGATTTTGGAATTGAATTTTACCTCATTTCCTTTGTCGCACATTTGAGAGATGCTAAGAAGATTGTGTTTAAGACCTACAATATAATACACATCTTATATAGCATGAGAGAGTGACTATCCAATCTTACTAATACATGTTGACTGGCCTTTTCCCATTATCAAATGACACACTCCCTCCTTGGAAGGTTGTCAGTGAGAGAAAGTTTTTCTTTTCTCCGGTCATATGTCTTGAGCATCCACTGTCTAGATACCAGTCTTGATTGTTTCCTCTCACCTTAGCATGCACCAAAATTTACAAGTTAGTTTTGGAAACCCAGACTAGCTTGGGTCCATTTTTGTTTGAAAAAGGATGAATCATATCCCTTCTTGCCCAGAAGGGAAGAGGATTAGAAGCTACTTTCTTGTTAACCTTAATCCATGGATTAACCTTTGTCTCCTCTTCCTTATTCATATTTTTAGCAATACCAAATGTATTTCTAAACCGATCATGAATTAAGGCAGGACACGTGTCTTTAAAATGTCCTACTCTTCCACAATGAGAACACATTTTATTATCAGATATTCGTACATACTTTGGGTCAAACTTAGGGACATGTTTTCTGTAGCCAATTCCAGATTTGTTAGTGCTAATATTTTCATTCAGCAAATTCAAGGCATCAGAAGATCTATGCCATTTGCTTAGTCTAGAGAGATCATAATTAGCATTTTCCAGGTTCTCATACATGACTTTATTTCTACATTTAGCTTTACAAAAATTATCATTTTTTTTAATTCCTTTTAAAGCTTATCCTGCAGATCACTCATTTTGCCTTTGCCATATGTATCAGGAGACTTCTCATTCTCATAAGTTAATTCAAGAACCTGGTTCTTAAGGTCTTTTACATGTTTCTCTAAATTGGCTTTGTCGGATTCAAGCTCTTTGATGTCCAGTTTGACACAGGAGAGATTACCAATTAGCACATCATATCCATTACTCATTTTATTCATTTCATTCACTAAGGTCACAATTATGGCCATCAGTTGCTTTTTGGACATAACATGAATATTTTCTTTCAAGTCAGATATACTTACCTAGTTTGTTTCATCTTCAGCTTCTGAATCACTCATAGCCATCATTCCTATCACTTCTTCATCTGTTTTTTGATTCTTCAATCACCACCAGAGGCACTTCGATGTCTGCATTTCTAAAGTTAGTTTCCAATGTCCTCCATATATCATGAGTAGAGATGCAAGAGGACACTCTGAAGAAGGTGTTTCTAGACAGACTTCTGTAGAGCAAGTCCTTTGCTTTGGCATTTTTCCGAGATAGCTGACGATCTTCCTCATTGTATTCCTCTTCTCTTTTGTTACACTTGTTACCTTCATCATCCAATTTGGTTGAGAGAATTGGTCCATGACTGACAATTACCCAAAGCTCAAGGTCAGTAGCCTGAAAAAATATTTTCATACGTAACTTCCATTCATCATAGTGGAGTTCATCAAATAGAGGAGGTCTTCGAATATGCATCCCAAGTTGTACTGGGGGTTCTGTCTTCACAGCTTGATATTCATCAATCACAGCGTAGAGACTAATAGCCTCATCCTATATTTCTTCCTCTTGATCACTCTCACTATCCTCATATGCTGCCAAGAATGCCTACTTCATAGCTTTAGTAAATCCTTAGCCTAGGATATTTCCTTTGTTGGAACCCTTCTCTCTCATCTTCTCCCATTTTTCTTTTTCATCTCGTTCTTTCCTCCGCTTGATTTCCCATATTGGGCAGTCCTTAACCATGTAACCTAGCTTGCCACACTTGTAGCACCTATCATATCATAGCTAGCTTTGTCGATCTGCTTGTGCTTACTACTGGTCTCTCTTTTGGATGCACTTTTGGAATTCTTCATGAATTTCTTGAACTTGGCAAACATTGCTAGATCAGGATCATCGTAGTCAGATTCATCATCCTCATATGTCTTAAGGACCAAGGCCTTATCCTTTTTTGGTTCTTCTTTATGCAGTTCCATCTATCTCATTTCATGAGTTTTTAAGTTTCCAACCAACTCATCAAGTGAGGTTTTATTCATTTCCTTGGCTTCTTGGATTGCAGTGACTTTTGATTCCCATGAAGCTGGAAGGATTCTTAGAACTTTGCTAACTAGCTCTTCTAAGGTAAACACCTTTCCAAGTGATTTCAGTTCATTGATTATTATAGTGAACCTAGTCATCATATCTTGGATGGCCTTAGATTCCTTCAAGGAGAAAAGCTCATAGTTTCTCATGAGTAGTTCAATTCTTGATCTCTTCACTTGATATGTTCCTTCATGAGCAGTTTGGAGTGCATCCCAAATATACATTGCATTAAAGCACATATAAATTCTATTGTACTCATTATGACCAAGTCCACATATAAGGATTTTCTTAGTCTTTGCATTCTTCTCCATCATTCTGGAATATGCTGCCACAAATTCGGAGGGGTCCTTAGGAACTGTTTCACTTTGTGCATTTTGTTTAGTAGGAATCAAAGGACCTTGGTTTACTATGGACCATAGTTCATAGTCTTCAACTATCAAGAAATCTTTCATTCTTACTTTTCACCAACTGTAATATTTTCCATTGAACAAGGGTGGTCTGGTAGTTGATTGTCCTTCATTATTTCTAGGTGGAGCACTCATCTTTATTCCAAGATCTTTCTAGGTATTAGCCGTGTAAATGAGAGAACCTGCTCTGATACCAATTGTTAATTTGAGTGCCCGTATGAATTACTAAGAAATTGGTTCTTACCGAGTTCCTTAAGCAAAAAGTAAACAAGCAATAAAATAAACACAATAAATTTTACGTGAAAAATCACCCGGCTCAAAAGTGTAAAAACCACGACCTACCAAGTAGGATTTTCAGCTTCAACTCCACTAGAACAATGAGCTAAAATGTATCAATTATAATGTTATAATTAAATACTCCCCGGTACTCCTACTACTCCTATTTGATTTACAAGTAACTTTAACTTGTAAAAATAAAAACTCACTCCAACTCACTAATTTTTTATGACACTTGATTACAACTCAATTTCCTAAAACACATTTATTAGACTAACTCGAGAAGAGTACAAGACAAGTACTCAACATAAGTGAACTACTTTATGACTGTTGTTGATGGGTAAAATGATAGTTCAGAAGTCCAAACTCAATCCTATTTAAACACGACATGAGATATTCTAGGAGTCCTATTCATAGTCAGCTTCCTCTTTGATATGACTCCTATTGTTCCAAGGATTCCACAAGCTTTGGGAATTTTATCTCTGACAGACTTATTCATATCTTTTTTAGCAACGACCTATATCACTTACAGAAGCCATCTTCCAACAAACTCAGACCTGATAACTTTGAGATAAAGTTACACTGTCTTGAACAAACGTACAAGTATCAATCATGAGGAGTTGATCCCTTAACCTGAGAACATGGTTCTTCACACTAGTTAAACAGCTACATTGAGGACCTGGTTCTTTGAGTAATTAGACACATTAATTAGTCATATTTTGTTAATCATCAAAACTTCAATACTCAAAAAATTCCCCCTTTTTGATGATGACAAACTATGTACCCAGAACCAATAATCAAAGAACCAGATGATCACACCAAATTCATGTATTTCCCCACCTTATCTTCCCCATTTTGGCATCATCAAAAAAACACAAACACATGTTAGACAGTAAGCACATAGAGTGCAAGATTCAAAGCCTATTAGGCGACAACACAAGCATAAGAAAATGCAAATATACTAAGCTGATGATCCAAAATAGTGCAAATCAGTAAAGCAAAAGAATGGGAGTCATTAAGTAGTGCCACAAGAAGCCCAGGCCTTGCCTTCATCATTAGAACACAATAAACTAAGCATACTGCAGACAACTCAGACTAAGAAAGAAAAAGAACAAAATATAAGACATCACTGGAAAGGCAAATGAACTAAGGACACTAGGAAGGAACATGTTCAAGGGTGAGAGGCAGAGGGAGTCAAGGCTTTCACAATGGTAGCAATCTGTTAAGCATGGGCCTCCCTGTCTCTTCGGAGCTCTTCCCTGAGTTGCTTAGTTTCTGTCTTACTTCATTATTGTCTTCACGAAACTTGGAATTCTATTCAACAGCCAACTCTAACCTATTGCTGAGTTCTGCAACCCTACTGCTCCTAGGAATAATGGTAGATCCTATGGGTCCTCTAGCCTTTATCTCCTCATAGCCACACAACTTGAGGGTAACATCATCCAAAACATCAATGTGGTTTCCAAACTTAAGCTCATGTAAGGCAATGCTGAGCTTGTCAAATAACTCAATTAACATGAAATCATATGACATAGCATACTTTGTTTGGAGGTATCTGCAGCTCTTGCCATGTGCCGAATCATCAGGATAGGGAGATTGATAGGTCGACCAGTGTCAAGCAGTTCCATCACAACCATGCCTAGTAGAGTAGCCTCATGCCTTCTCTCAAATCTCTGAAGAATACAGGAGTTGACAAACTAAAATAATAGCTTATGAAATGGGGTCATATCAGTCTTGTACACTTTCTGGGGAGCATTTAGATCAAACTTTTGAGAGAACTTCCTGGGGACCACAATGCAAGTGTCAACATCATTGTCTATGGTTGGCCACTTCTTCTTCAAATAATTGTCAAATCCCAAAGAAGGGATATTAAAAAGTAGTCCCAGTTCCTCAGCATCAAACTCCATGTCGAAGCCCCCTACTTTACTCTTGACTACCTTCCCATCAAAACTGAAATTTGTGTAGAATTCCACCACAGCAGGAACACATACTAGGGGAAAAGCTTTGACAAACATGTGCTTACACCCCTATAGCTCAAGTTTCTCAACCAGTTGAGCTATTCCCTTCTCATCAATGTTCGTAAGAATCTTTGCATTTAGTATTTTTCTGTTCCTAAACTCTGTGAGTCGATCAACTGCAGCTGAAATATTCTTCTTTATCATACCCCTACTGGCCCTTGCAGAAGAGGTAGCAGGTTTGGTGACTTTAGCTCCCCTTTTCTTTGGTGATGCAGATTTGTCTACTCAATCTACCTCAACAACATGTTCCACAATTGAAACCTTCTTCTTTGGCTTCTTTGCACTTTTGGACTCCTTCATGATTTGTGCATCGACAACCTTTCTTTTACTCCTTGTGAGAGGAGTTCTAGCAGGAGGAACCACTTTTTTCCTTGTTGAAACTGTTATCTTTGTAGCTTTCTCATTAGTCTTTCTGAGCTTCTTCCCTACCTCAGATAGTGGTACATCATCTCTAGTGAAGGAAGCCAACAGAGACCCAGGTTCTTGTGCCATGATAAGGAAGATTTTTCAGTGATTCTAGATCTGTTGGCAACACATTCTCTACATTCAAGGACGAATAAAGATTTTCGGAAGGCAAAGATAATAATAAACCTCTTAGTAAATTACCATAACTAACAACTTGGAAGTCAATACTAAAACACATTTGAACTCTTTTTGTAAATATATACTAGAGACAAAGACTGAATTCATCCATTCAAAAAAAAAAAAAAAGCACACAGAACCTACCTTAATTTTGATACTATTACTTTATATCCAATTGCTGAAAATAAGGAAACATCCCAACAAATATGTTAGAGAAAAAATTATTTTAAAAAAGGAGAATATGCTCCATGAGAGTTGAGAGGCACACATGGTTGTACCATATAGCTTTGGGAGGCATCCTTCTGGATGCAAACAAAACTAGCAAGCTTATCTTTTTCAAAGATGCCAAGAGAAGTCATAATATGAATTTGCTTTATCTCTATTCTTTTTCTCCTACTTCTCCTCTAGTCTTTCTTTATTTGTACTATATTGCTTTGGAGAGGCATCTATATCTTTTGGATAAATAACAAATTTAATACAATATTAGTATTATCGCCATCTCATCCTATGATCCTGACATTCTCATCATCATAGTCATCATCATTATCGCATCATCTCAATGCAAAAGAATCGATATCTTGCACATGTTATTGTTTATAATATCTCAATACATTCTTCGGCCTCATATTGTTTAATGGTGTATATAACTTAAACTCTAATTAGCAATGAGTTGCATGTACAGCGCAGCGCACCTACACTGGCACAATTAGGTCAAAATCTAGTTCTTCTGTCCAATTGTTACAAACGAAATCCATATAAACTACAGAGTGGATAACCTCTATGTCAATATTTCAATTCATAAGATAGTTTCTAAACTGCAATATTATTTGACCTAGCTTCCAACCCAAGCCATCAACCCGGCTGCCTCATTTGGATGTACTAATTGAGAAGAAATGGCAACAATTAATGCAAAAGAATTAATGCCATGCACATCTTACTCTCCTTGCATAAGTATCCAATCACAAAAATGATGCATAATAAAGGGAAAATACCGTACGATATTGGCTGTTTATGGAGGTACCCGAACTTGTTAGAGGGAGCAGTCGTTGATTAAAAGCGATGACAGAAGAAACCCTAGCCGTCTCTTATTTTACACCTTCCATCTTGTTTGGATGGTCGTTATGTATCATTTCATAATGTATCGTATAGTGTTGTATTGTATTATATTGCACTGTATTGTTTTGATGTATATAATGTTTGGATAGATTGTATTGATTGTCGTTGTTTCATGATATCATGCACCAACAATATGAAAAATAAGCTTGAAATATTATTAAAAAAAAGTAAGATACAAAGTAGAACTATTATATAAAAAGGTAGTTAAAAAAATAAAATAGAATTATTTAATAATAAGGAAGGGCAAGATGAGGGGGAAAAAAAAGGAAACGACGCAACCACACCAAATCAATCGTTTTATAAAGTGACACTTTTTGTCGTTACATAACGACGGATTAACGATACGATACAATAAATTTTAAGTAACAATCAAAACAAACATTTTATTTAAAGTAACAATACAATACAATATAATAAATAACAACCATCCAAACGAGATGTTTCGGAAAACTGGAACCAATCAGTTTCTCTAGACAATTTTGGATCGGGTAGGGATTGGCCCATTTGGGTGATGTTCAGGCTGACCCAAATCGTTTTGGGCCTCCATGCAATTTTAGTTATTTGTTTATCCTTTCTTCTGAAAATTATGATTTTTGACTGTGGAATCAAAATTTATACGGTGATTTGCACAAATAGGACACTTTGGGTGCCACTTTTAATTTTTGACCCGCTTGATCAATAGGTAGAACTTCAAGTTTAACAAGTATTGCCCATAGCTTGCCCCATAGGCAACACTTTTGAATTTTGACCTTAATGATTTGCCTATGAGGCAAACGAGAGTCAAAATATCAAGACCATCTATTTTCAAGGTTATTGGATGTAATTCCTGTAATTTATAAATGCCAAAACTCTTTCTACAAACATTTTGAACAAGTGATTTACTCTAACAAAATTTTTGTTTTCACGACCCAATTTTAACACAAACTTCTAGTTTCCAATCAGAAGGTCATTCGTTTGATCATTACGCAAACAAAATTATAATATACATTTTACTCAAAAGCTTCCTACTTCAGAAACTAGAAATAGAGAATACTGATTAAAGATTTTGCTAATTTACTATACATATTTGTAGTAGATTAACAATGTATCCACTTTTATTTGCCTTAAGCACACCACGGCATCCAACTTCTGCCCAATGATTTATATTGAACTTTATTTTATGATTTTGGAGTATGATCATTTGTTATTCACCAAGGAGTTCAAGATATTCTGTAACCCTACTATACTTCAGCTTAATTATTAGTGGCTAGTGGAAATATAACAGAGCATATATATATATATAGATCTTGGTAAAAGACGGATATGACCACATCAGCTATCTTTAACCATCTTATTCTTCTCAACTCATCAGTCCAAAGTAAAAGTTTCAAGTACACGTAAAAGAAAGGTTCCACACATTGGCTTTTTGTGGGTAAAAATAGTAATGGTTGAGTTGCTATACAGCTGGAATTAACGGGGCAAGTAAGATATACAGCTCATTCACATAACCATAAGCACGTAACAGTAACAAATCAAACCCCACAAAAATTTGTAAAAAGAGATGTGACATATACGTACAATAAGAACCTGCCTAAATGGTTGAGTTTGCTTTCACAAATTTGTCCCATCATTCTTTAGTGTGATCTGATTGAAAGTATACACTCCTACTCCAAGATATGTATGTACAGTATATATTTGTGTATGTCAAAGTAGTTTTATGTTTCATTGGGTGATATTAAATTCACTTCAAACATGATCAGGGGTATTAGAATATATCGTCCGTAAAGTATCAGTATGTAAATAACTTTTTTGTACAATTACAATATTATCATCATCACTCATGTAATTATTACTAATCCATGCATTCATACAGCTCAGTCTTCCCAACTCTCAAGTCCACAAAAAATGTGATAACTATTACTCATATTCCCTTTTTCCTTTCTCCAATTCTGAGGCATTTCCCTTTGCGCCTTGGGTAAATTTGGTCATGTGTCATTAATTCATAATGTCATATAATAGTAAGTACGGGGAAGTGGCCGGTAATTGGTCCAAAGGATGATTGATTGAATTTCCATTGTCAAGAAACTATATTATGCATATGTGAAATTCAAGGAGTTCAAAAAATATATATTTTAGGTCGTGAGATGACTGAGTCATATTTATATCATCATCTTTTTTATATTTTAGATTCTCTTCTCACAACTTTAATCCATATCAGTTTCAAAAGATGAAAACAGCCGAGGGAACCACCAAAAGTGTAGCCATCACTTTTATTACAAAGCATAACTAGCAAAAGGACAGGGGCCCTCTCCACTACATATATCAATGCATACGTTGTATCTCTATACTTTTCTTCTTTTGCATCTCAGGCAATAGTTTTCACTTAACCACTCTCTATCTCACTCTATATATTATTGTTGGCAATATTATTTCACCCCTTTTATTATTTTTACATTCTTTGCTATCTGTAGTTTTAAGTTTTAACTCAAGCTGCAGCAACAGTGCCTCTGTGTAAAGGGTAATCGTGTGCAGTTTCATTGGAAGAAGTGGACTTTCTCTGGTCATTTTTTCTCAAGGCCTTTACAGAAGCTGAAAGATTCAATTTTTTCTCTTTGGCTTCATCCATTTCTATCTGTTCTTGCCTGCACTCTTCACTACAGAATGGAGTGTCTCCTCTGCATCAAACCATTCAAGAATAATCAAAGACTTGCATTCTTTTAGATGACCAAATAGTAATAAAAGCTTAGCCACTAATTTACTAATTAACACTCACTACAAACAATTTATCCACTTTATGAAATGTGTGAAAAGAATCGAACACATTATTGAATAAATTTTAGGTAATCCCTCCTCTCCAAAAAGAAAAGTAACAAATATGTGAATTTGATTTGAAACTTGAAAAGAATGAACAACAAAACTAACCTGTACATGAATATGTCTGTGTTATCACCAAGTGCTTTTTTGCAAAGAAAACAAGCTTCCAAGAAATGGGGTTGTGGTTCGTCAAATCTAGTTTCATAAAACCTTTTCCCACTGGCTAATCTTGGAGATGTAATGGAAGAAAGATTCTTCAAACTCCTCCTTTGTAAATAAACAGGCCTAGAAATCAATGGGTTGTGATTGTGCTGATGGTTTGCTGAAAAACCAGTTTCCATTTCAGCTAAAGAGGCAAGGCCATCGTTTCTGTCAAGAAAACAGAACCGTCTTCTTTTTGGTACAGAGCCCATTTTATATTTTACTTGTTTGGTTTGCAGAGAGAAAAAAGATTGGAGAAGTGGAGACAGGTTTGAAAAAATGGGGAATAGAAAGTGGTTATAAATAAGGATTGGTAAGGTCAGGACTCAGGACTTTGCTAGAAAATTTAGAGAGGTGTTTAAGAAACAAGGTGGGTTTCAGAATTTACATATGACACTTACCATAAACTCGAAATTATTAGTTAAAAATTATATTTTTTTAAAATTTTTAGTGATTTTCACTTATGTATCTATACTCCGTGCCAAAAACAAGACGATCTAAAATAGATTTTGAACCGGCGATTTCACTCGTAAAGGTGCAACCAATAATTATTATACTAATAGGAGTTTTTGAACACGAGTGCACGCATATATATATTTAAATACTAATTTTTATTGTTATATATGATTTAGGGATAGTTAACATAAACCCATATCTAAGACCTAGATAATCCCTTTTCTGAACTCTGGCTAGTGAATCTATTGGCCATGAGATATTCCTTGTATGTTTACACCTTTTCGACCTAATTTTGCCCTTAGTATTCTCTTTATTACATTCTTTATCACTGTTTACATTCTTCACATTATACACCTTTTTTTCTACTAACACTTTTACATGAGAAATACATTAACCATAATCCCCAACAAGACAACTTAATTATGCAAAAATGTGAAGTATTCATAGCAGTTTAAGATTAACACTTCCCGATAAGTTAGCTTATGAGACGATCATGTTGCAGCTATCACTCTGTAAGTAATTTATAAAAGTAGAGTTCTTTTTCCAAATGAAGTAGACAGTCAAAAATAAAATAAACAAGCACCAGGTTGAAAAAATGGGTGACATTGGGTGTAATTTGGGAAAACATTTTCGGAAAATATTTATATTCATAGCATACCGTTACATACTTATCAATGATCCCCTTTATTGTTATTTAAGAGGGGCTTGATCCTATGATCTTGTTTTCTAGGTATAGTTATAAATAGTAGTTTCAACAACCATTGTGAAGGAGAAAAATCTTTTGCGAAACTTATGTTACATTCTATTCTCAAGCTAAATAATATAAATTTGCGTTCTGTTTTATGTTGTTCTTATTTCTGTCCTCGGAAGCATCGCTCCCCGGGCCGGACCTGCCAATTTCTTTGGTGTTAACGTTGAGTCTTATTTTTAATCTAACTTATTTATCATTTTGGATCAAACCAGTTCGCTTACCTATAAACCACGTAACAAATTTAATTGTACCGTTTCACGAGTAAACAGTTTGGCGCCCATCGTGGGGCTTAGACAGTTGCGTAATTGAGTTGATCCTTGAATTTATTACTAACTCATTTGATTCTTTGTTCTTAGCAAAAACCAAAAATGGCAGCTAACGATGTTAACATCGCACACAACGTTGAGACGCATGAAAATCCATCTCAACATGAGAATTCAATCAATGATACCCGCAACGAAGGGGACGTGGCGACTCCGGTCCATGGCAGACACTATCCCCGACATGTGCGGGAACCAACTCCAGATGATGTGGGGGACGAACACGTTACGGAAACGGTAAGGATCTTGAGAGAGCAACAAAAAGCCACCATGGGCCATCTCTCACGGCAGGACCAGGTCATGAAAGAACTAAATTAGGCATTATCAAGTGCTTCCAACAACGCAAACGGAAGAGGCCCAGTTTCTCCCAGCACTTGTGCAAATCAAGCGGCTCAAAGAGTTGATAATAACACCCCAAGGGGTGAGGTCAGCTTCGACGGAGCCGGGGGAACCGGTAACACCAATGGTAATGATCCTTTCAAAATCGAACTCATGAGATTCATGAGGGAGATGAATGAGCGGATGGATCAAAATGCGAAGGAGTTTCACGCCCTAATGGATCAAATTTCGGGGGCACCACCAGTTTTAAAAGGCCCAGATTCGAAGAATTGTACACCCAGTTACTATTTAAGTCAAGCGCAGCGTCGGAATTTCAAAACGGTTGAAAATGGCGGACGTATCAAAGTACGATGGGACTTCAGATCCTCAGAAGCACATCACAACTTACACAATGGTGGTGAAAGGAAATAACTTGGCTCAACATGATATTGAGTCGATTCTGCTGAAAAAATTTAGAGAAACCCTCACGAAAAGGGGCCTTGACATGGTATTTGCCTATGCCCGAACATTCAATTGATTCTTTTGAAATGCTCGCAGATTCATTCGTAAAGGCCTATGCCGGGGTTAGAAAGGTCCAAGTATGGAAGGCGGACATATTCAGGATTGCATAGGGAGAGTCTGAATTGCTGCGAGAGCTCGTTACTGGTTCCAAAAGGAAAGGATGCCGCTACCGCCTGTACTAGATGAGTGAGCAGCAGAGGTGTTCATAAAGGGTTTGAATCCACAAAGCTCTGATGCCTCCCGAAAGTTGAAGGAAAGCTTGCTCGAATTTCAAGCAACCACATGGGCGGATGTCCACAGTTGTTACGAGTCAAAAATAAGAATAGAAGACGATCAGATCGGGTTCCCACCATCAATCAAAGGATGGGAGAGAGACAAGAACCGGGACAAGTTCAAGGATGATTTTGATATAGATCGGAGATTTTCTATGGGTTGCTTTTTGCCTTACGAGAAAGCCAACGGGCGCGACAATAAAGGGCTCCGGTCGTCGGATAGGTTCGCTCCCAAAAGAAGAACTGATCACGGTCGAAACAAAAGATCGTTACAAGACAAAGAGGTATTTGGGATCCAAGATTCCACTTATCCCAAGTTATCAAATTATAATTTCAACATCAGCATAGTGGAGCTGGTATCGACTATGAGGAATGTCAAAGAGGCTCGGTTTTCGAAGCCAATCAGATCTGATCCCGGTCAGAGAGATCGTAACTTATGGTGTGTATATCATGAGACTCACTGCCACAGAATTGGGGACTGTTGGCACCTGCGTGAGGAAGTGGCCGGGACAAGACAACCAGCTAAGAACAATTTAATACAATACAAGGAAAGGAAAAATGTCGCAGAACCCTCGAAGGCAGGAGAAGACCCTCATTGCTTGACTATCAACATGATTTTCGGAGGGAATGAAATCAATAGTGTAACCTTCTCGGCGACCAAGAAGACAAGGGTATCAGTGACCCACAACAAGCAACTTTGGGAACTCGCTAAATTAGAGATCACCTTCACAAAGGAAGACGCCGACGGACTTCTTCTGCCAAATAACGACGCCCTGGTAATATCTCTTAATATTTTAAATTTTAAAATTAAACGTGTTTTGGTTGACCCAGAAAGCTCAGCCAACATCATTCAATGTAGAGTGCTGGAACAAGCCAAATTAATTGGAAGTATCATTCCGTCAACAAAGCTCATCGTCGAGTTCAACCAGGCAAGGGTGATAACTAGAGGGGAGATCATGTTACCCACGAACATCGAATGGGTTACGAAGACCACCTTATTTGAAGTGGTGGATGGTGACATGGGCTACAACGTAATTCTCGATAGATCGTGGTTACATGAGATGCAGGCCGTACTATTAACATACCACCAAATGTTGAAATTTATGACCCTAGAGGGAATCAAACAGATAAGAGGTGATCAACCGACAGTAAGAGAAATGAATTCAGTGTCGATTTCCATTAGTAAAGGGAAGAAGCTTGGCAAATAGAAATTACATGAACCGACATCTGCTCTTTAACAAAAATGAGGGGACAATTTGTATTATTGGAAAATAGACTCACCGCGTGGGTCTATTAAATAGCGACACATGTCAGCAAAGTTATGAGAAAAGTGAAGAATAACATATAAAGATGACATGTGAAATACCCTCGGGACCGAGCATACTCGTACTGTGTATGTTAGTCTCGGAACTGATCATCATAGAATAGTCCCAGATCAGGCACGAGAGAATAGCTCATAATTACCACTGAGTAGAAAATCAATTAATATCGGATTATATGGTATTTACCATTATTACGCCATAAGTTACACATCAATTATCTAGCGTGCAATAAATGCAATAAATGATTGCAACTGGCAGAACAAGGCAATCAATTATAAAATTGACTCAACAGGCACGAGATTGACTCAATGCGCACGAGATTGACTCAACAAGTACGGGATTGACTCATCAGTTACGGAATTAACTCATCAGTTACGGAATTCCAGCATTTACTCAGTTGTTACAAGTCTTCTAAAAATAATAGATGGATTAAGTAAATACTCCTAATGGACCCATAATTCAAGTAGAATGGTTACTTAGATTTAGCCCTATAAATAGACATATTTTACCACCATTGTGGTCATCTAATTTTTTTCTCTACAATTCTATACATTGTAATTCATAGCATCTTGCTCCCAAGTTAGCCATAGTTCGGCTCTTCAAGCTCTGTTCGGCTCATCATCCCATAAAGGATCATCCAATAAGAATTATTTCTTCTCTGTTTTATTTTTATTATATTATCTGTCATTGAATTTATTTTTCACTTTTCTATCAAGTTGTATTAACAAAAATTTATATCTTTCGGATTGAATCGGTTGCTTGTGGCCCGTCATATAAAATTAATTCTTTGACCTTGAAAACTATTTTTTTGGTTAAACAACTCCTTCGAGGGAAACCCTAAGGCAAGCCATAAACATTGTTCTGTTAACTAACAATGAAGCCGAGTATAAGGCTTTAATTGCAGGACTCGAATTAGCTCGAGGACTTGGCTCCGAGGTCATAGAGATAAAATGTGATTCCCAGCTGGTAATACACCAAGTATATGGGAATTTTTACACAAAGGAGGAACACATGCAACAATATGTGATTAAAGTACAAACATTTCATGCACGATTCAAGGAGTGGTCAATAATACACATCCCGGGAGAAGAGAACGTAAAAGCAGATGCATTGGCCAATTTGGGATCATCCACGGAGATAAAAGGATCTGACTCCAGTATTATCATTCAACTTATGCATTCGGTGTTAGATGTGGATGGCTATTGTGAAGTAAATACTACCAACCTGGTCTATGCCCGGAGGAATGAGTCATTGATTACCTTCAGCATGGTAAGCTGCCCGAAGACTCGAAGGCGTCCCGGACATTACGCACCAAGGCGGCTCGCTACAGCCTCTTGGATGGACAATTATATAGGAGATCATTCCAAGGCCCGATGGCCCGATATTTGGGAGCCTCGAAAGCGGACTACGTGACGAGAGAGGTTTATGAAGGAATATGCGAGAACCATTCTAGTGCAGCTCGTTAGGACAGGATACTACTAGCCCCGGATGGAACAAAATGTAAAGGTGTTCGTTCAGAAATGCAACAAGTGTTAACCCCATGCACAATTGGTACACCAACCGGCAGAACTCTTGCATTCGGTATTGTCCACATGGCCATTCATGAAATAAGGGATGGATATAGTTGGGTCGCTGCCATCGGGTCCCGGAAAGGTAAGATTCCTTTTAATTTTAACTAATTACTTTACTAAATGGGTTGAAGCAGGTCCTTACCAAAATATCAGCGAGTGCGAAGTGGTCGACTTCCTACGGGAAAACATAATTTGACGATTCGGAATACCGAAAGAGATTGCTTGTAATAACGGGCCACAGTTCATAGGCTCCAAAGTCACAAATTTTTTTGAATATCTAAAATCAAAAGAATTACTTCCTCACCATACTATCTGAGCCCTAATGGGCTGGCGGAATCAACTAATAAGGTGATTATTGAAAACCTCAAAAGAGGTTTGAAACAGCTAAAGGCAAGTGGTCCAAAGAGTAACCGGGCGTGGTATGGGTGTACCGGACGACGGAAAAATTAACCGGAAAGACACCTTTCTCTCTTGTATACGACGCAGAAGCTCTGATCCCGGTGGAAGTAGGAGAATTAACCTTACGGTTCTTCTGCACAGACGAAGAAGAAAATATTGAGGTATTGCTGGTAAAGATGGAACTACTCGATGAACGCAGGGCTTGGCACACGTAAGGATGATGGCTCAGAAGCAGAAGATGAAAATGTACTATAATCGGAGGGACAATCTCCACTACTTTAAAGTATGAGACTTAGTTTTGAGAAAAGTGACTCAGAACACTTGGAAAATCAACGTTGGGAAGTTGGGCCCGACGTGGGAAGGCCCCAACTAGGTTTCAACTGCCACCAATAAAGGGTCATATGAGCTGGAGAACCAAGATAGAGCCAAATTGACTAGCAATTAGAACGTCACTCACCTTAAAAGGTATTATTGCTCATGAGTCTTGCCTACACTGAAAGTATGTGCTGCACTCTTTTTCTCTACGACCAGTTTTTGTCCCAATCGGGTTTTTCTGGCAAGATTTTTAACGAGGCAGCAATGCAAAGCATACTACGAAGGAAATATCAACAACAAAGTTAAGACATTTAAATGACAAGGCACTGAAACAACAAGCCACTACGAGATGGTTATATAATCTTTGGCTCGATGGCAAAGGTCCTAACGGGAAACAAGGCTTGCCATAGAACCAAAGATTATCCAACCGTTGACAAGTGTTTTTCCTCAAAGGAGAAAGACTTTCAATGTTCCGATTGGCATAATTCGCATTCGAACATTGGGGGAGAATAGTATGAGAATACGGCAACATGATTGCCACGAAAACTGAAACCATGAAACCAGGTAACAATAATGTCTCATCGAGACCGGGGATTACATAGCTAGCCTCGTAGAAAAAAGTTGTATAAGTTAGTCACATGTATTGACAATTCTTTTTTCAGAAAACGAATGCTGATGTACTTTTGAAGATAGAAGGAATAAAATAAATTCCTTTTATTTTTATCTTATTTCTTGTCCAAACGATGAATTGATTTTATCATTTGAAAGTTAACTAAAAACTTCAAATGCTTCTGCTGAAATGAACATAAGATGTCCTCTTCAAGATCATCGTAAACATAAGAGGGACCTCTCTCTTATGAAACCTTCATAGTAAAAGGTTGGTTCCAGAAAACTTTATACCCGGAACACAAAAATCTATCGTAAGAAAATACACCCAAAACCTTATATAATTCGACGCAAAATAATATACTTTGCGCAATACTTAAACAAAAATTCTTCTATATTTATCAACATGTCGTACGGCATAAGTAAAAAAGTACAAAAGGAAACATCAAAATAAAAAAAGGAAAATTTGAATGTTATCGGCACCGGAACTCAGAGGAAGCATCTACCCCTCTCTCCCTCCCCTCCCCCCCGAGATGTGGCGGATATGCCGGCAATGCAGGTTCTTGGCCTTCATCAGCGTTCTCTTCAACCTCCTCCTCGATTACCGAATATTCAAAATTGGTACTAGAAGAGTCAGTTGCGTCAGGCTGAGCCGAAAGACGTTCTCGAGAAGTTAACTCCAATGCTCGGGCCTTGGCAATTTCATCATCAATATCGATGACGTCCGCTTTGGCCTCCTCCAAGGTTTTCCTTCTCATATGGTACATAGAGTATGTCTTTTCAAAAATGAAGGAATCCCCTTAGTGTTAGAGCTTTGCCTTAATTCTGTCAACCTCGGTTAAAAGGTCATCCCGCTCGGATTTTGTGGTGCCAAGGCTAATATTAAGCTCACAGAGTGTTGATATGTGAACCCGATTTTGCTCCCCCAATCCTCTTTTACCTCTTTTCAATCCGGGCTCACTTCTCCTCGGCAGCAGCAGCCTCTTCGGATTTTGAGTTTAAGGCTACCTCCAAGTTATTCACTCGTTTAATGGAGGCAGACTCGCACTTAGCAGCAGCGAGCATAATATCTTGGACCTTAGCCCATTTAGCCTTAGCCTCTTGAAACTGTACATTTAGCTGAGCGGCTTCTTGGCTAAGGGACATCACTTCTTGCTAGCTCTACTGCAATCGAGCATCTATCTCACTCGCCTCGATAGCTTTTACTTCTAGCACCGGGAAGCGAGCAACAATTTGGTCCCTCTCGACCAACAGCTGATCCCGCTCGGACATAAAATCCCTCTTTATTGAGGATCAACCTCTGAAGGCTCTTGGAAGCAAGGAAGTTGGCTTGCAAAATGTATATCAAAGTCAGAAAACAAGTATGGTACCGATGTTGCATTGTGCATGCATTATTTAGCATATACTCTCTTGAAAGGGAATGTATTTTCTTCTTATCTTTTTCTGAAGCCAGCGGCTTTAGATAATTAGTAAGCTTCACCGGCCTGGACAACAGATGACACCCCATTGAAACTGAGAGATTGACATTTATCCTCCCTCAGGGATCTGGAGAAGGGGTGAGTAGTTGTGCCCCAAGTTCTTGTGGACAGGGGACTGTGGAGGAGAAACGTCCTCTTCTCGGGTATCTGTGACCGACGGAGGAGGTGCAGCCAGTGTAGAGGGGCATGAAGTTGTTGGTATTGTAGGTTAAGAGATAACTGTAACAGGGGAAGTGCTGATTACTGGTTTCTAATCAACCAAAGGCAGAAGAGGCTTGGTTTTTGACCTTACAGGACCAGAGGCAGCATTTGGGACTGAAAAGCGAGAATTGACATTCTCTACTATATCCATTTCTCCCCAAAGCGCTCAGACCTCGCCTTCGGTTGGGGTTCTAAGCTCTTAAGATCGAGCATTCTGTTAGGCTGATGAAGATCATTATCTCCGTTTGAGGGAAGCCTATTCATTACTAGCTTCCCTGCCATCATAAATGACCATAGTGGTTGCAGTCGACTCGGGCTTGGGTTTCTTTAATTTCTGATTTTTATCCCTAGCCGAGGAAGAACGCAGCCTTTTTGGTTGCTTGTTCTCTAGCTGGGGACTCCGAGAAGAAGCAGTTGCACTAGAGGCAGATCCGAGGGGACTACTCCGAGTAAGAGCCTCCTACAACAACCTCACAGCCTCCACGATATCGGCCAAAACCTCTACTTCGGGGCAGGTAACAGAACCCTGCGGGAGTCCTGAGTCAAACAAAAAGGTATGATTAGCAAGTTTTCTTATGTACCTACAGAGACGGAAAGTAGAAAGAATCAGTTTACCGTAGTTCTTGGCCTTCTACCATATTTAGGGACCAACTCCTTCCACCGACGGGTCTCTACGTAGTAATATCCAAAATCTTCTAAACCCATTGGTTCAGGACTTCAACCCTTGGTAGTGTCCACCGAGTAGCTGAAATAACAAAAACAAAAGGGTTAGCAATGACAGAGAACTACCTTTTTATGGAGAAAGAGATAAATTACAAACTTACGCGAGCGATTCCATGATTCGGGAAAAGATGGGGTTGTGGTCAGCATGATGTCCTTGGTTACAATGATGACAAACCATTTCATCCACCCATACTCACTGTCATCATCCATGTCGGTAAGCAGAGCATGGTGGCCACGTTTGTTGAAATTTATTACTCCCCACGGAAGATTTTGGGAGAGTAGAGGTTCATCAAATGTGCCAGGGTTAAGGTTGTCCCTGTCTCAGTGGATAGTCGTTGCACACAAGCAACTGTTCGGCACACAGAAGGGCCTACTTGTGCCAAGTAGACCTAGTACTGGTGGCATAAATCCAATATCACGGGGTCAAGTTCCTCGCTCAAAGAAAATAGGCCCAAAGTGAAGGGGTACGTATAGACATACATAAAACCTTTCTTGGTGAAGGTAACCCACTCCACTAAGTCAGGAGCAATGATATTTAGGTCATAGTAGTTACAATCCTCCTTCACAGTAGGAATACTGGAAGGAAGAATAGAAGAAGGATACCTGCCAACGGCCCAAGTTCGAGGGTTCACAGAAGGGAACTTCTCTTGGAAGTCATTAACAGTGCTCAAATGTTTGGCTATGATGGTGCTTACCGTAGGAGGATCAACATCAACATCAACCTCTTTATCTTTGCTTCTCTTCGGGCCTCCACCGAAGAGAAGACCAGAGTTCTTAAAAGATTACTTGAAAGAAGAAATAAGAACAAGAAGATGCTAGAGGTTTTGAAGAAAATCGGAGAGAGATGGAAGTAGAAGGAAGTTAAGCGCAAAAAGGATAAAAGAGCTTATGAGATTTTTAGAAGTGAAAGAGGCAAAATGATGCGTATAAGTAAAGATATAGAAGGCAAAAATTATGGCATGATTGCCTCGAGAACCAGCGAAAATATTACTAAATCGTGGGGCAACACGTGTTCAAGGTATTAAATGCGAGGAGACGTGCATCTTATCAAGCGTCAGAAACTGCTTAGAGGGTTTCAGAAAATTTTTCTCCAAGAAAGGAATCTTCACCAACTTAACGATGATACAAAAATGTGCCACCGGAAAGCAGGAGACTATCTGTATAGGATAAAATTGGCTTATATTAAATGATTGAATGATAGGACAACACGTGCAACCGAAGACAGGCAGAAGATGAATCAAGTAACAGCCAGTACCGGGAGTAACAACTACCCTTGGTATCGGATGAACCCCGAAGGGAGCACAATCAACGTGAGCAAATAGAATGTTTGCAAGTGAAAAGCATTTAATGAAGAATATTTTCTGGCATTAAATGGGCAGCCATTTCAGAGAATATTTGCATTCATATCATACCATTACATACTCATCAATGACACCCTTTATTGTTATTTAAGATGAGCTTGATCTTAGGATTTTGTTTTCTAGGTATAGCTATAAATATAACTTCAACAACCATTGTGGAGGAGAAAAGTCTTTGGTGAAACTTATGCTACATTCTACTCTCAAGCTAAATAATACAAATTTACTTTCTGTTTTATATTATTCTTATATATGTCCTCGGAAGCATCGCTCTCGGAGCCAGGCCTGTCATTTCCTTTGGTTTTAATGCCAAACCTTATTTTTAATCAAACTTATTTAGCATTTTGGATCAAATCAGTTTGCTTGTCTATAAATCATGTAACAAATTCAATTATAACGTTTTACGGGTATACAAGATGGTCCTTATGTTTGAATAAGTTCAAAATAGTTCTTTAAATATATTATTTAGTAATATTAGTCCTATAAGTTTGATAAAAGTGAGTATTTTTTATTTTTATTAAATATCTAACAAATTTTGATTATTAGTTTTAATTAAAAAATATTATTTCTTACACTTGAAAAAAAATAGAACAATATACAACCCGAGACTAAAAATATCACTTATACTTATTTCATCACAATTTAACTATCTTGGTTTGACTCAATTCATTAATTATGACTCGGCAACTAGGAACACAAGTAAATTAACTAAACCGGGTTTTTGTATTGCAATGAAAACTCGTTTTCTATTAATGGAGCGATATAAGTACTTTCGTAGGCTATTTAAATAGGTTACATATTCAATGTTCAATTGTCAAAACCCCCCATTAAAGAAAGTAGTTTGCCAGCTACTTGCATTGACTTTAACAAAATGACTTATTATTGTTTTACATTACGAATCATAGAAGTTTCTAATCTTTTTTCTTCACTTGACTCATTCTTTTAATTTAAATAATAAAATTATTTAATTTACTGTTTATTCTCTAAAAACTAGAAACTTCTCCAAAATTATGCAAAATCAACCAAGTGTTTGTTCAATAAATAAATAATTGTCCAATATTTGTAAGTGGTTGAATTCTAATTTGATCAGTATCTCTACTTGTCTAACTATCTTATTACTCAACCCTAGGAACTATTGAAAATTGTGGTGGGATCCATCCGTCTTAATTAGAGATCTTAGGTACGAGTCCTGAAATAGAAACAAACCTGATAGGTAATATTTTTTTTATTTAATGTACGTTACATAATGTGAATCAAGATTAGTCAAAGCTCCAAGGTGGGTAACAATTATCGGGTGAGAAATTAATAAAAACCCAAACAATAAAAAAGAAAAACATTGAATGACATAAGGTAAATAGGAGGAAAGTACTTGCATTAATACTTCAACCGTGGAACATTGAATCCTAACTTAGATGGCCAATACAAGAGAAAAGAAAGTAGAAATACTATTTTCCATGGTAAAAATGAAGCGTGACTTCACTGCCCATTAGGGATGTTCATGGTTCGGTTTGGATCGTTTTTTTCCTAAAAAGAAATCAATTTAAGTAAATCGATTTTTTAAATATTTGAACCAAACCAAACCAATTAAGACAGTTTTTTATTGATTCGATTTTTGTCAGTTTTTCGATTTTTTTGATTATTTATTGATTTTTTTTTAAGTAAGAGACATATACTACCAAACACATATTCCGGTGATTATATTTTCAACTTAACACTATCAAATCAATTGCTCTTTGAGAAATTTATCATTTACAAAGATATATTGATGATAATTGAATCAAATAGTGATGAATAATTTAAGGACTTGATCAGAAATAGATTATTTATAACACGACATTGATTCTTGTACTTGGTAAAAGAAAACTGCCAATCAAACTAGAATATAAATGCAAACAACTAGATTATTATAATAGCAAAGAACTAAACTAAAAATGCAAATAATTAACATGTACCATAAAATTTTAGAAACTTTGTATAAATATTCATAATTATAGGTGTAATAATAAATATTAAATAACTACTTCTAAAGTCGTTTGGTTCGATTTTTTAGGTTATTTTTTGATTAAAATCTAAACCAAACCAAATTTGATCGATTTTTAAAATCTAAAATCAAAACCAAACAAAAAGAGTGTCGATTTTTTTATTAGATTTTCAATTTGATTTAATTTTTTGGATTTTTATTAATACCCCTCCTCCCCAAAGATTTTGGAGAAACACTCAACAAATACTGAGTTCACTCATCTTCAGAAATTAACGTTTTTGCCATGTTCTTTTGTCGTTTTCCTACCCAACTTACGAAAAGAAAATGGCTGGCCCCTCATCTTTCTCTCAGCCAATCATCATCACCAATGCGTGGTAAAGAAAATTATAATAATGCCTTGCTATGACAACGAGGGGCAATGTTAGAATTTTTACTAAAGTAAATCAGAAGATAAGAAAATAAAAATATGAAGAAGTCTAGAAAATTTAATAAAATATATATGAAAAATTAATATATTTACACAATATAATTTTTTGACAGAGTGATAACAATTATTATTCAAATAAGGTCGAATGCATGAGCCTATTAACAGCAAAGTTTTTCTCGGAAATGGTGGCTGGGAATAATCATAGCACACAAATATATTGAAAACTATTGTCTACTATTGACCGAGACGATTTACCATTTAATATATTAATCATAAAATCTTACTCGTAGATCAATCAAATACAAAACTGATGACAGTAATACTTTTTTGACAAAGGTTAGATTACCCAAAAAGCACTGTAGAGAGCAGGAACAAGATTAATTTAGACATGCTTAAGGATTGAATTGTTTAATTTTCTTTTCATTATTTAGGATTCCAGGACTTACAAGATTAATAAAACGAGCATTAAAATTATAAAATTAATAAATGAGTAGTTAGGTAAAAGTCAAGTCAACGAAGAGTATGATATCATACCCGCAGCACTAGAGTACCATGCTAGCTAGTCTTAAATGACCATTCTTAATTCTCTTTACGTTTTTCTATGTGAGCAAATAAAACAAAAGAAAAATTCGAAAATATCTCACAAAAGATTACTGTGAGAAGTCCCGAAAAAGAAAAAAAATAACACAAGAAATTAAATAAGAGGGGACAAAGTGCTCGTGAAAAAACATGATTAAAACTTACAGAAAAGTAGATCCAAAAGAAAAAAGAAAGTTCAACAAAGCTTCGGATAGTCTAGTACATCTTTTTACCGTAGTAATGTTTATTGTATAATTAATAAAATTCTATAAGTTACTTATACGAGAACCTTCGTAACGTAAGTCAACAATTCAAGCTTTTGTTTTTTTGAAGGAGTAATAAGTCAATGAATTTTTTTTTTGTCACAGATCGATTTGAATATATAAAATATTTTGATTGGTTTGAAGAACTGGTACGAAAAGGCAAAAGACCCAAGAAGATTGTAAAACACTTGGATGTCTTGAGCAACAATCACCTAGATCCCATTTGGATTGACTTAAAAAAGTAATTTTTAAGTATAAGTGTTTAAAAAAAATTTTAAGAGCCAGATTTATTTTATAAATATACAGTAATGTATTTGGATAAAGTGCTGAAACTAGAAAAATATTGTTGAAGTGTTTGGAAAAAGAAGTGCTCGTAAATATTATTTTCTTGTTAAAATGACAAAAATATCTGTAAAGTTGTTAACATTATAAAGAAATTGATTACTATAATATTTTATTCTAAGTTGACACATATACAAATAATTTATAGTTTAATTCACTTGCAATTTAAACTGATTACCTAAATATAAATTATTTATTTAAATAATATGCAGTAATTAACTATTTGACCAAAAAAGTGATTTTTCCTTTAATAACTTCAAATTATGGGGTAACATGTTGAATGATTTGATTTTAGAATATAGTACACCAATTAAAAAAAAAAGGAAGGATTTAAAGTCATAAAAAAAAGTTAAATGTTATGTAGCCCAAAAAAGAAGCTAAAAGAACAATATATACAAAGTATTGAAATGTATCAAACATTTATTTTAAAAATTACTATTTGCTTCACTTTAAGAACTTCAAGAAATTGACTAGGTTTTGGAGAATGACAGTAGCATAGGCAAGATGAAAAATGGTGATTAGAAGGATTTAATTAGTAAGGGAAGGATAGTTTTGGGGTTTAGAAAAAGTGAAAGGTATAGTAGGGTGAATTACTTGGTCAAAAATAAAAATCTTGTAAGACAAAAAGCAATAAGTTTGGCAACCCCACCTTATTGCATTTAGCTTATTTTGAGTATTTTGACTTAAAAATATTTGGCTTAAAAATAATTTCATAGTCTATCCAAACACTCAAATAAACCTAAAAGTGCTTTTAAGCTGGTTGACCAGCTTTTAAGCCAATCCAAAGTCCAAACACTCCCTTACATTTGTATGGTTTCCCTATTTTTAAGAATTAATCCAAATAGTCATCCATTCAATAACTTAAAACTAATAATAGTCGGCGAAAATATAATATATGTATAATTTATATTTAATATATATAATTATATATAATCAATATATAATTTATATATACGACTAAAAAAAATAAACAATAAATATCCCCTATTATTTCTTTGACTGTTTTGGGCATGTGAATTTAGGTCGGTAAGTTTCATTATCAGATCTCCCAAAAGTTTTACTCCCACTTTTTATTGCATCAGATGGAGGTTTCCTGAGTATAAAAAACAGAGAAGAAAGAAAATTATTCTCCCTCCATTCCATATAAAAATTTAAACACAAATTAATTTAAAATATTTATTTTATTGGAATGATAAATTTTATAATCACACAAATATTATAACACATTTAAGATTATGAAATTTAAAAAATTTAAAATATTAATATTATGACATATTTAAAATCATAAATTTTTATTGTTTTATTTCTTTCTTAAGCGCTTTATACCCAATCAAACAACATCCCATAAAATTTATGCCTATGCATATTCTCACGTGAGACCTCAATAATCCTCCCAAATCGCAATGGACCTACGGTTTTCTCTTCGTATTTGCAATGAGTAATTTAATGATACCATAATTCCCTACTTTCATCTTGTACAATTAAAAAACTTTCAACGCCAAATTTTAATAGTTTTAAAATTTTGTTTTAAAATATTTGTCGTTTTATAAAAATAAGAAGCTATCATTTATTATAATTTTCGGGGATCTATCCCAACGGCTTCAATTAGTAAAGGACTAATTAAATGAGATATTTAAAGATACATAAAAAATAGTTTAGACAAATACTTTCATAATTAATCCTACTAATTTTTTTATTATAAATATACAAAAACCCTCTAGCATCTTTCCATATAAAATATTGTGCTTTTAAAATTCTTTTCTTCTCAATTATTTCGCTATACTCCTTAAGGTTCCAGCTCCTTAGCTTTATGTGATTTAACGGGAAGATACTTAGTAGTTGATTAAATTAATGAACCTCTCCACTTTCACATTCTAAACCTTATTCTGTCGACTTTGAAATTCTGAGAGTTGAAGAGAATGAAATGAGAATAATTTTGGAAATTTTCTGTGCGTTTATTTCTCTGCACAGTGTAATGGATATATACAAAAGAATAGAATTTAGTCTAAACAAACTTTGCCAAGTGGCGGTATTTTACTAGCCTACTCCTAAGAGCTATTGTAACAAACTAAGGAATATTTAAAAATGAATAATTATATCCACTATACAGATTATTCTTTGTATCTTCTCGGTTCTACTAGAAATGGGTCGTTGGAGTCAACTGAAGCTTTAAGGCCCATTTGTTGTAAAACTAAGTCCAAAGCAAAAAATCAAGCCCATTAAGAATTGAGTCTAAATGTCTGACCCATTTTGTAAGATATACATCCCTTCTTCAAAGACAAATCAACCATCGGCAAATCACTCCACAAGTCCTTGGCACTTTGAGAGTAAAGAACACTCTCAGCTATCTCCTTAGATAGAGAATTAAGTAGCCATGACAATACCATGTCATTACACATTGCCCAAGTCTTTTGAAGTTCAGAATCAGCTTGTGAAAAAGTAAGAGTTCCATCAATAAAACCCAGCTTATTTTTTGCAGATAAAGTAATTACTACAGCTCTTCTCCATCCACCATAGCTTTTTCCATCAAAAACTGTGGACACAAGATTCATCCCCGGATAATCCGAGGGATGAAGGTAGTAAGGATGTGATGAATCAACCACTTCACTCATAACTGAAGCTGCTGGCACAGCAAGATCGACTGTGGAAGTAGCTGATGCAAGTGGATCTAGAGTCTGTCTAGTGGTATTCATAGCTGAAGAAAAGAAAGCAAAAAAAGAAGGAAGAAAGAAGCAAAAGATCGTGAAATGGTGGAGCAGATTAAGCCTGCTCTGATACCATGAAGAGAATGAAATGAGAATAATTTTGAAATTTTTCTGTGTGTTTATTTCTCTGCACAGTGTAATGTATATATACAAAAGAATAGAATCTAGTCTAAACAAACTTTGCCAAGTGACAGTATTTTACTAGCCTACTCCTAACAGCTATTATAACAAACTAAGAAATATTTACAAAAGGAATAATTCTATCTAATATGCAGATTATTCTTTGTATCTTCTGGGTTCTACTAGAAATGGGTCGATGGAGTCAACTGAAGCTTTAAGGCCCATTTGTTATAAAACTAAATCCAAAGCAAAAAATCAAGCCCATTTAGAATTGAATTCAAATGTACCGACTATCTAATTTTGGAAACTTCCCTTCTTCAAAGACAAATCAACCATCAGCAAACCTAGCCAACTATCTCTCTCTAATCTCTCTTCATACTTCCATATGAAAATTCAAGAAGAACGTCATTTTCATTTCTAACACCAACACCCTCTTCCCCCCACTCAAGTTGGAGGGGATGAAAGAACACCCAACTTGCCCAAAAGATTGTGATGAATTGTCCATGTGAGAGACTTTGTGAACTGATCTGCGAGTTGAGAATAGGAGCAAACATAGGAGAGTGAAATCAGCCCGGCGAGGAATTATTATCTTACGAAGTGACAATCTAGTTCGACATGTTTAGTTCTTTCGTGAAACACAGGGTTTTTCGCGATATGGATAGCTGCCTGACTGTCCAAATGAAGAGGACTAGGAAGTGAAATTGGGATGGAAAGATCATCAAATAAGCGGACCAATCAAGTGAGCTCAGCTACAACGCGTCGCATTGAATGGTATTCAGCCTCTGGAGAGCTGAGAGAAATGGATGTCTACTTTTTGGATTTCCATGAAATTGGGGATGAACCAAATGAAATGAAGAATCCACTGACAGATTTGCGTGAATTAGGACAAGCGGCCCAGTCGGAATCACAAAATGCAAGGAGTTGATATGAAGGGGATGAAGACATAAAAAGTCCGAGTCCAGGATCCTTAAATAAATATCGGAGGACACGAAGCGAAGCATTGAGATGAGTCTGCCTAGAATCTTGCATGTACTGGCTAAGGCGATGTACAATAAATGATAAATTCGGTTTTGTATGTGTTAAATAATTCAGCTTGCCCAACAAATAGCGATACAAGTTCGGGTCAGGAATGGGGTCAGTCTGAGCAAGTAGGCGAACAGAAGGGTCAAGAGGACAGGAAACATGCGTCTTGTGGAGAGAATCAAACTCATGCAATAAATCAAGGGTGAATTTCCTCCGAGATAAAATCAAACCATGAGGCTCTCGGAGAACTTCCATGCCCAAAAAATAATGGAAGCTTCCAAGGTCCTTGATTCTAAACTCCTCATGTAAAAAAGCCTTTAATTCAGTCAATTCCTTTGTATCATTGCCTGTTAGTAGTATATCATCAACATACACTGCCACAATAGAGATAGAAGAATATGTCCTTCTAAAGAACAAAGAATAATCGTTCAAGAAATGTGTATATCCCTTGAAATTAAGAGCAGTAGTAAGCTTAGAGTACCATTGTCTAGAAGCTTGACGAAGTCCATAAATGGACTTTTTCAACTTCCAAACATGGTTAGGAGAAGGTGGTGTAAAACTAACTGGGAATTTCATATAGACTTCTTCGTTTAAATCACCATGTAAGAAGACATTATTCACATCCAATTGATAAAGGCCCCAACTTTTCTTAACTGCAATAGCTAAAATGCATCTGATGATTGTCATCTTGACCACCGGAGAAAATATTTCATTGAAATCTATCCCCTATCTCTGTATATCACCTCTTATTACCAATCTAGCCTTTAACCTTTCCACACTACCATCTGAATGTTCTTTTACCTTATAGACCTATTTTCAAGGTAAAGCTTTTCTACCTGGGCGTAATTCTATGACCTCCCAAGTTTTGTTGAGCTCAAGTGCAGCAATTTCCTGTTCCATGGCTTCCTGCCACCCTGGGTGATGTGCAGCATGTGAGTAACTAATAGGTTCATACATATTAGATAGAGAATTGAGCATATGTTGATTAGTGGTGGAGAGGCTACTAAAAGACAAAGATGGAGGAGAGACTGGTGCAAGAAAACATGCATTACTCACATCTGAGAGTTGAAGAGCATTACAAATGTAATCATTGAGGTATTTAGGAGGATTGTGAAGTCTAGAAGATTTTCTTATGAGAGTATCCAACATAGGTTGAGAAACATGTGAGGAGAATGAAGAAAAAGGTATACTAGAAGAGGAGCAGCTTGGTGATGATCCCACTGGTAATGGGCTGGTAGGAAATAGTGTTGTACTAGGGTAAGAAGTTTGTGATGAGAGTGTAGGAGAGGAAGAAACAATAAGGGTCAAGGAAGGAGTAGAAGGAGAGTGTTGGTTGTCTGATGAACACAAAGGTGAGGAGGAGTCTGAGTTTAAGGGAAATAAGTTGTGCAATGGAGCTATTGGAAGATAAGAAGTCCTTGTATAATTAGATTTGATAGAGGAAAAAAGAAAGAATTCCCCATGGAATATTACATCTCTAGAAATGAAAACCTTTAATGCCTTGAGATAAACCACCTTATAACCCTTTTTACCATGTGGATAGCCTAGAAATATACAAGGAACAACCCTTGAGTCAAATTTTGATCTATGTCTTGAAAGAGTAGAAGCAAAACATAAACATCCAAAGCATCTTAAAGTAGAATAACTAGGTTTGGTTTGAAAAAGGACTTCATAAGAGGTCTTGAACTTTAATACTCTAGAAGGGTATCTGTTGATCAAATATGTGGTTGTAAGCAGGCATTCCCCCCAAAATGATATAGGTAAATAAGATTGAAATAATAAGGCTCTAGATGTCTCTAGTAAGTGCCTTTGTTTTCTCTCCACAACTCCATTCTGTTGTAGAGTGGAAACACAACTGGTTTGATATATAATTCCTTGGGAAAGAAAAAATTTTGTTTGAACAGTTCCAGAACCCAATTCAGAAGCATTATATGATCTGATTATCTTAATCTTTGTATGAAAATGCCTATCTACCATGGCTAAATAAGATTTTAAGATAGTGAAAGCATTTGATTTATTACTTAGCATGTAGGTCCAGGTCCCTCTACTGAAGTCATTAACTATGGTGAGGAAATATATATAACCATCATAGGTGGTATCCTTGTAAGGTCCCCAAGTGTCCACATGGATTAGGTCAAAGATATTTTTGGTTGATATAGAGCTTGAAGGAAAATGGAGCTTGGATTATCTATCCATAGGACAAATAAGACAAGGAGTAGAATAATTAAAACATGAAGGAACAAAAACATCAGAAAATTTCTTCATATTACTCAAAGGCATATGGCCTAACCTATAATGCCACAGCTTCTCTTTTACATTGGAATCAGAAAAAGCAAAACAGGAATTAAAAACTGGAACAAAATTTAAATTCTGCCTAGGTACAAAAGTACTAGACTTGGAAAAACTTTTAAAAACTGGAGCTGTCAGTCTTGACTTGAGAATAAAGAGGCCTCATTTCTCCTTACCAATCTTCAAAGGGCCCTTTAGTGAACATGAAGGACCCTGCAGCAAAAAACAAGAATTAGGAGTGAAAAGAACATACTGTTGGAGTTATTTGTACAACTTGTGCACAGACAACAAATTGAATCTAAAGGAAGGCACATATAGTACATTGTGCAAAACTAGATTTGGTAACAATGCAATAAAACCTAAATGTGTAACTTTTATTCTATGTGAATTAGGCAAATTGACCATGACAGGTTTAGGCAAGGCTTTATAGTTAATAAAAAAATTTATGTTAAAAGTCATATGCTCATTTGCTCCACTATCTAATATCTATGATTCACTATCAATTTGAATGAAACGGGCAAAGGAATTGAAAAACTTGGCTATACCAGCACAACTCAGATTTGCAGAAGCATCAGAGGTTTCTGCATCCTGCTGACCTATGTTGCCCTGTTGTAGAAGCTACAATAATTGTGTCACATTCTCCCGAGTAAGTGACTGCATTCCTGGCACCTTAGTATTTCCCTGGATTCCCTCTTCATTTGTGTTGAACACAGCATTTGCATGTACATTCCCTTGAAACTTCCTCTATTTTGTGAACTTAAAATCTCCAGAAAATCCATGAATCCTATAACATTTATCAATAGTATGGCCAGGTTTCTTGCAGTAAGCACATATTCCAGCATTCTTTTTAGGATCAAAACCTCCCTTCTGTTTCTTATTTTCATTGAATCTTCTTCCATTTCCCTGCAGGCTTGTAGCAAGGAAACAACCAGAATCTCCTGGATAGACAAAAGTGGCATGGATCTCCCTTTGCTTCTCATCCTGTATCACAAGTGAATAAGCTTGTCCAATATAAGGTAATGGTGAAGAAAATAGTATATTGCTCCTAACACCTATGAATATGTCATTTAAACCCATCAAAAACTGCAGCAACCTTTCATCTTGATGTGCCTTAAAATTCTTTACCTTAGCACCACATTCACAAACACATGCAGAAAAGATATTCAAAACATCAAGCTCATCCCATAAGCTTCTCATCTTAGTAAAATAGGTTTATACACTAGAATTACCTTGTACCACAATACTGAGTTCCTTTTGTAGCTAAAATAACTTAGCTCCATTTGTTTGTCCAAATTTGTCTTCCAAATCACTCCACAAGTCCTTGGCACTTTGAGAGTAAAGAACACTCTCAGCTATCTCCTTAGATAGAGAATTAAGTAGCCATGACAATACCATATCATTACACATTGCCCAAGTCTTTTGAAGTCCAGATCAGCTTGTGAAAAAGTAAGAGTTCCGTCAATAAAACCCAGCTTATTTTTTGCAGATAAAGTAATTACTACAGCTCTTCTCCATCAACCATAGCTTCTTCCATCAAAAACTGTGGACACAAGATTCATCCCCGGATAATCCGAGCGATGAAGGTAGTAAGGATGTGATGAATCAACCACTTCACTCATAACTGAAGCTGCTGGCACAGCAGGATCGACTGTGAAAGTAGCTGATACAAGTGGATCTAGAGTCTGTCTAGTGGTATTCATAACTGAAGAAAAGAAAGCAAAAAAAGAAGGAAGAAAGAAGCAAAAGATCGTGAAATGATGGAGCAGATTAAGCCTGCTCTGATACCATGAAGAGAATGAAATGAGAATAATTTTGAAAATTTTCTGTGTGTTTATTTCTCTGCACAGTGTAATGTATATATACAAAAGAATAGAATCTAGTCTAAACAAACTTTGTCAAGTGGCAGTATTTTATTAGCCTACTCCTAACAGCTATTGTAACAAACTAAGGAATATTTACAAAAGGAATAATTCTATCTACTATGGAGATTATTCTTTGTATCTTCTGGGTTCCACTAGAAATGGGTCGATGGAGTCAACTGAAGCTTTAAGGCCCATTTGTTGTAAAACTAAGTCCAAAGCAAAAAATCAAGCCCATTGAGAATTGAGTCCAAATGTCTGGCCCATTTTATAAGATATACATCCCTTTTTTAAAGACAAATCAACCATCGGCAAACCTAGCCGACTATCTCTCTCTAATCTCTCTTCATACTTCCATCTGAAAATTCAAGAAGAACGTCATTTTCATTTTTAACATCAACAAGAGTCAGGAGATGACACATCTGTTACTTGTATAATGGTACCCCTGTATTGTTTTGTTTGCATATTTGCTGCTAGCTAGGAGGATTACATAATTACGTACTACTAATATTTTTATGAAATCTAATCCTAATTAACCACCTTTTATGATTCTTCTATATTTTCTCTTTTTTTAACTCCTTTGATATACTATGCTTTTTGTCTTTTTAGTACTAGTATATGAAGGCCGAGGATTAGGGTAGTAGAGTAGGTAGTCTAGAGTGTTCATTACAGTATTATTGGCACGCAGTCTCGCTTTCTGTTAGTATAGGTTTATGTTATTTTTTTCATTGTTGATCACCTTACTATCTTGTTGTTTTTATTCTGTTTTTATCTGGCTTTTTAGTATTATCCCTTCTTGTCTATATTTTCATTAATGTGGTGGTTATGCTTTCCTGGGCTGATGGTTTATTGGAAACAGTCTCCTTGTCCTCACAATGTAAGGGTAAGGTCTGTGTACATACTATCCTCCCAAATTTCACGATATGCGATAATACTGGGTATATTGTTGTAGTTGTATTTACTTAATTAAATTTTTCTAAGTAACTTTTTTCTCCACGAATATAGGTGTACTAGATTGAATTATATCGTTTAAGTTACTAGGGAGTAGTCGGACATTGGGCTAATCTGATAATCACGTGGATAGTCCGAAAAAGGTAGCCCTAATTAATTAACGAGATACAAATTTGTGATACCAATTACTGTTAGTACTTTCCTTTTTAGTATTTTCCTTTTTAGTCTGTTTCAAAATAAGTGACACAATTTTAAATTTGAATTATACTCTTCATTTTACACATTTTACCTTAATAAAAAGTTTTTATAACTACAAAAATATCATGGCTCCACAAAACTTTTATACCACTTAAGTTTTTAAGATCACAAGTTTCAATTTTTTTTTTCTTAAATTTTGTGCCGAGTCAAACATTCACGTCTAAATTGTCTAAATTGAAACGGAAGGAGTATTCCATGTATCGTTAAACCATCACCAGTTGAGTGACAATTATTTGAAAGTCTATGCACGTCAAGGTGATATGGTGGATGATAAACATAATACACGATACATGTGTTGGTACAAAAGGAATAGCCTTTAGAGGAGGAATTTAACATCAACATATTTTTTTTGTCGAGCTTATAACTTATCAACTTAAATTGAAATGAAGTAGAAGAAAATAACTATGGACGAAGTTGTGAAAACTAGACATTCATTCTTGCTTCACATTTCAACGGTGAAAAAGCTTTAGAAGAAAAAAACAATTTACTTTGAGCAGCCCACCCAAAAAGGAGCCACTGTCGTTATGATATAGCATAAGCAGCAAAAAAAAAAAAAAAAAAAAAAGGAAAAGAAAAATACACCCTCCACTTCGATATCATCATTTACATAATGATTTTACTAAAGAAGTAATAAATGGAAAAAAGGAAAGAAATTAAAGACTCTTGTCATAATTAACTCTTCTACTTCTTCATCCTTTCTTTATAACGAGGACGCTTTTAGCTTTCACTGAATGAGCTTTGTCTCATTGGTAGCTCTTTTTTTTTTTTCTTACTTTAATTATTTGCTGTTTGTAGATAATTGATAGAATGAGCTTTAATTTCTTCAATTTCATCCTATAGTGTTATTTTTTTATTTTGTTTTTCACTCAAGCAGCAGCTACTGTGCCTCTGGGAAAAGGGTTATTTTGTGTTTTACTGGGAGAGTTACTGGAATTTCTCTGGTCATTTTTTCTCAAGGCCTTTACAGAAGCTGAAAGATTCAATTTTTTCTCTTTGGCTTCATCCATTTCTATCTGTTCTTGCCTGCACTCTTCACTGCAGAATGGAGTATCCCCTCTGCATCATAAAAAAACAAAGAACAAATAAATTCTTGTACTCATTCAAATGTCCAATATATATAGTAATAAAAGCCTAATCACAATTTTCCAATCCACGCTTCTATAACTAATCCACTTATGATCTTGTCCATCAGTAGACAAGAATTACTTTACTGATCAGTTTCTTTAAAAAGATTGTTTTTTTTCCCTTGCTAAACATAGTTTGAAATGTTCCAATATATTCCACCATCATTTCTTGAATAAAAGATAACCAGTTGATATTTTAAGAAAATCCATCCCCCAAATGAAAAAGTATACTATTTCAATTTGATTTGAACTATGCAAAGAATGAAGCAAAAACTAACCTGTACATGAAGATGTCTTTGTTACTACCAAGTTGTTTCTTGCAAAGAAAACAAGATTCCAAGAAATGGGGTTGTTGTTCCTCAAATCTAGTTTCACAAAACCTTCTGCCACCAGCCAATTTCGGAGATGACATTGAAGAAGAAGAGGAAGAGGAAATGAATGAAAGATTCCTAAGGCTACTCTTCCTTTGTAAAACAGTATGATAAAGAGGCCTAGAAATCAATGGATTGTGATTGTGATGATTGTTCTCTGAAATCTCAGCTTCTATTATAGCTAGAGAGGCAAGACCATCGTTTTTGTCAAAGAAAAAAGGACCTCTTCTTGTTGTAGTGTCCATTTAATTTCCTTGTTTGGTTTGTAGAGAGAATGGGAAAGTGGAAAAATGTTTGGAGAAATGGGGTTTGGAAGAGATGTGGTTATAAAGAAAGGTTCGGTAGATGATTTTTAGAGACAAGTGTTAAGTATCAAAACAAAAAAAAAACCATGGTTTCTGAATTTGGTGCAAGTGAATCTATTGGCCAAGAATTCCTTGTACCTTCCCCTATTTTTTATTCCTATTAATTATTGTTTACACTTTCCTACAATTATATCCTTATTGTTTGTCATTATTTACATCTTGACCACTATAGTCCAAGAAACACAATCAATTTTCTGTGGTAAATAAAATTGTTAAATGAACTTATAGCCCCTTCTATTATTTTTTTTTTTTTTGGGGGGGGGGGGGAGAAGAAAAGAAACATGGTCATGTTCCAAAATGAATGAAAGAACTAAGCAAAAGTAGAGGTAGCTGCTTCAAAATTATTTTGTCTAATATTAAGTAGGCATTTGGACATTAAAAATGTGATATTTGAGAAAAAATAATTTTTGAAGTTAAGTTAAAGAAATGTATTTGAGAATTAAAACAGTGTTTGTACATGTATTTCACTTGAAAAAATATTATATTTTTGTGAGAGAAAAATACTATTTACTTGAAACTCATATTCAAAAATTAGTTTAATGCATAATCAAACATTGATTTGACATATTTAAGGAAAAAAAGATTTATGTCCAAACGGCTCCAAAGAATATAAGATTCTTCTAAATTTAAGATATCTAAAAAATAAAAACTGCAAGTACTATTGTAATAAATATCCAAAAGACAAAGTACGAAATATCCAAAGCTTAGTAGGCATTTGGACATAAATATTGTAATTTTGAAAATATAGTAGTTGGAGTTTAGTTAAAAAATGGTATTTGAAGTTTGAAATTATGTTTTGTGAGTGGGGGAAAAAGTATTTTTGAAAATTTTGAATATTTTTTGAAAAACTTATTTTCGAAATTTATATTTTGAAAAACTTATAAAATTTTATGAACAAAAAAAAAATAGTTTTATGGACAAACGGGGCAACGATAAGAACGTTAAATAGCATCAGACAGTAATATTGTGAGATATGGAGGGCAAGAAGTAAATGGAGCTGCTAGTATAATATTCCCAAGACTTGCGACCTAACGGCACATGAGATGCTTTGCCTTCTAAAGCGCCAAAGTTACAACGGGCCGAGCATGACGCGGGCCCCCAGCCCGGACCCACTCCTATTCTTTGCCCTTTAGTTTTCAAACCATGTCCGTCACCCTGCAAGAGATATTTTGGGGGCATTAATTTTTTTTTAATTAATTATAACAGTGTATCACTCATTTTTAGACCAATCCGAATCCGTCAATCAAATTAATGAATATTAATATGTATTGAATAAATATGTAATATATTAATTGAATTGGTACCAAATGTTTACGTGAAGTATCATTATTATTGTGCTTTGGAAAGTTTTGCCCTTTCTCCCCTTGCTTCAAACTAGGAATTAGGGGGAGATTTTGCTCTTCATCTTATTATGAAAAACATTGGGGTCACGTCATAACGTTTTCTGCCAAACTCTTTTGTCGTTTTCTTCACTTTTACTACTGTAACTTGTTATAAAATCATGGCCGTGGGACCCTAATCTACCCCTCATTTGTTGATCAATCACCATTACGGAGGCGTGACAAGGTCCAATTTCCTTTTGTACCCTTGAAGTTTCATCATTTCGTTTTCTGTATTTTTTATTTTTTTTCACATGTTACTTCAGTAATTACATTTGCCTGTAGGAACGGTAAATGGTGATGTTCTATTTTGCCTTTCATTTGACAGCAGGCGTACTATATTACCTCTGTTCACTTTTATTTATCCATTGTTGATTTTGAATAACTTTTAAAAAATAATAAATAAAATATATAATTTATTATAATATTCATATTAATTGATGTATAATTTTAATGAATTTAAAATAAATAATCAATGCTAAGGATAAATCAAAAAAAATAAATTATTTTTCGTAAAAATAAAAATTTATAATACTTAACAACTAAAAGTGAGAAAAGAGAAGTACGACAACTCCCACACAGATGTCGAAAAAGTAGACTGGCGTTGAGGAGGTAAATATTAAAGCAGTGTAATGAGCTCAAATTGAAAGGCAATTTCTGCTCCCCGACAAAGAACCGCTGCCCTTGAATCGCGGTCAGCCGTTGTACCCTGCCCCATTGTACATTAAACACCAGCATTGCTACGCGGATTTAAATTTTAAATTTAATGGGTTTGATTTTAAACTGTTACAATTATGAGTTTAATTATAAGATTTTTTAAGATTTTGATAGATTTTTACATTATTTACCCTTAAAATCAGATAACAATTAAATTTGTTAGTAATTTTAAAAATATGCGATTTGGCGTCCACCGTGGGGCTAAGAATAATAGTGGCAATTTGATACAAATTTCCATAACACACCCTACTTCACACTTGTTCTTTGAAATGTCTTTGATTTCAAGTATGCGCTTAAAATGTCGAAGTCCCAAACTACCCTTCTAAACACGGATGCTGAGTTTGGCCACCATGGCGAGAACAACAATATAGCGCCCGGTAACGAGGTGCCCCCCGCTGATCCCAACAGAATTCCAATCGCGGACCCGATCGATACCAGCTCATATGTGGCCATCAACACGAATTTGCCCGCTGATCCTCAGAACAACGCCCACGGTGGGTGCCAAACTGTTTACCCTCAAAATCGGATAACAATTAAATTTGTAAGTGGTTTTAAGGATATGCGGATTAAATTTGTGAGTGGTTATCTCCGCCGGAATCCCTGTCATATTGGGATGGGACCAAGCGAAATAATTTATGTTAACTATAAGGAATTGAATGAGTTTTTTCTAAGCTCGGGACTTAACCCCGTGCTCAGGTGTGCATTACGATCAGGCAGGTGTCCGATCAATATGACTTGCTCCACTTCTTCGACTGTTGATTTGGTGGCGTCGGAATCATCGGGGACTATGAAAGATGTGGGAACTCCGTAGCCGTCGTCTTCATCTATCCCCTGCTTCTCCGGTTACATCGAGGCCGGTATCGGTAATTGCTATTTGGTTTCGTCTTTGGCCATCGGGTTTAGACTCTTCGATGTCGAAAGTGCAGATACCGGGATCACCTCGTCGACCGCGAACATCTCCTTTGCGGCCGGTTGCTCTCTGTAAACTGTTTTAATTCCTCCAGGTGTTGGAAATTTTAACACCTGGTGCAGTATCGGGGGTATTGCCCTCTTGTTGTGAATCCATGGTCTCCCGAACAAAACATTGTACCTCATGTTCCCTTCGATCACGCAGAACTTCGTTTCCTGAATGGTCCCGACGGTGTTCACCGGTAATGTTATCTCCCCTTTAGTGGTCTCGCATGCCATGTTGAATCCGTTTAGAACCTTTACTGCATGCACGATTTGTTCTTGCAAACCCAGTTATTCCACGACCCATGATCTAATGATATTGGCTAAGCTATCTGGATCAATCAAGACACGCTTAACATGAGATTTATTTATGAGTACAGATATTACCAGTGCATCGTTGTGGGGCTGCACTATGCCTTAAGCGTCCTCGTCGTTGAAAGACAAGGTCCCTTATAATACGTAATCTCGAGTCCATTTTTCTATCGTGATGGATACTTTGATGGGCTTTAACATCGGCCCCTGGGGAACGTCGACCCCACCGATGATCATGTTAATGACGTACTAAGGTTTCTCCTGCTCGGTCTGTTTATTAGAATCTCTATTCCTGAAATGATTTTTGGCTCGATCGCTCAAGAACTCCCAGAGATTTCCGTTGTTAAATAACCGGGCTACCTCCTCCCTTAATTGTCGGTAATCCTCTGTTTTGTGGCCATGTGTGGTATGATACTTGCATATTAAGTTGGTATCCCTTTGGGCTAGATCAGACTGTAGAGGTCGAGGCCACTTGGTGTCTCTGATGCGTCCGATGGCGGATACGATAACAGCTCGACACCGAACCGCCATCAAATCATATATTTTAGCGGACTTCGTGACTGACTTCACGATGTCCCTAGTTCCTGAGGTCGAAAATGAGTTGCTATTGAACTCGGGGACCTCTTCCGGAATCTGGGCCCTCTTTACGGACGGTGCCTCGAACGCAAAGGGGTCCGGACTTGGCATCGTGTTGAAACCACCGACGGGTAATGTAGTTAGACAATCAATTAGAACTGTAAAATTGACTAACAACGAGGCCGAATATGAGGCCATGATTGCAGGTCTTGAACTGGCTAAAAGCCTGGGGCCGAGGTGGTCGAAGCTAAATCCGATTCTCTCCTCGTGGTGAATCAAGTCAATAGAACGTTCGAAGTCAAAGAGGAACGAATGTGAAGATACCTGGATAAGCTACAGGTAACGCTACATCGGTTCAGGGAATGGACTTTACAACATGTACCTCAGGATCAAAACAGCGAGGCCGATGCTCTTGCTAACTTGGGATTGTCGGTCGATGACGATGAATTCAACTCGGAAATGGTCGTACAACTCATGAAATCGGTAGTGGAGGAAGGCCACGCGAGATAAACTCGACAAGCTTAACCTGGAACTGGAGAAACAAATACATAGATTACCTGAAGACCAGAAAACTTCCCTCGGATCCTAAAGAATCGGAGCTTTGTGTACGAAAGCGGCCCGGTTCAGCTTGTCCGAAGACGGTACCCTATTTAGAAGAGCATTCGATGGCCCACTTGCCATATGTTTGGGCCGGGAGACACCGATTAAGTTTTGAGGGAAGTCCATGGTGGGCGTCAAATCGTGTATCCTTAAATTCATTATATAAATTTATATATATAT
This sequence comes from Nicotiana tabacum, assembly GCF_000715075.1. Classification (NCBI taxonomy): domain Eukaryota; kingdom Viridiplantae; phylum Streptophyta; class Magnoliopsida; order Solanales; family Solanaceae; genus Nicotiana; species Nicotiana tabacum. The sequence goes on from NC_134101.1 coordinate 22,566,787, forward strand.
ATATATATATATATATATATATATATATATATATATATATATTTCGTGTTGAAAATATTGGATCGGTAACCAGTTACACGTGTATGTTTCCCAATAACCGGCAGGCTCGCAGGCGTGTCCTATAACGTGAAACCTCGGTGATCCTCGCGATGAGTATTTTATTACAGCCTTTCTCTTCTCTTTATAGCCTTTTGCAATTAGTAATTTAATTATACAATAATGAACTACTTGTCATCTTTTATTATACAAAAATATTCTACTACTATATACTAGTGCAGCTTTTACTTTCTTCCGTTAAAGTATTTCTCCAAATGGTGGATACAGTGCAACGTACCAAATCTCTTATGTGATGTATGGGAAGATACTAACTAATTGATTGATTAAAATAATGAACCTTTCATATTCTAAACTTTGTTCTGTCGACTTTGTAGATGCTCATACTGAGGAGATGACACTCGGGCGGAGGAAAATGGTACACCTGTATTATATTTTCTTTGCATATTTGATGCTATGGGGACTAGTTTACTTGTGATGAAATCTATTCTTAAGCACCTTTTATGACTCTCTTTGACATTTTCCTTTAGTACATTGCTATAGTTTTTAAAGATAGGGAATAAGGAAGGAAATGGGATAGAAAATTAAAGCCTTCCACCTGATGCCACTTCGTTTAATTTTTTACATCCCTTATAACTTGACCTATTCTTACTCGATTATGATGGTAAAAATTATTCATATTTGAGGGTTTACACCATGTCAATGGATGAGAAATATATGTCTCGCATTAACACTTTTAAAAAATCATTCCAATTTATCGTTCAACACTTAATCATGGTTAAGTGATATGCATTTTCATTTTGATTTATTGATTCTTAAAATTTACTAGTGAGGTATAAATAACCGGTGTAAGTAAGTATTTACCGTGTACATTATTGATTTTTTCTTTTAGCAGCCGAATTAATTAGTTTTATTTATTTTTCTCCACCTATTATGTTACTTATAATTTATGCTCCCTCTGTCCATTTTTACTTGTTCATGTTTGATTTGTACACCTCTTAAAAAGTAATTAGTAAATAATAATTTTATTATATCACCCCTAATTATTATATATTGAAAATGAATTGGATTATATACTTTCATGCTTTTTATTTATTTCTTTTTTTTCAACCGCTTTAGGCGTCGTGATGGCACCTAGTTTCTGAAATTAGGTAAATCAGTTACTTACAATAGTTAAACCAGTCATGCATGATATTCTAAAATAGAGTTTAATATAAATACTGAAACAAAGGTAACACAAGCCTACGTGGTATTAATCACAACAATCCTCCCAAGACTAGGTAGTACAGAGTCACGAACTCTAGATGAATATATAAGAATATCTCAAACAAAATACAATATTGTTCGGATAACGAATTAATAGTACAATCAAAAGGAAAAGAACTCCAAATCCTCGCGATCAAGAAGCTAACTATGCCTGAGTCTGTTATCTCCAATACCTAGATCTGCACAAGGATATGCAGAAGTGTAGTATAAGTACACCACGCCGGTACCCAATAAGTATTAAGACTAACCTCGGTGGATTAGTGACGAGGAACAAGTCAAGACACCTACTGGTCATAATAACTTGTGTAGTATATAAGTATAAAGCTAATAATGGAAGCAAGAATCAGTTGTGGGGATAAGGAATAAACATGTATTAAAAATAGTAAAGTAATCATAACATTGTTAACGTACTATATAAACCAAATAAGGTAAACAAATGACAACCAAATAATCAAGTCGTTCTAACACAAGATTTATAACAAAATCGCCCTAAGGTACCACTCCTCAAAACCACAAGCCACGAGTCCCAAATCATAATCATATACACATGGTACCTCGTGCCCATATTACCAATCACAACTGCACGGACAACTCACATGCTGCACGGATAACTCGCGTGCTAATACCTCAATCCGCCCCGCATGGTCACATACTCAATATCACAATCCGTTCGGCGTGGTCACAGGCTCAATATCACAACTTGTCTGGTATAATCACATGCCCAATATCACAACCCGCCCGGCATGGTCACATGCTCAATATCACAATGAAAGCAAATATACAAGAATACATGTGAATGATCAATGAATGTAAGGTTTTATACTCATGAACTGGTATAAATGGCATGCTACGACGTATGCTTGTGCGAGTGTACTATCATAGTCCAAATCAACAAGTAATATCAAAGACATCGAGTGCCTCATTGAAAGCAACACAACAAGTAATGTAAGGTGCATGACATACACAAGAAAAATCACATCATCACACGATTATCATCAACATTATGCCCTCATGCAGTCACATATCATCCCTGACATAGCCACCCTTATCTCTCCGTATTGACAATATTATAATAGCCATATATAAGCCTGTATACACACTCGTAGCCATCAATATCACTCTACCCAGACAATAACATACTCATTCGTATTACTCCGCCAAAATAATAACACAATAGCCACCCGTATCACTCCGCATAGATAATATATCATAATAGTCATCTGTATCACTCCGTACAATTAACAAAAGTGAGATGTCACAATGAAAGAGATGGCATGAAATAGTAACTACGTCTAAATACATGTGAGTAACTAGACAACGGAGGGATAACATGTAATAGTGACGAGTGCAAAATACAACACGAAATTGATGATCGCTAGCCAAAGATAGTATAGTTTAATTATCTTCTTCACAGGGATTAGATTTAAACAATGCTCTAGTAATTTCTGGTATAACTACTATTCAGGATGATCAAAATTTGATTTGCATTGATTACGAACTACGATTAACTACTAAAGTAAAGAAATTGACAATTGATTATAAAGAACTAGAGATTAATAGAGTTGGTTTTTTTATCAATGTGAGGAATAAGAGTTTGACAGGATATGTGCAGCATAGCTATTTGGGATTTAACTCTAGTTTAATTCACTCTAATGTTCTAATGATTCTCACGAATTCACTCGATTATTAGTTCAAACGTGTAGTCAAGACTCCTCTCTCGATTAAATCTTAACTCTACAAGGTAAACTAATATAAGCACTGTGAAAGTATGCAAACATGCGTTAATGAATTAGTCTTTAGGAAAACGTCTTTCGAATATTCTCCTAACTTGATTTAATCAACAATTCAACATGCTCTTTCGATTACTTTATAGAATCAATGAATTAAATAAAATAAAATAATGCAAAGATAATCACCAAAATATTTCTCTTCCGATTAAATAGACCGGTGAATAAAGTTGCAATAATTTTAAGCTCCATAAAAGAATTCAAGCAAAGAACTAGAGTTAAAATCCATAAATATTTATCAAAATACCATATCCGTCAAACCCTAAGAGAAACTACTTCATAATCATAGAGGAAGTCATCATAAATATAATTAAAGAATAAAAAAATATCAATCTAACGCTACAATCTAAACTCCCGTATTGAATTGATGGAAAGATAAAGAAATCCTATGTCTTGTAACCTCCAATACTCTCCCAAAGCTTTCAAGGTCAAAAGTCCTCTAAAATTCATAATTTTGATGTATTTATATCATGTAGGAATGGGCCCGGATGAAAATATCCTTTCCAAGCCGAAGTGAGAAAAGCTGGGTGCGAAAATACACTATCGCGGCACACCGGGCGGCGCATCATGCGCCGCATTAGCGGGAAAGTTAAGAGGCTTATTTTTTCCGCTCTGCAGGAATTTTGCACTAGCGCCCCGCTATGCATGGCACAGTGCGGTAGTGCAATTTTCTTAGAGTAATTTTGTTTTCTCACTTTTTGATATCCAAACTTGGTCCTCGACCCCCGAACGTGATCTCGATTTAATTTCTTGGGCTTTTACTCAGATTTCAAAGCTCCAACTTGTTCAAATTAGCTACAAATTATCTTAATAACTCAGAATCATTTCCTACAAGGCATAAAATACGTAATAAGTACGAATCACCATTATTTAAGCTCAACCACAAGTAAAATACAGTGATTAGAGTGCAAACTATGAATAAAATACGGGTTTCTAGCCTACCATCAACACCCACACTTAAAGCATTGCTCGCCCTCGCGCAATCAAACCGCACTTCACATAGAGACGACCTCCTTATCAGATAACTTTCCTAATGCATCATGCCAAGAATATTTAAAGCAGACTAAGCACCCTATCATAACATCCTACCCTCAAGACTCGACTCAAAATAACCACGTATTTTTCAAAAACTCGCTCACTTAGTCTAACACAGAGGCCAAAGACATTACCTTTCCTTCGCAAATCATGTGCCCTCACACCAAAGATAGAGAGTAGTTTCACACACAATAAAATTCAAGAATAAATAGGAACTCAATATAGAAAGAATTAACTCACTCTCAGAAATAAAATTCATGCGCCACAGAGAATGTACCATAGGCTTACCCGTAGTGTAATACTCTACTAATTCATTCAGTCAAGAATCAAGTAAGACTTTATTTTAGTTGTAATGTAGGCTGCGGGACAGGTAGGATACAATTTGGATAATAATGGCTACACCTTTTTGAGCACTTTAATACATACAATTTCACAACTTCAAACCCCACACTTATGTTGAAGCAAACCCCAACCTTCACAACATCATAACATCAAACTCCCGATTTCTTTAATGTCACGACCCAATTTTTCCTCCGTTTGGGTATCGTGATGGCACCTAGTCTTAGGGACTAGGTAAGCCTAAGAATAATTAAAACAACAACATTATTGAAGAAAACCACAACCTTCACAACATCATAACATCAAACTCCCAATTTCTTTAAGCACAAGCAAAATGAGAACCTACCACCAACAATGAATTAATATTAATTTTTTTCCTTCTTTTTAATACATATACAAACTTTTTTTTTTCAATTCCCTACAAGTGGCTCTCACGATTTTCAAACAGTGCACCTTTCTCCATTTTTTTCAGTTTCACTCAAAAATACAACCATACCTCTACTTAGCTCGTAACAAGCTTATAACAGTTTTAAGTGCTCACGAGAGGTAAAGGTTCAAACATATGATCAATTCAAAAAATAGAGGTCAAGCTTGTATTATAGTTGTCAAAAAAATAAGATTACATGCTCAAAAGGGCTAACTACGATACACATTAATTAAGGGGGGTAAAAGCATATATCTGGCTCACAAAAAAATGCCTCTATCACTTCCTAAACTAAACAAAACTACTATTTCGCTTTGCAAACATACTGGGCAAGTTCTAGACAACAACTGACATGCACAGAATATCACAACAACCTCACACACACATTGACACATAACTCACTTAGGATCGAATATGTCCTGTCTCTATAGTCAAAGCAGTTAAGCAAAGTCAAAATCAAACAATTTAAGGCACTGCAATACATGAGTCAAGAACTGAGCCTAGGCGTCACAATAAGGAACTCACTACTCTCAAGGCACAACGACGTCAAGAAAAGTCATCTCCATTTAATACATAGCACAAGGTTTCACTATTCCTAATAAAAGAAAAACTAACTACACTCAATCAAACAAAACTTTTGAAAAAGAACCGCGGCACAAAGAAAAATAAAGGAGGAATTGTTACACTACCTAAGAAAAATAAAATATTTTTTTCTTCGACTTTGATCCCTCAAGAAGACAGTCGAGGAAATTTATCGTTGGAAAAAGTCAAAAAAAAATTCCAAACAAAACACAATAAAACAAATATACATGTACATATTTACATCCCTCACCCTACACTTTAAATTGTAGCATGTCCCCATGACACATAAATAAAAACAACAACAACAACCCAGTATAATTCCACTAGTGGGGTCTGGGAAGGGTAGTGTGTACGCAGACCTTACCCCTACCCTAGGGTAGAGAGGCTGTTTCCGATAGACCCCCGGCTCCCTCCCTCCAAGAACTCCCTACCTTGTTCTTGGGGTGACTCAAACTCACAACCTCTTAGTTGGAAGTGGAGGGTGCTTACCATTAGAGCAACCCACTCTTGTCAAAATAAAAAGCAAGACATAAAAAAAACTCCCCTGAATTTTTTTTGTTTCCGAGAACTTATGAAATCCACCCCTAATTTAGAATTCATTTCTCATTTTCGCTCCTTGGGATTCCTTATGGAGCTCATTAGGACAAAGTCCTCTAAGGATATCAGCAAGCCTCACTCTTTTCTTTCTTTCTTGGCCTCATTTTGAGCGGTGGATTGTTCTTGTAGGATCATCCTCAACTTGTTTCTGCATTCTTTTACAAGATTCATCCATGCATATTCCTGTAAATCCCCAAAAATAAAATTCATATGATTAAGGTTAGAATAAGAAAACAAAGAAGAAAGATCATATGAATATTCTTGTGGTATGTCCAAGACCATTTGTCACTCATTCTCTTCTAATAAAAATGGTAAATGTGGGAAGGTGAATGTGGTTTGAACTCTTCTTTTATTGCTTCACAATCAATCAACGCCTCATTTTCAATCATCTCAGTTGAATCAGAGTCCTCTTGCAGAGTGAAAAACTCTCTCTGTAGATGTTCATCCTCTCGGGCAGGCTCATTCTCACAGAGTATCTCCTTCATATATGCACCATTACAATGCAATAAGCTTTCTAAAAGTATATTTACTAATTGACTCACTTGCATTGTTAGGTTCTTAATGGCTTCATCTTTTTGTATAAATCTTTTTTCAACACTATTCATGAACTTATACATAAACTCTTATAAACTACTATTCTCCTCTTGAGGTGGTTGTCTCACTTCGCTCTCATTCCAGTCATAATAAGGGTATTCGTTCCATCCATCGTTAAAATTATGCCCATATGAAATCTCATACCTATACGGTCTAGAAATAGAGCGAGACTCTTCAAAAAATGAATCATAAGAAGAATACTTACCTGCTTGACAATAAACCCATAGATGATTTCCATCACATTTAAAACAAATAACAGATTTGTAATAATATTCAACTGCTAACTCTTTAACCGTTTGCTTAGGCTGGTTGTGCATTATCTTCACAGCATTTAGTGTTCAATATCAGGAATACTTTCTTTAAGTTTTCTCCATAGCACTTGTCAGGTACTACAAAAGAAATGTTGAAGACAAGTTAACTAAACAAAAAATAAAAATAAAAGAAAAACATAAAAGCTAATTCCTGAATTAGCACAAAAAATTATTTTGAACACTATTGATTGCTAATCCCCAGCAACGGTGCCAAAATTTAATGAGCGAAAATACAACACGAAATTGATACCAATCATGGAGGAAGTCATCACAAATATAATTAAAGAATAAGAAAACATCAATCTAACGTTACAATCCAAACTCCCGTATTGAATTGATGAAAAGATGATGAAATTATGTGTCTTGTAACTTCCAATACTCTCCCAAAGCTTCCAAGGTCAAAAGTCCTCTAAAATTTATGTTTTTGATGTATTTATACTATGTAGGAACGGGTCCGGATAAAAATATCCTTTCCAAGTCGAAGTGAAAAAAGTTGGGCGCAAAAATACACTACCATGGTGCACTGGGAGGTGCACCATGCGTCGCATTAGTGGGAAAGTTCAGAGACTTTTTTGCAATATGCAAAAATTTTGCACTAGCACCCCACTACGCATGGTGCGGCGCGGTAGTGCAGTTTTCTCAGACTAATTTTATTTTCTCACTTTTTGACATCCAGACTTAATACTCGACCCCCAAACATGATCTCAATTTAATTTTTTGGGCTTTTACTCATACTTCAAAGCTCCAACTTGTTCAAATTAGCTCCAAATTATCTTAATAACTCGAAATCATTTCCTGCAAGGCATAGAATATATAATAAGCACAAATCACCATTATTTAAGGTCAACCACAAGTAAAATACAATGATTAGAGTGTAAACTATGAATAAAATACGAGTTTCTAGACTACCATCAAATAACAACTTCAAATAAGAATAATTCAACAATAAAATAGGTAACATGATAATAAAAGAGGTAACAATTTCAAATAAGCATATAAGAGTAAACTTAACATGGAGGATATAACATGATATGAATAATTTAATTAATGCATGAAAGAAGTCTAGGAGTCTAACCGATCAAATACCACATATAATTTTGTGTACACACCCATCACCTCGCGTACACGTCTTCCACATAATTCAAATAATATAATCAACCCAAATACCAAGGGGTAATTTTTTCCACACAAATTTAGGCAAGATACTTACTTCAAAGAAGCTAAATTAATACTCTAAAAATTCTTTCTCGTGTGAAATAACCTCCGGACGGCTCGAATCTAGCCTAAATAACTTAATATCATATATAAAAGCAATAAAAAATTTTAAATAATAAAGTTTCAATCTTTAATGAAACCTAAAAAGTTAACTATGGGTTTGCGCCTCGGAACCGACAAAACTCATAAAATCCGAACACCCATTCCGATACGAGTCCAACAATATCAAAATTATCCAATTCCGACCTCGAATCGGCCTTCAAATCATCATTTTATGTTTTAGAAAAGATTTCACAAAAAATCTCCAATTTTACCAATTCAAACCACTAATTAAATGATAAAAATAAGAATGAAATCATAAAATATAACCAAATACAAGTGAAAAATATTTACCCCAATCCAAACCGTAAAAATTCCCTCCAAAATCGCCCAAAATCGAGCTCTACAACATAAAATGTTAAGAAATAACAAAAACCCTCGCCATAGAGTACTTTATAATTTCTGCCTAGGGATTCCCGTATTTACGGACAAAACAGCGCATCTGCACTCTCGTATTTGCTATAAAATATACTGCATATGTGGCTTTCACTTACCTGGCAATGATCCGCACATGTACAACATCAACCGCATCTGCGGCAAGGCAGAAGCACACACTCTTCTGTAGAAGCGGACATATGCCTAGAGCCTCGAACCCGCGCCGCTATCATACCTCCACAGATGCGATCACGTACCTATGCTCCTTCACCCGTAGAAGCGGAACTCCTGATCATGACATAACCTCGCAGAAGAGACTCGATCGCAGAAGCGGATCCGCATTTGCGCTCCAACATGCGCATATGCGAAATACTAGAACAAGACCTTCTTAAAAACATGAAAATGACCTGAAACTCGTCCGAAACTCATCTAGGCCCCTCGGGATCCCTTTCGAACATACCAACCAATCCCATAACATAATGCGGACCTGCTCGAGACCTCAAATCTCATCAAACAACATCAAAACTATGAATCACACCTCAATTCAAGTCTAATGAATTAATGAACTTCCAATTTCTAAAAATCACGTCGAACCATAACAAATCAACTTGGAATGACCTCAAATTTTACATACAAGTCCAAAAGACACAAAAGACCTATACCAACTCTCGGAACCACAGTCTGAACCTGGTATCAATAAAGTCAATTTTCGGTCAAACTCTCAACCTTCCAAACCTTCAACTTTCTAACTTTCGCCAAGAAGCATTAAATTAACCTACGGACCTGCAAATTCAAATTCGGACATATGCCTAAGTCCAAAATCACCATACGAAATTATTAGAATCATCAAAATACCATTTCGGAGTCGTTTACACAAAAGTCAAACTCTGGTCAACTCTTACCACTTAAGCTTCTAAAACAAGAATCATTCTTCCAAATCAAATCCCGAATCGTCCGAAAATCGAAATCGACCATACACGCAAGTCACAATACATCATATGAAACTACTCAATATCTAAAACTACCGAACGGAATGCTAAATCTCAAAACGAGCAGTCTGGTGGTTATATTCTTGCCCATCACCGCTTCATTGCCACCTTTCTCTTGTTTTATGCATGCACCATTTTAGTGTAATCATTTTTTTGGTACACAAAGCCAAAGTTTCTTTGTACTATAAGTTTTCGATTATTAATTTTTCTCTAGGCATCTTTGATTTTTCTGCATTAACATAGGACTAAAATAGGCAGGGGCAGAGCTACAAGCCCACGTACAGGTTGAATAGAACCTAGTAACCTTAGTTCAAATCTTATATTTATATTATAAAGTTCAATTAATATATATAAATAATTTATTCAAAATCCAATAAGTTGTCTTTTCTAAAATTATAGGACTCATAAATTCAAAATCCTAACTTCGCTTCTGAAAATAGGGGTATATAAGCCATTTCAAGACTCGCGTCTTGACTCTTGACTAACTCCATAATCATGTTACTAGTTCCAAAAGGGTAGCGTTTAGGAGATTCAAATTCTCGATTTTTGTATCATCTTAGATCATATCAATTTCGAATGACAATTTGAAAGAATTGTTGATCGTAAACAAAAGACATGGTTTATTTGTTACTACAGATAAGCGGACAAGTATGTGGAGGCCCAAGATTCATGTGAGTTCCAAGATTTGGTTATCTCAATGATTTTGATAGGAAATCTTACATAAATAGTCCAAATAAGTCATAACTTACCAACCTTTAGTCATTAATTATAAATTTACCAAAACTAGCCAAGCACGCATAAAAATTAAAAACCCAAATAAATAAAGTTTTTTTTCTCCAAGAATCACACGTAAAGAGCTCCTTCCATATTTTTAAGCGTGATTAGAAACATTAAATGCAAGACGGAAAGGAAATTTTATGGATAGTGTAGCAAATAAAGTGATGAAATATATAAAAAAATATATAGAAGATTAAAAAATCTAAGCAAAAGGATCTTTTTCAATGAGTATGACTGAAACTAAATGAAAATATATAGAAGAGTCAATATACAAAATTTGAGGAAGATTGGAGGTGATTTGGACTGATTTGGTATCAAAATTCGTAGTTAAAATCGAGTTCAAAAAATTCTTCTACGACACATGTATCAAACATGTATCACGCATGTATCCCGCACACAGGTATACATTTGATACAAATATGATACATATGTGATACACAAATGATACACAGTGTGATACACATATCATTTTTTTCCATGTTCATCTTCTATTTCGAATTTTCAATTCAAACCACCTCAAAACTCCACCAAATCATCCCAAAACAAAGATTCAAGCTCCTTAAGATGTACCCAATCTATTCTAATAACACCCACCCAAATGAAAGTAAAAATTTGACCTTTTTTGCTACAAATAACTAATTGGCTAATATTGATAATATTTGGTTAATATTAGTAATATTTTATGAATTAGCCAATTTTTGTAATAAATTACTTATAAATGGACATAGCCTGTAGTTCCCGGATATTGACTTGGGAAAAACGCGTCAATACTTTTTTCTATGATCTTATGCTATTTTCCTCTCATCTCAAAATATTTCACGTTTATTTTGGTAAAAGAAATTCATTGTTTATCTAAAGTACAGAACTTTTAACTCAAAATGTTTTCCTAGTTGTTCCTTTTTGAACAGTTGTTTAGTAAATAAATCTCTTTTCATTTCTCTGATAACTTGTGGAGCTTTTAGACCGCATGCGAAAATTTCCTTTTAACCAAACTGAAAATCTTATGAGAAACGGTTTAAAATTTTATAATTTATTGCAAACGTCAAACAACAGTGTTTTATCTGTAAGGTTGAGCATTATATTTCTATCATTAGACTTGAGTCTAACATTATTTTGGAAGAATAATTTGCAATGGGCCTAATATTTTCTTGGGCCATCGCAGTTGCTTACCATTTTTCCCGTCTTACGTATATTTAGTCCTTTATGCATGTCCTAAAATTAATGAATTTTTATTTTTGATTTGTAGAGATTAGTCACATTGTATTCTGATAAAAAAAGAGGCAGTCCGTAATAAATTTTGTTCAAGTAGCAACTCTTGTATATTGAAAAAAAAAGTAGTTTCGGATAATTGTTGAGTTAAAGTTGGAAAATATTTGATGTAAAAAGTTGAACTTTTTTTACTTTTAGCCTGCGCCAAAAATTATTTACATTCGATAGTAGAAAAAATATATAAAATTTGTATATAATATATATTTTCGGCTACTATTTTGAGAGCGGCTATGCAATATCATTTTCCCTAAAATGTTGGTGCAACTTGATGTTCAAACACGAATAAGAAACGAAAAGCAAGAACTTACAAACTGATCAGAAATTTTAAACTTCTAATTAACTAACCAACACGAATTCAATATCATCCATCGTCTTATTCTTCTGTCTATTTCAGTGCCATCACTGAGCTGGCATTTAATGAAAGGAAATTTAAGAATTGAGACCTACGTATCGGGACATTAATATTTCCTCGCATCGATTGCAGCATGTAATTGATGAATATAGTCGGACTATTTATTCGATGTTTACATCAATTGACATGTAATTACGATTGTGTACAAATTTTATCATTTAACTGTGACTAAATTAATATCTCATTCTACCATTTAACCTTGACAACTAGCAGTGGATGAATATAATGTCCCCTTAATTCCAGTTGCATATGCTTTTATTTTGGAAGCTTGTCATCTCTGGTTCCAAAGCAAACAACACTTAATTTTCGTATGGTTGATTATGAAAGCTTTCTCGTGATTTGAATTAATGAGGTACATATAAGCACTCGTTTGGTAGGAGGGATAAAGGATAATTAATCTCAGATGAGTTTATTCTATGTTTGATTGAGATAAAATCATAGTCTAACTAATTTCAGGATTAGTTATCCCGGGATTGTATTATTATTTTTATCTCTATTGGAGGGTGGGATAACAATCCCGGGATAACTAATCCTGGGATAACTTGTTTTCTAACCGTATGAACCTAACTGTATACTTAAAGTTGAATGAATTTTAAAATTCTTTTTATGAAAAGTACATTATCCTTAACACTATAAAACTATACAGGATTTAAGATTTAATTATTTCTTTATGTGGACTAAATTAGAGTATAAATCTGTTTCAGTTGCAGGCATCTAGCAAATCAAATTTGGCGTATGTTCCACAACAATCTTAAAGATATATATACAGAGGAAAAAAAAACAGTGGTAGAAACTGAGGACTGCAAATAAATTGGAGACGTTAAAGATGTAATCTCGCCTAAAAGGCAATGAGTCATCAAATATAGGAAATGGAGAAAATGTGGTTAAACCGAACATGGGAATCAGAACAGCATGCAAATTTATTTCACATTTGGCCACTTTCCAAAGCTTTTTGTTATGTCAAACACTAGCCACATCATGTGAAGGGCCCATAATGAGGTAAATAATATGCTACAAGAAGTTAAAAAAATATTGATAGTGTAATTTGTTTTTTGGTATTGATCGACGATGGAACAAAGAACAGTTGTTTTAGTTTTATATTTACATCATAAATAACAATTACTAGAAATATATTTATGATTTCAGGTCAGCTCTCTGACAAAAATATTGCATCAGTATATATCTGTTTGTTTGTGCATATATCTCAAAAAATTTGATAATCATTTAACAGCTAGCTAGCAGATGGTTCGTTGATAATGTTGACTGGGTAAATTATTGATTAGGAACGTGTACTTTACAACTAAAACTCGTCTGCTTTCGATTTTTCCTAATTTATGCTCTTAATATATAACAGCGATCAGCCAAGCATAGTTTTGAGGTGAATTCTCATTTTGTTATTGAATTTGATGAGCCTATATTCTCTTCAATTTTTCAAATGCCAATAAGATATTGAAACTATTGTTAGACTAACATAAGCGCGCGATAGCATGAGTAGTCACAATATTTCTCTTTAAATATTCTGTAGCCATTCAAGTTTTACTCTTTTCACACACACAAAAAAAAAATGTAAGTAGGTAAAGACAAACATTTTCAGGACTATTTTATTAGTTTATTTATCAGGTTTAATTTAGAGTTTACAATAATCACACCGTGCATATAAATATTTTTCATACTACAATTCTGCAGATAAAACTTAAACTCACTCTTCACTAGAATATATTAGGTTATAAATGCTTAAAGTTTTACTTGTTAATAGTTAACTTTTGATTTGATAATATAATGGTGGATGGGGTGGGGGAGGGGCTTAATTGATTAACTGATGATTAAGGAGAAATACATTTTGTGACTGGGACTCCCATTAGACAATATGTGTTACGTTAACCGTGTTAGCACAATAAGATTCCTGCTCATCCAACAAATTAAAATCAAAGCATGTTGTACATTGATATAGTTATGATTCGTATTGCTGCCTAGACTTCTGTAAAAAGCAGTGTGCTGTTGGAATAAAACGATCCAAAGATATTCTTAGCATGATATGATATTGTTCGCTTTGGATCAACCCCATACGGTTTTTTTCCAAAAGATTTCACACGATTAAGAGTATTTAACTTCTTATAAGTAGATCATTTTTCATTTTTATTTTTCATGTAGGACGTTGTTCACTTTCCCAACAATCTTGTAATGACCCGACCGATCGTTTTGAGCATTTACGTTCCTTGTTCTACGCGTTCGCGAGGTGGAGGTTACGTTCGCGAAGCCACGGTCGCGTTCGCGAAGGGTTAAATTTGTGGGCAGTTGAGTTGTGCTTCGCGAACGCGAGGGACCTGTCGCGTTCGCGAAGAAGAGAGGTCTAGACAGAGAGTTTAAGTTCTGAAAATGGGACTTCGTCCCATTTTCAGTTTTAGACGGATTTGAGCTCGAGAAGAGGCGATTTTCGGGATTTTTTCAAGGAAAATAACGGGGTAAGTGTTATTAACTCAATATTGGTTAAATTACTCGAATCCATGGTTGTTTTTATCATTTAATTGGCGAATTAAGTTGGAAAAGTTTGAAAACCCTCTTCATTTAAATTGAAGAATTGAGGGTCGAGTTGGGGTCGGATTTTGATAAAATTGGTATGGTTAGACTCGTGGTTGAATGAGCTTTCGTATTTTGTAACTTTTGTCGAGTTCCGAGACGTGGGACCCACGGGCGATCTTTGAGCTAAAATTCGGATTTTTATGAAAAATTAGCATTTTTTTATGGAATTAATTTCAATAAATTTTATTGACTTAAACGAATTATTTGTGACTAGATTCGAGGCATTCAGAGGCCGATTTGCGAGGCAAAGGCAAAGCAGAGTAAAGAATTTCACGCTTTGAGGTAAGTAATAGTTTTAAATCTGGTCCTGAGGGTATGAAACCCCGAATTTTGGTATTATGTGATTATTTTGGAGGTGACGCACATGCTAGGTGATGGTCCTGTGAGCGTGCACCGAAGGGATTGTGACTTGGTCCGTCCCGAAAAACTTTAAAGTTGAATAATTTATTGTTAGCTATATGCTCTCTATGTGTTGATAAAATTTGACTGTAAATCATGTTAGAAATCATGCTTAGGTTATGTGATAGTACTGTTGGGACCCACAGAGGTCGCGTACTTGTTGAATTGCCTGCTAAATGCTATATGTACTCAGTCTCAGCTTTTACTTGCACATTTTATCTCAGTTTCTGTTATTATTATTGATACATCATATCATTGTCGTTTGAGCTGATTTCATGATTATTAAGAGCCTGATAGACTGGAGAGATTTATGACTGAGTGAGGCCGAGGGCCTGATTGTGAGATATTGATACTATAACATGTGAGTTGTCCGTGCAACACGTGAGTTGGCCGTGCAGATCCTTATATTATACTATAGCACATGAGTTGGTTGTGCAGCACGTGTGGTGGCCGTGCAGATCCTTATATTATACTATAGCACGTGAGTTGGCCGTGCAGCATGTGAGTTGGCCGTGCGGATCCAGATATTTATATTATGGCACGTGAGTTGGCCGTGCATGTCCGGATATTTATATTATGGCACGTGAGTTGTCTGTGCAGCATGTGAGTTGTCCGTACAGCACGTGAGTTGTCCGTGTAGTTTATAACGCTTGGGCTGTAGGAGCCCCTCTAGAGTCTATACACCCCAATGAGCGCGGGTACCCATTGAGAGAGTGATGAGGGCTGGGAGCCCAGGGAGTGATGAGGGCTGGGAGCCCACTGAGTGATTGTTGTCCTAAGAGGTTGTACTTGATTTTTATTTGTTGTTGCACTTAGCTGCTATCTGTCATTGTTGTGAAATCTCTGAAAGATTGTTGATATACGGATTACATGAACAGGAACTATATAAAAAAAAAGATTTGACATTAATCTTCCAGATTTGATACCATGTCTATTCTTTGCTGGAATTACTCAAAATGAACCATAACTGTGTAGCTCGTTACTATCTTCAGTTCCTTATTTATTATTGTTACTTGCTGAGTTGGTTGTACTCATACTACACCTTGCACTTCGTGTGCAGATCCAGGTGTTCCTGGACATAGCGGGTATTGATCCTTTCGAGTGGTTGATTTTTAGGAGATTTTGAGGTAGCTATCATATTCTGCAGACCTTGTCTATCCTCCTCTATCTCTTTGTTTACTATATTTGGTCTCAGACTATTATAGACTATATTTTTCAGATTTGTATTCATATTAGATGCTCATACACTTAGTGACACCAGATTTTAGGGAGTGTTTGTATTGTATTTAAATATTATATTTTCAACCTTAAAGAGAAGTTTTGGTTTATTGAGATTATCGGCTTGCCCAGTATCGAGATAGGCGCCATCACGACAAGTCGGAATTTTGGGCCATGAGAAGTTGGTATCAGAGCTTTAGGTGACATAGGTCTCACGAGTTATGAGCATGTTTAGTAGAGTCTTGCGGATCGGTACGGAGACGTCTGTACTTATCTTCGAGAGGCTACCGAACTCTTAGGAAAATTTTACTTTCTTTTATTCTATCGTGCGGAATTGATTCAGCTTGAAACGTAACTCTTTGAATTCCTTCCACGCATTCGTATGCGCACATGAGCGCTCCGTATCAGCTGTGCATCGCTGGCTTGTGATTTTATGAACGAGATTCAAGATGTGTTTTCTGTATTTTGGTAATGGGCCGGTCTGGAGGACTTGAGGCCAGGTTTATACCGCAGCTTAGGCTCAGTAGCTTCATTTGTAATCTATACATTTTGACTCATATATCCGGTAATGTCCTTATGAGTGGAATTTGTGGTTTGATGAATGATGGAATAGCTTTTTTTTATATGAGAATGATGTAACTGCGGGATGTGTTAAGACGATTTGAATGTGACGAGAAGTGTTTCCTTGAGATGTAAAGGAAGGCCATTGGGTGCTTTATTTTCATTTTGATGTGACGTACAATCTCGAGGGTGAATGTTTTGAAAGATCTTTCACGTTGTTAAATTTTGGGGCAAAGTAAATTTTTGTGTGTGATTAATGAGTTTGGAATCGGAAAGATTAAGTGATTTCATAGTAATTGTGCCTGCGAAAGGGTATAACAATATGCCAATTTGAGACTAAGCAAGTGGATTATCCCCTGCGCAGTAATTTATGTAAGTGTGTTCCTTATGATGTGAATAGATAGTTTCTTTTCTGCCAACGGGGTGTATGTGTTGAGACTTGAATTTGAATCTGGTTGAGAAAGTTGACTTGAGTGTTAAGAGAATGAATGCGAGATTAGCGGATGATTGAGGTATTTTATGGTTGGTGTGTCTTGATCTTGAGAAGAATTTTCGTTGAACTGACTGTGATATTAAGGCAGTAATAAAGTATGGGTATTGTGAGTTATCAAGTATTTTAATCTATGGCTTTGAGCCAAGTGGGGGAGCCTGTTATTAACAATTCAATTTATGGTTATATGTTAAAATGTTAGTTGGTCTTAAGTATACTTGGGGATCAGTGATGACTTGCAGAAGTGGAGTTCGAAAATGACTCGAGTAAGGAAATTTCCTGAATACGGGATATAATGCACTTACCAAAATATGAAAAATTTGGAATGATTAAGTTGTTATTTTGAAGGATGTAGTGCACACGAAGTATGAATTTGATTGGTCGTGTTAAGACAGAGTTACTTATTTGAGTGTTGATTGTGCTAAAGGAGCACATGTCTTTTGGCCCGTTTGGGGCGGAGTAAGTTAGATTTGAGTAGAGTGGATGATTCTCGAGAAGGTTCTAATGGATTCAAAATGTATATGGGAAATTGAAATTTTTTTGAATTTGTATATCACTAGAATCAATTACTTACATTGGATGGTATGGGGACGTACGATAATTCTGTTTGACTATGGATTCTACATTTTCAGTATAAGAAAAGAAAGAGGAACAATTTTAAATTCGCATAAGGTATTTGCAGAGTGAGTGTTACGATTGGGTATTTATGAAGGTGCTTAAGAAGAATATAGTAGCTTATGGGCCTTAGGGCGATGTGGTTTTATGTTAGGATGTCTTGTAGTGAGCTTGGGTAAGGATAGTAGTATTTTGACAAGGAGAAATGTCAACCTGGGGGTGATTCAGAAGAAACTCAGAGAAAATAGGACAAATGGATAACATGATGGATCAGTATGGTAATGGTATGCTCGGTTCTTTTGGGTCATATGATGATGTGGGGCTTTGCGGGTGTTTGGTGGCAATACTCTTGGATTTGGCAACTTGTGTGGCTTGGTGGAGTTAGCGGAATTCAGTTTTGATAGCTTGGTTATGTGCAAATGGATTTCAAAGTGTTCTTAATGGTTTCTATCATGGATTGAACCGGATATATTCTACCGGTGTAGGGAACGCGTTATGTATTATGAATTCCTCCTGGAAGGAAGCAAGATGAAGGTTACTAAATGACCGGGTATGTAATTTGCTGGTTACCCAAAGTTGATAATGATATTCTCGTGCTTGCCACATGATTACATGATAGATGTGGTATGTGGAGCGGGATTAAGATTTACATGTATAAGGTGGCGGCTCATTCTTGAAAGGAAGATCACGAATTTTGGACATAATGGTCAATTTCAGATAATTAGATGAATGTTATAACTGCTCGGTAATCCCTGAGAAGGGTGCGCATTTCAAATGGCGCATTATGTTTTGACTTATGGATGTTCATTGGTATTGCAGTATTCACCTGGTTGATAGACTGTTGATATTCAAATTATTGCTATGTGGCACAGAAGAATTGTGAAAGTAATCCCTGAGAAGGGTGCGCATTTCAAAAGGCACATTATGTTTTGACTTATGGATGTTCATTGGTATTGCAGTATTCACCTGGTTGATAGACTGTTGATATTCAAATTATTGCTATGTGGCACGGAAGAATTGTGAAAGTAATCCTTATGGGAAGATCGTGAATGGAAGATGTGTTAGTCATTCTAGTGCTGGAGTTGAGATCAGTTACGGTGATTCATGAATTTGGAGACTGGGAGTTCTCAGAAGTATATTGTTTCGGGTTGCGGCCTGTTTGAGGTGAGTATTTTATTTTAACTCAGTGGAGGCACTAGTTGCGTTAATTATTTGTGATAGCTACGCGCTATAAGTGTGCATATATGTGAAGTTGGAGCCCATGTGCGGGCATTAGAGCAAGTATTCATATTCGGAAGAATGCTTAGGCTATTATATGCCTAGAGTCGACTGTTAAGCGTAAAGTTATAACGTTTTCCGTATTCGTACCTTTGTTGAGAACTATCTGGGCTATACATGAGGTTACAAAAGAAGATGATTCCCTAAATAAACGGTGTAGTTACTAATTCTGCGTAAAATTGCCGATTTGAAGTGTGATAGCAGACTTTGCACATGCTTGCACTATGGCGTGCTATTTATTCTAGTCCAGGAGCATGAGAATATTATTTCATTATTATATACAAGTGTACTTATTTAATTACTCCTCTATAATATGCTGGGACTGGAGGCCTGTGACCATGCTAGGCGATTCATATTATTGGCACGTGAGTTGTCTGTGCCGTGTGTGGGAATTTTATTTCTATGATAATTTATC
This sequence comes from Nicotiana tabacum, assembly GCF_000715075.1. NCBI lineage: Eukaryota > Viridiplantae > Streptophyta > Magnoliopsida > Solanales > Solanaceae > Nicotiana > Nicotiana tabacum. The sequence goes on from NC_134101.1 coordinate 22,586,468, forward strand.
CGATTCATTAATTTCTTTCCTCTACAATTGTGCACATGCGCCTTTGGTTATCCTCTTCACGAAATTTGAGGAGTTAGTTGTAACATTGTAGTTGTGGTAGTGCTTGTTGAACTTGCAATATGGTTCCCTTCCATAAGACATCTCTCATATTTGGGTAAACGGATTGCGCAGTTGTGGCTTGAGTTATATTGATGTGGCGTGTCTGTGGGATAGTTGTGTTTAATTATATAGGGTCATTGGACCTAGAATGGGTACTATCAGGTTTGATTATGGTATATTTGGGAGGATAATATTAAAAGTCGGCTTAAAAGGTGATTATGGTTCTGGTTGGGGCGAGAGAGCTCCATGACTTGTTGCTCTGATAAGGAGTCATGAGATTTTTGCATTGTTTCTTTTATTATCAGTAGTGTACGAAGATTTTGGAACGAGGTTTGGCTTGATATGAGGTTTAATACTTGCACTTGGTTGGTTTGGAGTAATTACCGTGATCGGGAATGGTGCTGCGAGCATGTTCGGGGTTATGGCTATGGCTTGATATAACTTGTTCAAGCTTATACGGTGTGTAGATGTGAGATTCGGATCTTGAAAAGAATTCTGGATGTTAGAAATTTGGCTCCAAGGATTTTTGGGCTAATGTTAAATTAATGATTTTCAGTTATGTTGTGTGGTCAGGCCTATATAGAATAGGGTGACGTGAGATCACCCTCGGGTATGTGCGTGGTAAGGTGGAATAGATATTTGAAGGTTAAGAACAACTCTTGGCACGTTCGAGGACGAACGTATGTTTAAGCAGGGGAGATTGTAACGACCCAACCGGTCATTTTGAGCATTTACTGTCCTTTTAACTATTTGAAGTCTTGAATAATTTCCTACGATGTATTATGACTTTTGTGAATTGTTGGTTTTGGTTTTAAGGTATTTTAGAGTTAGCTTGGAAACTTAAGTTGAAATAGTTGATCGGATATTGACTTATGTGTAAATGACCTGAGAATTTAATTTTGATGATTCCAATAGCTCCGTATGGTAATTTTGGACTTAGGAGTGTGTCCGAAAGATTGTTTGGAAGTCTGTAGTGGAATTAGGCTTGAAATGCCAAAAGTTAAATTTTGGTAAGTTTGACCGAGGGGTTGACTTTTTGATATCGAGGTCGGAATCCGATTCTGGAAATTGGAATAGCTTCGTTATGTAATTTACGACTTGTGTGCAAAATTTGAAGTCATTCCAGATTGATTTGATGTATTTCGGCACAAGATATAGAATTTGAAAGTTCAAAGTTCATTAGGCTTGAATTGGGGCATGATTCGTGGTTTTAGCATTGTTTGAAGTGATTTGAGGGTTCGACTAAGTCCGTATGATATTTTAGGACTTTTTGATATATTTGGTTGAGGTCTCGAGGGGCTCGGGTAAGTTTTGGATGGTTAACGGATCATTTTTTGCCTTGGTGAGATTGCTGATATCTGCTGCTGTATTTTTCTGATTTTTTCTTTCGCGTTCGCAAGTGGTCCCTCGCGTTCGCGAAGCGTGTTTTCTGAGTATGAGGTTTTGTTCTTCGCGTCCCCGAAGGGGAGGACGCGAACGCGAAGGTATGGTCTGTGTGTGCATCGCGAACGCGTGGGAGGTGTCGCGTTCGCGAAGAGGAGTGAGGCTATTGGGGACCCCGGGTCCTTGTTCTACATGTTCGCGAGGTGGCAGTCGCGTTCGCGTTCGCGAAGCCACGATCGCGTTTGCGAAGGGTTAAATTTGTGGGCAGTCGAGTTGTGCTTCGCGAACGCGAGGGCCTGTCGCGTTCGCGAAGAAGAGAGGTCTAGACAGAGAGTTTAAGTTCTGAAAATGGGACTTCATCCCATTTTCAGTTTTTGACGGATTTGAGCCCGGGAAGAGGCAATTTTCGGGAGTTTTTCAAGAAAAATAACGGGATAAGTATTCTTAACTCAGTATTGGTTAAATTACCCGAATCCACGGTTATTTTTATTATTTAATTGGCGAATTAAGTTGGAAAAGTTTGAAAACCCTCTTAGCTTAAATTGAAGATTTGAGGGTCGAGTTGGGGTCGGATTTTGATAAAATTGGTATGGTTAGACTCGTGGTTGAATGGATTTTTGGATTTTATAACTTTTGTCAAGTTCCGAGATGTGGGTCCCACGGGCGATCTTTGAGATAAATTCGATTTTTATGGAAAATTAGCATTTTCTTATGAAATTAATTCCAATAAATTTTATTGACTGAAACGAATTATTTCTGACTAGATTCGAGGTATTCAGAGGCTGATTTGCGAGACAAAGGCATAGCAGAGTAAAGAATTTCACGCTCTGAGGTAAGTAACAGTTTTAAATCTGGTCCTGAGGGTATGAAACCCCTGATTTTGGTATTATGTGATTATTTTGGAGGTGACGCATATGCTAGGTGACGGGCGTGTGGGCATGCACCAAAGGGATTGTGACTTAGTCCGTCCCGAAAAATTATAAAGTTGAATAATTTATTGTTAGCTATATGCTCTCTATGTGTTGATAAAATTTGACTGTAAATCATGTTAGAAATCATGCTTAGGCTATGTGATAGTACTGTTGGGACCCACAAAGATCGCGTACTTGTTGAATTGCCTGCTAAATGCTATATGCACTCAGTCTCAGCTTTTACTTGCATATTTTATCTAAGTCTCTATTATTATTATTGATACATCATATCATTGTTGTTTGGGCTAATTTCATGATTATTAAGAGCCCGAGAGACTGGAGAGATTTATGACTTAGTGAGGCCGAGGGCCTGATTGTAAGATATTGATACTATAGCACGTGAGTTATCCGTGCAGCACGTGAGTTGGCCGTTCAGATTCTTATGTTATACTATAGCACGTGAGTTAGCCGTGCAACACGTGAGTTGGCCGTGCAGATCCTTATATTATACTATAGCACGTGAGTTGGCCGTGCAACACGTGAGTTGGCCGTGCGGATCCAGATATTTATATTATGGCACGTAAGTTGGCCGTGCAACACGTGAGTTGTCTGTGCAGTTTATAGCGCTTGGGCTGTAGGAGCCCCTCCGGAGTCTGTACACCCCCAGTGAACGTGGGTACCCATTGAGAGAGTGATGAGGGCTGGGAGCCCAGGGAGTGATGAGTGAGTGATTGTTGTCCTAAGAGATTGTACTTGATTTCCATTTGTTGTTGCACTTAGTTGTTATCTGTCATTGTTGTAAAATCTCTGAAAGATTGTTGATATACGGATTACATGAACAAGAACTATATAAAAAAATTGATTTGACATTAATCTGCCAGATTTGATAGCATGTCTATTCTTTGCTGGAATTACTCGAAATGAGCCATAACTGTGTAGCTCGTTACTATCTTCAGTTCCTTATTTATTATTGTTACTTGCTGAGTTAGTTGTACTCATACTACACCCTGAACTTCGTATGCAGATCCAGGTATTTTCGATATAGCGGGTGTTGATCCTTTCGAGTGGTTGATTTTCAGGAGATTTTGAGGTATCTTCCGTATTCCGTAGATCTTGTCTCTCCTCCTCTATCTCTTTGTTTACTGTATTTGGTCTCAGACTATTATAGACTATATTTTCCAGACTTGTATTCATATTAGATGCTCATGCACTCAGTGACACCAGGTTTTGAAAAGTGTTTGTATTGTATTTAAATATTATATTTTCAACTTTAAAGATAAGTTTTGGTTTATTGAGATTATCGGCTTGCCTAGTATCGAGATAGGCGCCATCACGACAGGTTGAGATTTTGGGTCGTGACAAATCTCCCCCTTGAACTAAGTTCCACATGGTCCATCATCATTTGTGGGCTAATTGGAGATTAACTGTGTGCCACCCACATGATCCGAGTATTTAATGGCCACTGGCGCTCAATGGAGAGGATGTGTATGCGTTTTTGAAGCTACGGGTAAATGTAGTAACCTGATCCATGGACGAGCAAAAGCACTAAGCCAGGCCCTATGCCATCACTTCGCCATTTTCATACTCGTCTCGCCAAACCTCTAGCTCTGATACGAGTTGTTGAGATAAAATGAACCAAAGATACTCTTAATATGGTATAATATTGTCCACTTTGGGCCAAGACCGCATATTTATTTTCCTAGAAGGTCTCACACCATTAAGAGTGTCCAACTCGTTATAAGTAGATCATTGTTTTTTCTTACTTTTTACGTGAGATTCATGTTGATCTTGTACTTGATATATTGTAGTTTTTAATTATCTATAAAATTGCGCAAAAAATAACTTAAATTTTTCAAAAAGCAAAATTATTGTTTATAAAAGAATATTTAGGGCTTTGCAAGTAACTCCTTGAATTATCTCACCGAAAACGCATAACAAATTTTTTGATAGACGCGCCACCTTGGATTCTAAAGAGTTATTTGTCATAAAATTATGTGTCTATAGTAGTGCCGGCTCAAGGGCCAAGCGATTGAAGCGGGCTCTTTAGACCCCCAATTCTTTTGAGCCCCTTTAATTATTAAAAGTAGGTCTTATGCGTTAATTATTTTTTTAAAAACGTTTAATAATTTAATTAAAAATATAAAATCTAAAGAACTGTTTGTTATGTAATTGAAAGTGACTATTTATACATTTCTGGTAACGTACATATATAACCCAAATTATTTTTATTCTCTTTTTCATTCTCATAAAAATACCTTGTATTTTAGGTTTTCTATTCTTTTTCCTCTAAGCTATCTATTCTCAAAAAAACAAGTGTTGAAGGGCATTGAATAAATCAAATTGCACATTTTTCTTCATTCCTTCTCGAGTTGTTAGGCATTGCAGCAAGCAAACCACCAATGAAATTTTGTTTTAATATCAAGTTACAACTTCTAGAATTAATTTTATTATATTGTTCTAACTTCTTATTCTATTTTCTTTTTTCTTTAATGTGAAATTTGTTATTATCTTTTTATGTTTTACTTCGTAGGTCTATATTGCTTTTTATATGATTAATTATAAATATATATACTAGAAAATATGAATCAGGTACTTACTCAAAATACATAAAAAAGAAAAAAAATTGAAACTTTAATGGAACCTCATAATGGAGTTCTTGATAATTTTTAATCAACAATAAAAAAAATTAAAAAATAATGAGAGTGCTCTTTCGAATATGAACAAGTCACTAAGTTGATTGCAAGTGCATACAAGAAAGGAAATAATAAAATATATAAAAACTTTGCATTTAAAAATACTACAAAATATAAACTTCATATACGAAACTTTTGTAATAAAATATTAAAACCTCTAATTAAAATTTGGCTTTAGGCCACCGAGTAACATGAGCCGCCACTGGTCTATCGGACAAAAAACGTGCCCTAGATATTTTATTGGTTTTACATTTACAGTATACCTATTACTAGGAGTATACTTCTATAATTTTCAAGCCGTGTATCACTGATCCTACGGACATTTTTTTATTACACACACAAGGGTATATATACTTTTATCATTTTCTTTCTAAAAAGAAAAAAAGTAATTTGATTAACAGAAGTGTTATATATTGGGTTGGACCATTGCACATATTAACTATGCTATAAAATCCAATTTTAACTACTAGTAGTCCAATAAGTTTAGAAAAGGGTTGAATAATGATAATGATAAAATTAAAAAATTAATTAATTCTCTTTTTAAAGCAGTTTTTTTGTAAAAACTGGAAAATAAATATTTACGTTTTTTCAGTTTTTAGTAAAAAAGGAAATTCAGTTTTTTCAAGTTTTTACAATTTTTTTTCCAGGTATGGGTAATGAGTCTTTTTAATTCATTAGAAGATATTTAGAATTGACCAACATGACGATGACACGTGTCCCTCCGTTTAAACGAGGAATATATTTGAACTCAAAGTATGACTGCAGGAATATAAATAACCCAATAGTATAACGAAGGGTATTATTAGATAATTTTTAAAAATAGAAGGGTATATTTGGCCATTTGCCGAATTATCTAATAAGGGAGGTTAGCGGATTAGAGACTTTGAGATTTGCGTTATTCTGATTTTAATTAGGCCAGCTAACCGATGACAAGACTACTAACTATATTAAATACATATCTTTTTTTTTTCTTCGCTTAATTGGTGCATATCTCTTCATAATAAATTTGATAAGAATTTATTACAAGATGGTGTATGACTGGGTATCCATAATTAACAATATTGGCTTGAAAAAAATTAGGAACATGTTCTTTTAAACTATCGTCCCGTTTAATCTTTTCCTAATTTAAGCTATTAGCAATCCATCACGTGAACCAAAGCAATTCAATACGTTTTTATGACTAATCAAATTTGTTGTATTTGATGGACATCTACTTGGCGTTTCTTTATTTCTTCCTTTACTTTACATCAAACTGGTCGAACTTATTAAGTTTGTCACAATTTAATGTCCATTTCAGTTGTACAAAGCATGTGGCTTTGGAATTGGAGTATCCATAAATAAAAGGAGCTTATAAGCAACGGACGAAGTTCTCAGTTGTTTAAATACTTATTTAATACTAGCTTTAGGGTACGTGCGCACATGTATATCGTGTCAATCAATTAAAATTTATATAAAAAAACAAGTTATGTAAAATTGTAATGGACATTAAATTAGATGCAAATAAAGAATATTAAAAGTAAGTATGCATGTATATTATTGTGGAAAACAATACATGTAAATTACTATAATATTAATCATAGGCGCAAAATATTGTACGTACATTTAATGTTAGATAAAAAATATGTAATAACAATATTCTGGAGAGTAAAGTTTTATATCAAATATGCGAAAGAAAATTTGTTGGTGATGTATAGTTCTAAATATTAGGAGTTTCTATATAGTTAAAATAATAAAATAATAAAATTTAATAATTAAAATTTTATTTGATTTTAAAATTTTAAATAATAGAAGATTAATTAAATTATAACTTTTTTCTAATATGAAAGTTGTTTTAAAGAATAAAAAATACGAATAAAATTTTACTAAGGAGTTTCATGATTTTAATATTGCATCGATAGATGCAAAGTACGTGTGTTGCATCTTATTGTACATTCGTTGGGCGTTACCTCGTATTAATGTGATGACCCAAAATGTCATCTTTAAATTTAATAAGTAATTCTGTGATCTAAGACCTCGAAAAGTACCATTTATCATTTCTCGACTTGCGTACGCAGTCCGTTCAATTTTCCGAAAAGTTTTTATGTGAAACATGGATTAAAATGTGAAATAGAACTTTAAAAACTCAATTGAGTTGACTTTAGTCAATATTTTGAGCAAACGAACCCGAATCAGTATTTTAACAATTCCGGTAGGTCCGTATCGTGATTTGAGATTTGGGCGTATGCCCGGAATCGAATTCTGAGGTCCCTAGCTCGAGATATGGAATTTTGATGAAAAGTTAAAAGCTTGAAAACTTAATGATTTTTAAGAAATTACTGATGTTGGATTTATTGACCTCGGGTCTATATTTTGGTTCCGGAGCCCGGTATAGGTCCACTATAATAATTATGACTTGTCTGCCGAATTTGGTGAGAATCAGAGTTGATTTGACGTGATTCGGACGTCTGGTTGTAAAAATATAAGTTTTAAAGTTTTCTTGAAAACTTCCTTTGATTTAGTGTCCGATTCGTAGTTCTAGGTATTATATTGGTGATTTGATTGCGCGAGCAAGTTCGTATGAGGTTTTTGGACTTATGTGCATGTTTGGTTTGGAGCCCCGAGGGCTCGGGTGAGTTTCGGGTAGGCTACGGGGTGATTTTGAACTTAGAAAATCTAGTTTTTCTGCAACTTCAGGCTTCTGGTATTTCCTTCATCGCGTTCGCGAATGTATTCTCGCGAACGTACTCTCACGAACGAAAGCAAACGGGGCTGGCTGAATTTTCATTCTTCGCAAACGCGAAGATATGGGGACTTTACCCTTCGCGAACGCGACCAGCTCAACGCGAACGCGAAGGCCAGGGGGAAAAAGCCTTCGCGAACACGAAGGAGGACTAGCGAACGCGAAAGCCACGGGCTGCTATTCATCGCGAACGCGACAGGCCCTTCGCGAACGTGAAGAAGGCCTAACGCCTATGACTTAAAACAGAACCAAAATGGGATTTTTTCCATTTTTCACAAACCCTCAATTAGAACTCGATTTAGGGGAGATATCAAAGGAGTTTTTTACGATTTCGAACTGGGTAAGTATTCTTTATCATATAGTGATGGTATTTCATAAATCTAGGTCTATATTCATCGTTTATTTCAGATTTAGATGAAAGAAATTGGAATTTTTGTAAAACTTTTCAAAAACGAAAAATTTAGATTTGAAGGTTCATTTGACATCGGAATTGGATAATTTTTATATGGGTGGACTCGTCTCGAAATGGGTGTTCGAATTTCGTAAATTTTTCCGAGATTTGAGATGTGGGTTCCACTGTCTAATATTTTAATAAATTTCAAAATTTAATCCGAAAAATTAGTAAATTCATATAGAATTAATTCCTATGATTCGTATTGAGTATATCGAATTGGTTGGGAATAGATTTGAAGCTTTTGGAGACAAATTTAAAAGAAAAAGTTGTGGTCGAGTAATTGATTGGAATTTGCATAGCGAGGTAAGTGTCGTGGTTAACCTTAACTTGAGGGAATAGAACCCTTAAATTATTTGTTATGTGAATTGCATGTGAACGACGTATAGGCGAGGTGACGAGTTTCTATACGTCGTCAAATTAATTGTTTGCCTGCTTACTTGAAAAATCATAAATTATTTTAAATTATAAATTAATTATTATAATAATTTTTCTCTCATATTCTTTGTCAAATATTAATTCTTGAATTCCTGCATTAGTTGTTACATGCTATTTGAATTATGTGTTTTAATTGTTATTTGACATTTAGCATATTAAATATTAAACTGCCTATTTTCTCCCCGATTTTCATAATAATTTGCTATTTGTCATTGTTTGTTACATAATTAAATCATAATTATTGTATGCTTGTTGTCTTATAATTTTATATCAATTGTTGCATTTATTGAAGAAATTTCTTCTAAAAGAATTGGTAAATGGATATATTGGAGGATCGGGTTACACGCCGCAACAAAATTGAGTGAAATGGATATATTGGAGGACCGGGTTGCACGCCGCAACAGAATTATTAAAAAGTCCATATTGGAGGATCGGGTTGCACGCCACAACAGACTTATTAAAAGTCAATATTGGGGGATCAGATTGCACGCCACAACAGACTTATTAAAAAGTCTATATATACTTGATTGAAATAAATATATAACAGACTTGATTAAAATAAATATATTAGAGGAGCGGGTTGCACGCCGCAACAGAATTGAATATGAATATATTGTGAGAGCGGGTTGCACGCTCCAACAGAATTGATGGAAATGACAATTGGTTATGACTGCTGAGTTGACTTCAATTATTATAAATGAATTACCTGATTTATTTCTATTATTGTTGTTGTTACTAATATTGTGAGTAAGTGACCCGACTTAGCCTCGTCATTACTTCGTTGAGGTTAGGCTCAGCACTTACCAGTATATGGGGTCGGTTGTACTGATACTACACTCTACACTTCTTGTGCTGATTTTGGAGTTGGTCCCAGCGGCGTACCATAGACTTGCTTGGATTTCAGCTACTCAAAGGAGACTTGAGGTATAACTGCACGACGTCCGCAGTTCTGAAGTCCACGTCTATTTTACTTTAGTTGTGTGTTTATTTCTAGACAACTTTATTTTATTTAGACCTTTATTTGTATTATTCTAGAAGTTCGTGCACTTGTGACACCAATTCTGGGATGGTATTTAGACACCGTTGTTTTTATGGATTATTAACGACATTTCAGACTTTACTTCCGCATTTGTTCTTTGATTATTAATAAATTAAAAAAATTATTTTAAAAATAGATAATATTATGCTAACGTTGGCTTGACTAGCAAGTGAAATGTTAGGTGCCATCACGGTCCGAAGGTGGGAATTTCGGGTCGTGACAATTAATGAGAATAATTTTTTTAAAAACGACATAAGTATTATTCAAAAGATGTGTTTACGTTATAATATAAGAATTAACAAAAATTATAAGTTTTAAATGATAATTGTGTTTACCATGTTTAGGAATTTGATCTATTATAGTAGTTCTTCCTTTAATTTTCTCAAATACTTGCTTCATTATACAAAAATATCATAGGAATAATATTTGATTGAAAGATGACAATATATTTTGTGCCTACCCACTTTAAAAGTTTTAAAACTATAATAATTAAGACCCTACCAAAAAATGATCTTCGAAACTAAAAATATGATTTCAAGGCATTTGGCCTGCGTGCCTTAGCCTAATATGAATTTGTAATATGTGGTTTTTAAGCTTCTAAATCTGAAAACGTGATTTTCTTTTACAAATAAGGTATAGTACATAACTAGAATAGGAAAAAATTTAATACATAAAATTTAATTAATTTTGAAGTCCTAAATATTTAAAAAATAATTAAATGACTATTTTATTCATTGTAAATTTTTTGACACTTCCTAAAGTAAAACTATGCAAGTTTTGATGATAAAAATAATAGAATCAACCTTCTTTTATAGAAGCATTACATATATAATTTGAAACAGGAAAAGATTTATGTAAGGTAAAAATAAAGACTCCTAAAATAAAAAGGAGTTCAAAGTGCTTATTTTTTACCTAATAACTTATAAAAAAAATAATCTAAGCCTAAAATGAGTACAAAGTGGTTGAAACTTTCCTAGTATAAAATGAAAGTGCTTGAAATTTAATTGAGTCAAAATTTTATTTAAAAAGCCTCCTAAAACTAAAAGTAGTTACAAAATGGTCGAAAACTTTCCTAAGATAAATTGTGTTTGAAATTTAATACTTCCAAATTTAAGTGGAGGTAGAAAGTGAAAAACCATCCTAAATCTAAAACTAAATGGAGTTTGAAACAGACAATTTTGCTAAAAGATCATCTTAAACATATAAGGAGTACAAAGTTTCAGATTTTTTTTTTAGTGGTAATTGAAAGTTCATGAAATTTAATACTACTAAATCTACATGGATTGAAAAGGCACGACTTGTAGAATTAAAAGGAATAGAAAATTAAAATCCTAAATAGTAGGAGAATAATTAAATGAGTATCCCTAAATATTAGAGAATTTATTAAATAAATATTTTTAATTATTAGAGAAATAATTAAATGACTGTTTTGTCTAGTGTGAACTTTATTTTTAGAGGGTAAAAAAGGCGAACGACATTTCGTTAAGGGCCTTTGTGCTTTTAATATAACTAGTTTTAGGATACGCGCGATACGCGTGACCCTCTATCGATGCGTATAAAAATATAAAAATGCAAGCCCTTGAAAATAATTTTTAAAAAAAATATAAGATCTTGAAAATGACAAATATTGAGCCTATTTAATAAAAAAAAAGGAAAGGATAGCCTTGCTAAGTATGAAAACAACCAAGATAATTTTGAAAGTTTAGTGTTCTATTTTGTAACCCCTTCTTTTATATTAATTCGTATCAAAATAATCGTCTAGGTACCATGTATTCTAGATAAGTCAACTACAAAAAGAAGAAAAATTAGCGATGGACTAATTACGTAGTCAAATGACAAAAATTTAATCACTAATCCTATTCAGTGATAGAATTAGTGACAGATTATTAAAAAAATCATATCAGCCACAAGATGAATTTCGTAAGTAATTTCTATTTTATAAATTTATATTATGTAATACACTTTCTTAGTAATAATATTAGTTTCTTTTTTACCAAAAGATAAAAGTCATTTTTCATCTATTTAACATGAATATGCATTGAGGTAATTTAGGTATTTTCTATAAACTAAATTACTGTAATTAATTTTTTATCACAAATAAATAATTACTATTTTTTTCAAAAACAATTACTATTTCAAAACCTAATGCCGTATTAATTTTTTAGAATAGAATAAACAAATTTGACCAAGCTTATTAAAAAGTACTTGTGATTTAAATTTTAAAAACAACAAATAAATCATATGAAAAGAAAATAAAGAGGCAAAATTGGTCTCTATGATTAAACAATGACAAGGAACAGAAATATTAAACAAAATCGTGAAGTTTCCTTGTTGGAAACCAACGAGAATCTTTCCTCCTATTTTTTTTGTATTCTTTTACTGTTTTAATATTTTGTATTCATATTAGGAGATGATATTAAGAACTCCTAAATATTAGGAAAGTTTTTTGATTTTACAGTTTTATCTAGTGTGAAATCTATTTATAAATAGTAAAAAAGGCGAACAACATTTCGTTAAGGGCATTCGTGCTTTTAATATAGTATAGATAGATATAGATATAGATAGATGAAAATTTAGTAAATTAAACTTAATAAGTATGTATACTTATAGTCTATGACTGTAAAAAACTGAAGAGATTCATTACATTTACTTTACTTGAGGTGGGTGGGTGGGGGAATGAGGGGCTTATCTTAGTTAATAACTGAATAAACTAAAGAGACCTACATTTGTGATATTTCAATAGACAATTGTTATGTTAGACATGTGATCAGAGTAGGATCCTACAAATTTAGATCAAACCATGGAATGCATTGCTATGATCTTTCCTTGGTCTACGGTCCAATCAGTCCATAAAATATACATGCTAATCATACCTTCTGTTTAATATATATTATTCACAACCAAATTTAGCAAATTTCGAAACTCACACGCCAGAGATCTGATCATGTTGTATTTGCAAAAGGGCACTCAAATTACTTTCAAACATATCAACCTAAAGTTTAAAATGAAATTTTAGGGGTTTGCTAGTAAGTTCTTTGATTATCTTTCAGTTAAAAGCGCATCAAGAATATATATGATTTACCAAGTGGCGCTTGAGACATCTCTAACTTCCGTGATAATGATTTTATTATCTAATTAAAAAAATAATTTATCATAAAATTACGTGTGTTTATATGCTAACCAATGGTATAATTAAACACAGGAAACACATTTTGGAGATACTATAGGGTTAGTAAATATAGGGAGTCAACCAGCCATGAGTTGATGAGGGAAAATCACGCCAAAAAATAAAAGTTTTAGGATAAATAGAATTAATTGTCTCTATAACAGCATTCCTATATAACAATCATTCACTATAAACCCAAATTATTTTTGAAACCGATTTTCATGTCATATTATATATATGGCATCTATAACAGCGAGTCAATATAGCAACCAAAAATATCGCAACAAACGAGACTGTAATAAAGAGGTTTGACCGTATATAGTTAAAATGAAGTTTAATTCTTCTAAATTTGTCTATCATGACTTCCGTACTTATTTTGTCACTTCCAAATTCTACACAGCCTCATTTTAATGACAATGTGGTGCATGTACTAAACTACAATGTAGCGTGTAGTAATTTTCATAACATTAGTTAAGGAAAACAAGTTTTATAGTACTATGAGAGAGCAAATGAAAGAATTTTATAAATGAATTGAAATTATAAAAAGGACAAAAAAGAACAGGAAAGGCAATGCCTCACCATTTCACAATGTACAACATCTCCAAGGTATTTTCACTTCAAGAAGAAAAGAATAAAGAACAATGATTTGTGTCCTCAAAATGGAGCCAAAAGAAAAAAAACCAAGTCGAAGGGTAAAAGAAAAGAAGAAAGTTTTGAAGAAAGAAAAGCATGACTAATATATTTCATTATTTATTTTTATGTTTTCTTTTACTTTTTTTTCACTTCTACCCCATTTACCATGCAATCATGCATACAAAAGTTAGAATCCATGGGCCTGGGCTGCAAAGATCGTGGGCCGAGAATTGGGCCTAACACAGAAAAACCTCAACACTTGAGGTTCTAATGGAGAAACAGAGGGGACAAGCTTGAAGCACAGCATCACAATCCGTACAAACACACAAATGCCGACACGGCAAAAGCACCACCGACGCAACTCGCTTCCGGCAAGCCTTGCAACTCGGCCCGATTGACTCAATGACTCGGTCCGGGTCAACGTAGACAGACTCAGCATCTTCCGCTTCGCCGCCGTCACTCTCCGGGAGGTGCGCATTGCACCCTCCGGCGCCGTTATTGATCATCGCCTGCTGTAGCTGTGCCTGCAGCGTGGCCGCCGTGAATTCCTCCGCTTTCGCCCTTGCCTGCCACGCCTGCGCCTCCGCACTCAGCTGCGCTGCACGCGCCTCTAACTCCGCGTTGCGCCTAACCGCTTTCTCCACCTCGGCTTCCTTCTCCTTCAGTTGGCGTGCCATTGTTTCCTCGGCAGTCCCGAGCAGCGCACGATAGTGTGTACGCCTTTTCTCCTCTAATGTCCGCCTCAATTGTTCTCTCTGTAAAATCCAACTAGAAATAATTATTCATTGCAATTCAGCAAATACAATAAGTAATCTTAATACCTGAACATGGAGGATATGTTCAATTTCATCGCGCTGCTGTTTGATAATTGTGGAGAAGTCTTCTGTTAATATTGAATAGAAGGCTGATGATCGAGAAGATTGAGGAGAAAGAGAGTGATGTTGTTTTTGTTGTTGTAGCTGTTGGCCGGAAGCTAAACGGAGGCCGGTTGAGACAACATTTGGTTGATGCGTATGAAGCTGAGTTAAGTCAATGAGCTGCTGCTGCGGCTGAGATTGCATTGATGAGATTAATGGATTCATTGCTGCTGCCGTTGTACTAGTGGTGTTGGTGGTTATTTCTCTTCTTCTTTTACACGAATGGTTGGAGCCAGCTGCCATGGCCAAAACGTTAATAAGGTTAATTACTTCTCTATTCCTATTGAAGTTTTTTGGTACTACTTATTAAGAAATGATAAACAAAACCATTCAATCAATCAAACTAATTAAATACAGAGCCCCTGTTTTTTAACCTTCTGGATTGAATAGCATATGTGTGTGATCAAGAATTGATGCTCCACCAGGTTGAGGTTGCAACGAGTAATCATCATTGTTAAGTGGGTTCTTTCGTTCTTGTACACTTCTGCAACGAAGAATCAAAGAAAATCCCATTAAGGTACTAGTAAGTAATAAAGAAAAAGATAAAAAAAAATTCAGAGGGAAAGGGGAGAGAGTGTTCTTTGGTTGGGAGGTGTGAAGAATGCAGACCTGTTTAAAAGGAGAACATTTGATGGATATTGAGCGTGAACGGCCATTTAAGAATGAAGGTTATATGATCGAAACAGAAAGGTAAATATATAGAGAAAAAAGTGTCAAGTTGAAGATATGCAAACAAGAATTGTGATGGCAATGAAGAGAGATTGTGATTTGGCTCTTAATTTGTAATGAGAGTGGTGAGAAAGGGAAGGCCTAATTAAGGCTAACACATGAATCAGGAGAAGAAGATGCCCCAAACTATGGAGGACTATATAACTATATAACCAAACCAAAGGAAATATCAAGAAAATGAAAAGATTGAGACAAGTGTTGTATTTAAGGAAAAGAAAGAAACTTTTGATTCTTGAGAGAGAGATAAGAGAGGGATTCGGAGTTTAAAGAGAAGAAATTGCGGAGTTGAATGAGTTTTTTTTCATGTCTGAGAAGAAGAAGCCACCAAGCTGACCCACACTTTGTTTCCTTCCACCTAAGAAACTTTTACTTTGTTGGTTTTCTTTTTTACTTGCTTGCTTCGCTTGCCTTGATTCCTATGCTATATGCTTTTTTCAAAGCATATGGGAGAGAGAGAGAGAGAGAGAGAGAGAGAGAGAGAGAGAGAGAGAGAGAAATAGCAGTAGATGCGATCAAACCGAATCAGTCCAAAGAGAGACAGAGAGAGAGGGGCAGGCCTCTTATTCTGGTTCCTTGTTTCCTTGCTCTTCTCTTCTTTCGCGTGGGCTTTGGCTTTTCTTTAAAGATGGAGGGACTCTCTCGTGTTTCTCATCTATCTCCTCCTATTTCTAATCCATTATCTTTTTAACTATCACTTGGTTTAAGGTCTCCATCTTTTTCTTTCTCTTGTTATTTTCCTCCGCAAGATTTATAGTACTAGTATTTTCGCATCATCCATACACACATACCTACCCAAGGGTAAATACTTACCCGTACTACTATAAATGTTCATGTCAAACTAGTTAAAATTATAAGTTAGCATACATATCACGTGACCATGATTAAACCATAAATGTTTTATTTTGTATTCCTTGATTTGCTATAAAATTGAGTATGATAAGTTTACTGTTTATACTCCTACCGGAATATTAGTTACACTCCCTACTGCTTTATAACACTGGACAGATATCCTTATCATTTGTACAGAGAAAATTTAGATTTTAAGTAGGTATGGGGTGCATCACTCACAACTTATGAAGGTAGATACGAACTTTGTATAAGTATATATTTTCTAAAAACATTATTATTATTATTATAATATATATACAGTACGCATTTTTATGCTAAATGTTGAACGACTAAAATATCCCTGAAACTTTGATCGACTTTTATGCCCTTAAATATTTGTATAATTTAAGAATATAATTGTAATTATCCAAGGTTAGAATTCTTTTCGGATTTAAATTGCGCATGTACAACCCTATAAAGTTTATAGTTTATTTCCATTAGGATTCATATTAGATAACGATTTATATTATTCAATCGAAGTTAAACTTTTCACTAGGATTCTTATAATTTATACACTTAGAATTCTTGTCATCAGTGCCACATAATTCAAGGGAAATCCGATTATTGTATATAAGTTCTCTTCTGTTATTATTTCTTTACTCCTCTACGTATTCTTTTGGAGCTTAATATTTTTATATTTTAGTTTTTGAATTCTATATATAATATCATTGATGATTGATACTTCTTGAAATTTAAGTGATTTGTATGGATTGTAATTGTTCATCCAATTTTTAGTAACATCAAATTATTCACATGAATTCGTTATAAGTTTAAATTTTCGTAAACTGATATATTTTATAGTGTGTTTAATACCAAAATTGAACTGAAAAGACAATTTAAAAGCTAACAAAAATTACTATAATACTTAGGAAAATAATTTTACTATACTATTTGCATGAAACTCTATACAGACTAGATGCTAATGGATAATGTGTAACTTAAAATATTGATAATTTCTAAATTAAAGCTAAAAATAAACATATAGTGGAATCAATAATTAAAGATTAAAAAAATAGGTTGTAAAATTTCACGTATAAATTTGAAAATCACAAGTACATATTTTAATGCTAAAAAATTTAGTCTAATATAAGATTTTGTTTCATATGGTATGAGTATGATTCTTTGGAAGAAAATTAGGTGGAATGACTTCTTTGAGTGTGTTTGCTTTGTTACTTTAACGATTTTCAATAGCTTATAAGTTAGAGTAAAATGAAGATATTTAAGAAACTTTGCGATGATTCTAAAAATAAAAATTGAAGTTGCGAAGAGCAGACACTTTCTACTGTTGAGTAACTGAATAATTTTACTCAGACAATGATTTTTCTCCTTTTGTTACGCCAATGATTAATGATATTTAGCAACTTGGTGTAAAAAATATTATTTAATTATATTTTTTTTTTTACAAGTAATAGTACTGCCTAATTGTTGATTTTGATGCTCTAGAAAACATCTTTTCATTTGAAAAATTTGTCACTCATTGATACAATTATTGAAAGAACTATATCTCTTGTCATATATATTCTGTTAATTTAATATGAATTTATAAAAGTATTTTCTTATCATATATTTTTTTATTGATTAATGCGAAAAATTACGTTAGAAATATATAAATATATATATATATATATATATATATATAGTAACCATTCAGACAGTGCCAATAATACACGTGTCCATATAGTAATATGGACGGAAAGAGAGTCAATGAGGTGATGTGCGATGTGCGGTGCATTGTTGGGCGCGGAGAAGGTTAGCTGCTGTCGCAGGGATTTGTTTGTGTATGGGGCGTGGTCCATGCTCGCCAGCTTTCTCGAACTTCCTTTTGGGTTAAGGCTCTAGCTTGTAAGTTTTCGGATTATGTGAATCTAGTCATTTTTATTCTGATTCTGCATGTGTATTAAAATTTACTGAAGCGAACCTAATTATTATTGTATATTAATTTAAAATCACTATGTAAACTCCTAAACTTCAAGTCCAGAATCAGGTATGTTCCTCTCTCAACTAAATTACACCCAAAGAGCAATTATTATAGAAAACTAAGTCTTCGATCTAGGTAATATAAAAGAAATGTCTACAATCTTGGTAAATGGTGGCATTATTTAGACCAAAAGACAACTTGTCCTTTTACATAGAGAAAGGGGATTGGTTTCACTTCCATTAGTAATTAGTTTTGATGTGTGTGACGGAGGATCCATGGCCTAAAGCAAGATGCTTCCTATCTAACTGTGAACCCTATGTCACCCTCATCGTGATACAGTTCGTTCCATTTTCTCTTCGTTTTTAGTCATTATTTGCCTAGTGGGTCCCTTAAATATTATGATTCTGATATTTGGATATTGCTATTTGAGCGTAATGAACTCCATTACCAACATGATATTATAGATCTTTTTTGGCTATTTGTTATAAATGACATTGGATGGATGAGATTTGCCCACTTCATAAATTAAATTGGATGGATGAGATTTGCCCACTTCATAAATTAAGTAGTTACTAGTATTTATTTTTCTTAAAAATTATGTGGGAAAGTGATATACAAGTTTAAAAATTCAAATTCAAAAATAAGAAGATACCCCCCTCAAAAAAAAATCAGGGTTATTTGCTCTAGGGAAACTAATGTAATTTACTTGGTTTTCAAGATTTAAGCACTTGAACAACTAAATTCAGCACAAGATGAGATAGGCATACTTCCGACCTAATTGCGCGGTTGTTGGTTGAGTTTGCTTCTCCTTCTCTAGAAGTTAATGTTGGGTCAAACGTTTCTTCCTATGAATATGTCAAATTATGACTCGTCTTTTATTCATTATTTATGAGATTAAAGCTGCAAACAGGAAGGAGAATTACAATTTTTTTACCGTTTCACTTGGAAGCAAATCCTCCTACGTGGCCTGGCTCCATTTCTGCTCATTTTATCCCCTTAACAATAACAAGTTGATGCGCAAACCCCAAGTGAGGGTAAGTATAGCAAAAATTGATCCCATTTTCTGAGTTTCTTTCTTTTATCTTCACATATCTACTATTTGAATTGTGGCATTTTGGTCATTAAGCTATTTCATTAGAATATTTTATTGGGTATTTTCTGCTTGTTTAATTTGAATAACCCTTATTTGGGGACATTTCCATTTTTCAGAAAGACGTGTGGCAAAGGTTAGTTGAACAGATGAAAACCTGTATAATTACGTACCAATGATGCCGCATCTTTTACGTTGATATTGAAGCAAACAGTTTGGTAACAATTGGAAAATCTAGTTTTGTTTATACGTTTGAGAAGAAATTAAGTAAAGTATCCATCATGCATCTTAATACAGCTCACTTATATATCTTGACAAATGAGTTTCTATTTTTCTACTCAAAAAATAAAAGCCACACCAAGTCCATCTTGTGCGCTTTCATTCATGAAGCATTTGCCAACCCCCAACCCCTCTCGGAACTGTCCTTTCCATCAACATTAAGCCAAAAACAGTTGAAGATAACAACAATCTAATACTAGTAGTTAAATTAATCATGCATGTAGGGGAGGAAGAAAAGAGTTAATTGGTGTTGGTAATCTTCCTCAAAACCAAGAAGGATATTTAACTTTAATTATTGAAGATGGAGGTGACGAAGAGAAAGAGTAGAATCCACCAAAAACAAGTAGGAAATGTGAAAGCGAGCCCTCGAATTGGCATCACTAAAATTGTCTTTGTTTTTGGTCCCACAAGAAAGAGTCGGCTCTACATCTCCTTCTTCCCTTAATATAAGGATACTTTTCTCACCCAACTCTTTCATAATCTTGATTTTTACTCCCTCGCTTTATCAAGACAGCCTTTCTTTTTCCAATATTTTGTTTTTGGTACTTTATTCTTCTTTACCCCTTTATATCACTTTCTCTTGTTTTTTTGTTTGTTTTTTATTTTCCTTTCAAATACATGAACTTTTTTTCCTTTTGCAGGCGAAGTAATTTCTCTGCCTCATAACATTAGATGTGGCAGAATAATGACATGCATATATTTGTCTGCATCATTTCATGGAAATTTCGTTTACAAGGTAGTAATATTTTTGTTGGTGAAAACAAACAAACAAGTCCTCACCGTCAAAACTCAAGTGGTCCAAATATCACAAAATGCACTTGAGGCCTGTCAATTATGTCTTTTCTTCACAAAAAAATACAAGTGTATAAGATGCTATGATCAGAAAATTAAACCTTGTTCAAGGTCAGCTGTTTTAATTTGTAATGTCACTTCCTAGATGCCCTTTCTCTCTTTTTTCGCTGAAAGCTGGTACTAAATATATGAGCTGTCTGCTGACGCATTTTCTCGTTCATTCTGATTTAAGAAGTGGAGCACACAATGTTGGACTCGATGAATCAAACTCTGTCGTATTGACACCTATGACCTAATTATGCAGATTTTTAATCCCATCCAAAAAAACTGGCAAATATCAATTAGGAGTAGATCTTTTTTGGTCTATTGGGATAGACATACTATATCTATAATATCTAAGGCTTTTCTTTGCCAATGTTATGTATTGGCAACAGACAAGGATTTTTTTCCTATTAAGTTCATCTTTTCCTGATAAATAACATAATAAGCTTGTTAAATGATCCGAAAGAAAATCTCAGGTACTGGTATTCTACATAGGATTTAGCGTGTGTTTGGTTTGAAGAAGATATTTTCCTTGAAAAATATTTTCTTGGAACTGTCACGTCTTTATATCTTTAACGTGGCGCACATGTACTAACCCAAGAGTTAATTTTACCGAGGAAGAATCGCTTCATTGGGGACATAATCTTCCTTTTTTGAGGTAAATTTTTATAAACAGTGTCACGAATTTATAGAAGAACCGAAATATAACTTATTATTATTATACTTTTAGATAAAAAAAAATAGTCTTAGTTTATTAGTTTTGTTGAGTCTTAACTTAAAAAAGGTACTGAGTTCAATTCTACTCATCATAATTTTTAACTACAAAAGCTCTCAAATATTTGCAAAAGAAAAATGTGATAGTTGAGGTTTGAACCTTAGACCTCTTAGAGCAAAATCAAGCATATAATCATAATACCAAGACATAATTTATGTGAAGTGGTGTCATTGCATCCTACTTATCCGTTTTCGTACAATATTAATACATATATTTAGTAAACATTTTCAACGAGGCGGTGTCGCGTGACACCGTTCCGGGAAGCGTGCATCCGCCCTTGTCTATTTGTACAATTTTTGACACTGTATATGGATTTTTTCCATTATATTTTCTTTAGAAAAGGTCCAAATATACCCATATATTATGAGAAAAAGTTTAAATATATCCCTTCTTATATTTTGAGTTCAAATATACCACTGTCATTATATTATTGATTCAAATATACCACTCTTCCCGTTAATTTGGCCAAGATGGACATCTATTCCTATATGACACTCACATTTGATGAAGTGGATGTTACGTGGCATACCACCTCAGCACCCCTAACCCATTTTACCCTTTCCTTCTATTTTTTTTTACCACTAAAATTCCCTTCCTCTCCACCACCATTGCCACCATTACCGCCACCATTGACAATATTCTCAATATGTTTGCTCTTATGAGGCTCGTGGTGGCGGTGGTGAATCTTAATGTAAAATTTCTTTACACCGAAAATAACTCAAATCAAATCATGAATATCCTCCAGAAATCTAAGGTTTTGATACCATGTGAACACCGAGCCTTACAGCAGCATACTTGTTGATTGTTCTTATATTCTGCAAATGAATGGTCAAAACATTATGTAAGCACTAGAGTAAGACAATCTACATCTGCTGATTAGTCAGAGAGAAGAGCAAACAGCTATATTCATAGTCACCGAGGCCACCATTTGTTTGTTCTTTAATGTCATTTGCAAGTTTCTTTACTTTTCTAGAACCAACATTTCCTTTTTTTTTTTTTTTTGGTTAAATTGTAACGAATGATTTTAAGGTCACTAATCGAATTCCTGCGCCCAACCCCACAAATTTGCCGACCCTCGAGTTAGAGGTGGGGGCACTCTACCACTAAAAGTCTAAAAGTGAAAAGAAAATGGAAACTACGTTAGATGGGGCGACTGAAACTGAGTTATATTATTACTCATACCAAATGCCAAAGCTTCTCCATATATAAATACCCCTTTTCACTCCTTAATAACTCCACCACATTCTCCTCTCTCAAAATTAGCAAAGCTCAACTTTAACATCTTATGAGTTTTTTTTTTTGGTGCACAGATGGCTAAGGACATTGAAGTTGGCACAGAATACGCCCAAAAAGACTATCAAGCTCGTGATGACGCCTAACGTTTCACTTGCTAGGCAAACCAACGGTAGAAATAGTTTTTAATCATTTTTTAACAATTCAACTCAAATGGTAACCAAGAAACTGAATAAACTGAAATAGAGTGAGTAAACCATAATAACAACGATATCTAGATACAATACCAGAACTGGTGTCACAAGTACGCGAACGACTAGAGTAATACAAATAATGGTCTGAATGAAAGCATAACTGTCTGAAATGAAATAAACAGCTAGAATAATGTAGATGGGGACTTCAGGGATGTGAACGTCGTACAGCTGTACCTCAAGTCTCCGTCAAGCAATCAATGTGAGCAATCTATTGACCGCCACTGGGACCGACTCCAAAATCTGCACAAGAAGAGTAAAGTGTAGTATGAGTACAACCGACCACATGTACTCTGTAAGTGCCGAGCCTAACCTCGATGAATTAGTGACGAGGCTAAAGCGGGTCACTTACAATAACCCGTACACAATATAATAATAATAACAATAGGAAAGGAAGGCAGAAAATGACGACAAAGCAGTTAACTGATGAAAGCAAACTCAATCTTCGGAATCAGTGAATCCAGAAATATCAGTCCTCAGAATCTCATATGAAAATAACGAAAGCTAACACAATGCAACAATGAATACAACACATACAATTCATTGCACCGTGCAACCTGATCCCACCGTACAAACACAATCCTCTCTTATTTCACCATATCAATATCAAGAATAACATGTAAAATCCATTGCGGCGCGCAACCCGATCCCACTATATAATCAGAATCAATATCATAATCCTCCCTTATTTCACCATATCAATATCAAATTCACATATAAAATACGTTGCGGCGCATAACCCAATCTCATCGTATAAATATCAAAATCCTCCCTTATTTTTACCATATCACAATCGTTGCGGCGTGCAACCCGATCCATAAACAAATTCAATAAAAGTAATCAATCCGACAACTCAATTCACAAGAATCTCGACGAGTAAAGAATATGAAAGCAAAGCAGTAAAGGAACCCCGTACCAAATCAAAGAATGCTACAATTAATACAAGGCAACAAGGCAAGTCAAATATATGACAGTTAAAGTGTACAAGTAAGACAATTAAGGCAAGTAACAATTAATTATGGAATCATGGAAGAAACGGACATTTCAATACAAAAGTAATAAGTGAAGAGTAATAAGTTAAGGTATAAAAAGCAATTAAATCATGTAATGGTTAAGACATGAAATAAGATAATTAATGAAATACAGAAAAATATGGAAACAATTATTTTGACGGCGTATATACACTCGTCACCTCGCATATACGTCGTTACACACGTAATTCACATAACATATAGTTCAAGGGTTCCTAATTCCTTCAAATCTAGGTTA
This sequence comes from Nicotiana tabacum, assembly GCF_000715075.1. NCBI lineage: Eukaryota > Viridiplantae > Streptophyta > Magnoliopsida > Solanales > Solanaceae > Nicotiana > Nicotiana tabacum. The sequence goes on from NC_134101.1 coordinate 22,610,183, forward strand.
GACCCAACACTTACCTCGCTCCGCAAGCAAATCAAAGCTCAATTGGGGCCTCTCCACTAAAATTCGCCACTGAACCAACCGAATCTAACCAAAATCGACTTAATATCAACAAATAATGCTAGGGAAATTATCACGACCCAAACCGATGGGCCGTGACGGGTGCCCGAGTCCTACCTGTCGAATACCCCTAAGCATTCGTCTAAGATATAAACCTGAATAACATCTCCTGAATTACGAGAATAACATACATGAAGGAAACCTGCCCAAAAGGCATATGTACATATACGTGCGGAACACGTGGGGCGAGTCGACAAGGCTGCTATATATAACTACATATCCAAAACTGAAAGCGGGCAAGGCCACATACTATCCAACTATACATACTGTCTACAGACCTCTAATAGAATATACAACTGTACAAGGACGGGATTGGGCCATGTCATACACATATATATATACAAGCATATCGTACCAAAATCAAAAATAGCTCCGGATCAAGTGAAGCATGTCAACTCTCGCTGATCAAGGATCCTAAGAAGGGGGACCGTCTGCTTGCCTACCTGCACCTGCGGGCATGAAACGCAGGCCCCGGAAAATAGGGCATTAGTACGAATAATGTACTGAATATGTAAGGTATGAAATCAGTACATAGAAGACATAGATGAAACACTGAATAAAGAATTCCGCCTGTTAGTCTGAATAACTTGTAAATTTTAAAACATTTATAATGTCATGCACGTGCGTACAAATATCGTGTCATGCGTGGGTATAGGTATACATAACATCATCAAGCCTCTGAGGGTATCCCATCATATCATCTCGGCCACTATGGGCAAAATCATCAACATATGCCAACTGATCAGGTGGTGGTGCATATATAGCGCCGTAACCTTTTTCCATATTTCATATACATATGGATACATATAAATATGCATATATAACGCCATCTGGTCATGGGTCAATGAACATGTATAAATGAATGAAATGCATGAAAATATGTTAATAATCTCAATATTCCTTTCGGATAAACTTTATCAACTGCGTATCATTCTGAGACCCATGAACAGAAGATATAATAATATCTCACATGGGGAATCAAGAACATAGAGACCCTTAGTATTTCTATGAATAGAGTCATTTATAAAAACTGTGCGTTTGCTCGTTTCTTTTGTATAATTTGGATCATGCCAAAAAGAAAGAAGGAATGACCTTAACATACCTGGAGTAGAAAAAAATCCGTATGATATTTTTAGAAAAGGTTGCACCGTACTCCTTTAGAATCGCAAAATTTTATGTTGCTAAGGTGCTAATAATTCCCATTGGAATTGTTTGGTTACAAGAAGTTTTGTTGAAAACTTGTAGAAATTGATAACGCCTGATTGTAGTCTTTGTATTCAAAATATTAGAAATGAAATTAGCATATGATTGTAGTGTCTTTGTATTCAAAATGTTAGAATGAAGTTAGCATCTGATTGTAAGGTATTTTGTATTGAAGATGTTAGAGATGAAGTGTCTTTGTAACTAACACATTTGTTTGCCATCTAATCAACAATGCCTAAGACTCATATCTTTAGGAAGTGGCTTGCTGCCACGTGGGTGTGGGGTAGGGATTTTAATCTTTATGCACTAATTTATTAATTAATTTGATAATATTCCGTTACCCGATAATTAATCAATCACCCACATAATTAAGAATTATCTTAAATTACTTAAAATACTACTCAATTTTAATATACTTTATACATCATACTATCACGGTCAAATGGTACCTTGTATGGTACGAGTCCATAAATATCGGGTATTATAGCTCGCACCGTATTTTATCCCAAATCGACAATCTTCAATCGAAACTCATTTTTTTTAATTCGTGTACCCTTTAACCTCCATGGCACATACTTATCGCTTGTTATAAATAGCATAAATACATTAACCTTAAGATAATCTCATCCTCGAGTCTACATCGATTAACTGAAGACGAAACTTTAACGTACGAAAACGCGAGATGTAACAGAAATCAATTATGATGCATAAAGCAAGGATCTTTACACTTTCCCAAAAAGTCAATAAAAGTCAACCCCGAGCTTGCTCGGTCAAAACCCGAGATTCGAAATATCTTTCTCCTTAACCCTTACCTGATGGTACCCGGACCTCAAGTCTATCTTTTAGAAATACTTGGCACCTTGCAACTGATCAAATAAATCATCAATCCTCAGGAGCGGGTACTTATTCTTGATCGTCACCTTATTCAACTGTCTATAATCAATACACATCTGTAAAGAACCATCTTTCTTACTCACAAATAACACAGGTACTCACCACGGTGATGTGCTAGGTCTGATAAAGCCTTTCTCAAGTAAATCCTTTAGTTGTTCCTTCAACTCTTTCAGCTCTGCGGAGGCCATTCTATAGGGAGGAATAGATATTGGATGAGTATCTGATAGTAGGTCAATAGCAAACTCAATTTCTCGCACTGGCGGAAGACCCGGAAGCTCATTGGGAAAAACATCAGGAAACTCATTAACCACAGGGATGGACTGAATGGTTGGTGACTTTACTTCCACATCCCGAACCCGAACTAAGTGATAAATATAGCCCTTTCTGATCATCTTCCTTGCCTTGAGATAGGAAATAAATTTACCTCTCGGCGATGCCGTGTTACCTTTCCATTCCAAAATAGGCTCCCCTGGAAATTGAAATCGGACTATCTTCGATCTACAATCAACGTTGGCATGACAAGAAGCCAACCAATCCATACCCATTATAACATCAAATTCTACCATATCTAACTCGATTAGGTCCGTTACGGTAGATTGACTATGAGATACTATTATACAACCTCTATATACTCGCTTAGCTATCACTGAATCCCCAACAGGTGTAGACACCTCAAAAGGTTTAACCAATTCAGGTTTTATTCCAAACTTACTAGCAACCAACGGAGTAACATATGATAAGGTGGAACCTTGGTCAATCAGTGCATATACATCATATGAGAAGACTGATAATATACCTGTAACAACATCAGGCGATGACTCCTGATCCCATCGTCCTGCTAACGCATAAATGCGGTTCTGAGGACCGCTCGAGCTAAATGCTCCGCCTCTGCCTCTACCACGACTTATTGGTGCTTGTGTTCCTTGCCCAGGGGGGCGTATCGATGATGACAAACCAACTATAGATCCTGCTGGCTGAGCTATGCTTGCATCACCTCTCGTCGGACAATCCCTCATAACGTGGCCCGGATAACCACAAGTATAACAAATACCCAACCCCATACGACACTGCCCAACATGCTGCTTACCACACTGAGCACATCGTGGCAAGGGCGGCCTCATCTGACTTGACTCACCCCTATATTGAGAACCTGAGGCCCTGGAATTCTGACAAGGCCCTGAATATGTGGAACGATCAAATATCTTACTGCCAAACTGAGGGGGTGCGCTAGCCGATGGCTGGGCTGGATACCTCGAGTATTGTTGTCTTTGACCACCTCGAAACTCACCAGAAGGATCCGAAGACTTCGCTCTTTTATTCTGGGCCCTATCATGCTCACGATCGTCCCTCTGCTTCTGCTTACGCTCCTCTACACCTTTAGCATATGCCTGAATACAAGAAATATCCATGTCTTCCTGAAGTGAGACCGACATACAATCGTTAAGCAAGTGCGGTTCTAACCCCATCACGAACCGGTGAACCCGATCCTCCATCTTAGATACAATAGTGGGAGCATACCTAGCTAACGAATCAAACTGAAGACTGTACTCCCGAACACTCATGTTACCCTGTCGAAGGGTCAAGAACCTATCAACTCTGGCCCGTCTAAGCTCTGGTGGCAGATAATGACGAAGAAAAGCTTTTGTAAACTCCTGCCATACCGCTAGAGGGGCATCCTCACATCTAGACAATTACCAAGACTCGTACCAATTAACTGCAATGTCTTGGAGTCTATAGGAAGCTAGATCAACTGAGTCAGTCGCAGTGGCCTTCATTACCCTCAAAGTCCTCTGCATTTTATCGATAAATACCTGAGGGTCCTCATTTAGATATGCCCCAGTGAATACCGGAGGGTCCTAATTATTGAAATCACGAACCCTCGCACTGACGGATCTATCTGCATGTCCAACACCTACTTCCTGACCAAAAGGCATATGTACATATACGTGCGGAACTCGTGGGGCAAGCCGACAAGGCTGCTATATACAACTACATATCCAAAACTGGAAGCCAGGAAGGCCACATACTATCCAACTATACATACTGTCTATAGACCTCTAATAGAATATACAACTATACAAGGACGAGATTGGGCCACGTCATACCCATACATGTATACATCCATATCGTACCAAAATCAAAAGCAGCTCCGGATCAAGTGGAGCACGCCAACTCTCGCTGATCAAGGATCCTAAGAAGGGGAACGTCTGCTTGCCTACCTGCACCTGCGGGCATGAAACGCAGGCCCCGGAAAATAGGGTGTCAGTACGAATAATGTACTGAGTATGTAAGGCATGAAAATTAGTACATAGAAGACATAGAAGAAACACGGAATAAAGAATTCTGCATGTAAGTCTAAATAATTTGTAAATCCTGAAACATTTATAATGTCATGCACGTACGTACTAATGTTGTGTCATGCGTGGGTATAGGTATACATAATATCATTAAGCCTCTGAGGGCATCCCATCATATCATCTCGGCCACTGTGGGCAAAATCATCAACATATGCCAACTGATCAGGTGGTGGTACATATATAACGCCGTAACCTTTTCCCATATCCCATATACATATGGATACATATAAATACGCGTATATAACGCCATCTGGCCATGGGTCAATGTACATGTATATATGAATGAAATGCATGAAAATATGTTAATAATCTCAATATTCCTTTCGGATAAACTTTATCAACTATGTATCATTCTGAGACCCATGAATAGAAGATATAATAATATGTCACATGGGGAATCAATAACATAGAGACCCCTAGTATTTCTATAAATAGAGTCGTTTATGAACACTGTGCGTTTGCTCATTTCTTTTTGTATCATTTGGATCATGCCAAAAAGAAAGAAGGGATGACCTTAACATACCTGGAGTAGGAAAAAATTCGTATGATGTTCTTGAAAAAGGTTGCACCGTACTCCTTTAGAATCGCAAAATTTTATGTTGCTAAGGTGCTAATAATTCCCGTTGGAATTATATGGTTGCAAGAAGTTTTGTTGAAAACTTGTAGGAATTGATAACGTCTGATTGTAGTCTTTGTATTCAAAATATTAGAAATGAAATTAGCATCTGATTGTAGTGTCTTTATATTCAAAATGTTAGAATGAAGTTAGCATCTGATTGTAAGGTATTTTGTATTGAAGATGTTAGAGATGAAGTGTGTTTGTAGCTAACACATTTGTTTGCCACCTAATCAACAATGACTAAGAGTCATGTCTTTAGGAAGTGGCTTGCTTCCCCTTGGGGGTGGGGTGGAGATTTTAATCTTTATCCACTAATTTATTAATTAGGTAATATTCCGTTATCCGATAATTAACCAATCACCCACATAATTAAGAATTATCTCAAATTACTTAAAATACTACTCATTTTTAATATACTTTATACATCATACTATCACGGTCACCGTATTTTATCCCAAATCGACAATTTTCAATCGAAACTCATTTTCTTAAATTCGTGTACCCTTTACCCTTCATAACACTTACTTATCGCTTGTTATAAATAGCATAAATACGTTAACCTCAAGATAATCTCATCCTCGAGTCTACGTCAATTAACTGAAGACGAAACTTTAACGTACGAAAATGCGAGATGTAACAAAAATCAATTATGATACATAAAGCAAGGATCTTTACATTTTCCCAAAAAGTCAATAAAAGTCAACCCCGAGCTCGCTTGGTCAAAATTCGAGATTCGGACCAAAATTCAATTACCGATTCACCCCCGATCCCCATTATGAAATTAGTTTCGAAATCCGATCTCAATTTGAGGTATAAATCCCAATTTTATAAAAACTCCCAATTTTAACCAAATTCCTAATTTTCTACCATGAAAGAGCATTAATTAAGGTTAGAAATCAATGGGCGTTGATGGAAATGGAAGAAAATAAGTTAAAGTATACTAACCTACGAAATCAGGATGAAATCTCTCTTCAAAATCGCCTCTAGGCTGAGCTCTAATGTGAAGATGGTGAAAAATGAAGAAAATCCCGTGTTTGGAACATTTTAAATCACTAGCATCAGGTATTCATCGCGTTCGTGAAGGACCTGACGCGATCGCGAAGCACAACAACCCTATAGGCCTTCGCGTTTGCGATATGTCATACGCGTTCGCGATGGCTCTGCCCCCCGGGTCTTCGCGTTCGCGACCCAATGATTGCGTTCGCGTAGAACACTGCCCAGCTCCCCCAGAATCCCCACAAAGCTTCGCGTTCGCGAAGGATAAGCCCCTCTTCACTTCGCGTTCGCGACCAGCACCTCGCGTTCGCATAGAGTAAATCCTCCCTAGTCCCCAGCTACCCTTCGCGATCGCGGGAGTAGCTTCGCGATAGAAGAATACACCAGACATCAGAAACCTCAGAAACCAGTAGTAGCCTAAGTCTAAAAATTATCCGTAGCCTATCCGAAACTCACTGAACCCCTCGGGTTCCAAACCAAACATGCACACAATTGTAATAACATTATACGAACTTGGTCGCGCGATCAAAAGACCAAAATAACACCTAGAATTACGAATCAATCAAAATGAATGATATTTTCAAAGAACTGAAGAACATGCAAATTTACAACCGGACATCCGAATCACGTCAAATCAACTCTGTTTTGCACCAAATTTTGCAGACAAGTCATAAATAGTGAAATGAACCTATATCAAGTTTCTGAATCGAAATCCGAACCCGGTAGTAACAAAGTCAACCTACGGTGAAACTTAGGAATTCTTTTAAATCTTTAAATTGCTAGTTTTCAACAAATTATGTTATATCAAGTTAGGGACTTCCGAATTCAGTTCCGGGCATACGCCCAAGTCCCAAATTACGATACGGATCCACCGGGACCGTCAAAACATAATCTGGGTCCGTTTATATACAATGTTGACCGTAGTCAACTCAAATGAGTTTTAAGGTAAAATTTTATATTTTCTTCAATTTTTCACATAATGTTTTTTTGGAGAAAGACTCGGACCGCGCACGCAAATCGAGAAAGGCTAAAACAGAGCTATTTGAGGTCTCGGAATACAGAAATGAAGGTTAAAACTGAAAATGACCTGTCGGGTCATCACACAGACCCACTCCTGCACCCTTAATTGACCCTCAGGAACTAGAAAAATGGTCATTTTATAGAGCAATAATAGCTGAATTCAATTGCCATTTTAATATTTCTATACATCACTGTCCTAACTGTGATTGGATACAAGAGCCAAATTGACACTGACCATAACGGTGAACAATGTGGTGGTGTTGGAATTCTTGGAATTGCATGGGCATTGGGGACATGATTTTCGTTCTTGTTTATTGCACTGCTGGTATTTCTGGTGGACATATAGCCGAACTTGGAATGTTGCTGGTAGACTTGCAGGATCTGAGATTGGTGAGTGCCTTCCACGTGAGGATTTTGAGATTGATGTGTGGTTTTATATACATTCAATATTGTTTATGGTGACGGTAATGGTGACAATGGTGACGGAGGGGAAGAGAATTTTAGTGGTGAAAGAAAAATAGAAGGGAGGGGTAAAATGAGTTTGGATGTCCACCTTGGACAAACTTAATAGAAGAAGGGTATATTTGAACCAATAGTATAACGATAGGGGTATATTTGAAACAAAAATATAACGAGGGATATATTTAAATCTTTTCTCATAATACACAGGTATATTTGGACCTTTTCCGTATTTTCTTTTTATTTAATTTCTTGCCTTTTTTCTCCGAGACCCAAAAGTGAAATCTAAAGAAAATCATCATATTTCGAAAAAGTTTCGTGAAAACACAACAAACTTTTTTGTTGAGATCTATCATTAATCTTAATCCATGCCATTCGCCTTCCATTTTCCTTGACCTAGATACACACTTAACTCCTTTTCATGTATCTTATATTGCATGCCAGTTTAAGTAATAGTATACGATATAGTATAATATTATATATATATATATATATCATCAGATTATCTAAAAAGTATTTAGATGTAAGATTTCTTAAAATATAAAATTTGTAATCTTGAAGATAAGACAATTACCTGCTATAACAGCTAAAGCATAAGGATGTTGATATGATCGTGTAAAAGATTTTTTAGACAGACAATGTATATAACTTAAAGTCTTGAACTCATTGCATTATTCCCTTTGGACTAATTCATTTATATAAATAATATTTGGTCTAACTTGTTGAAATGGCACCATCCCCATTCTTACCCCCACCTTTCCTCCACAGTCTACCCACTATTTATGGCTTTCCTCAAACCAAAAGCACTTTTCAAACCAATCCTCCACCTTAGTTTGTGTTGGATTTTAAGCTTGTGTAGCTTAAAGAGGGTGAATGAGAAATGGAGAAAAAATGAAATATTTGAGTTTTCCTTGGAAAAGGGACATTGTCCCATATCAGAGAAAGAAAAGGCTTTTGATGGGTATATATAATTGCTCTTCTTCTAGCTCTTAAAGAGTTAAGAAAAAGGCAAGCCTCGCGCCGTCGTCGTCGCTCGGCTTCGGATTTGGTAAATCTTTTTGGACAAAATTTCTTTTAATTATTTAATTAATTAATTAAATAATTAACGAAAAAATCAATCCGGAATAACCCATGACCCGTGACCCGGTTCGATCAGGCCCGTTTTCTTTCCCGGATTATTTTAAATATATTTTTCCCACAATATTTCAAACACCCCTTTTCCAACAGCCATGGCTGTTTCTGAAAGGTTGCAAACCTTTTTAGAAACAATGCCAGCAACTCTATAAATAGAGTTTGAATCCCAGAATCTTTCCTTACGAAATTTTCTGAGCTTCTTCTTCTTCTTCTACACAATATTTTCCAGTGTGTTTTACGACTATTGAGTGGTTCGCAGTTCATCAGAGTTTTGGTACCAATACACTGGTGATTTAAATCGTTCTATCCTGAGAGGATATATTCCAGCACCTCGGGTACTTGAGGGAAATAATTTTCGTAAGGACACACTGTGTATTCGGTGGGCTCGATTTATTCCTATACTGTTTTTTTTGTTTTTCAGAATCTATTTCGTTAAACAAGTATTACTAACTTTCTGTTTTGTTTTTTCAGAAAGTTTAATTGTTTATTACAGCAATACAGAATAACAATAATCTTAAGGAAATTACTTTTTTTTTATATTCTGTATTTTGTTTGTGGAGATTAAAACCTGTGTGGTTTTCTACTCTTTCTGACTTTTACTATTCTGATTTGAAGATATAAAAACTTCATTAGAGTATTGAAATTCGTAAAACGATTTGAAGAACATAAAAACTTTATCGTTTTTCTGTAAAACAATATATAAAAACTTCGGTTTTATTTATTATACATACTATTTTTTTTGTTAATAACAGTATTGTGTACTGTTCTAATTTTATCATTAATTGAACTCTTCTATTGTTTACAGTGAGAAATGGCAATTGATAATGGAAATTCTTCTGCGACTATTGCGGCAACGACGATAGCCTCGTCAAGACGGACTGCTGTTCCACCGGCAGAGAAATCGGGGAAATTTTCCGAAGCCAACATCAAAGGATGGCAGCAAAGGGTGTTCTTCTGGCTTACCATACTTGGTATGCAGAAATTCACTAGTGAAGAACCTCTAGTGCCTGCTGCGGACATGCCGGACAACGAGAAATTCATGATTGTTGAGTCGTGGAAGCAGACAGATTTTCTTTGCAAAGGCTATATCTTAAGCGCTTTAGAGGATGACTTGTACAATGTGTACAGTGCGATGAATACTTCGAAAGAATTATGGGACGCACTTGAGAAAAAGTACAAAACTGAAGATGCATGCTTGAAGAAGTTCGTGGTTGCCAAGTTTCTAGACTATAAAATGATAGACAGTAAAACTGTTGGAACCCAAGTTCAGGAGCTTCAACTTATTTTTCATGACCTTATTGCTGAAGGTATGGTCGTGAATGAAGCATTTTAAGTGGCTGCAATGATTGAAAAATTGCCTCATTCGTGGAGAGATTTTAAGAACTATCTTTAGCACAAGCGCAAAGAAATGAAGTTGGAAGATCTTGTGATTCGTCTCAAGATTGAGGAAGACAACAAAACAGCCGAGAAGAAGTCTCGTGGAAATTCAACGATCATGGGGGCTAATATGGTTGAGGAGACTGCTCCAAAAAGTAAGAAGAGAAAGAGGTCTTCTGGACAGACTAAGGAGCAGAACAAAAAGAAATTCAAGGGCAGCTGCTACAATTGTGGAAAAATCGATCACAAAGCCCCTGATTGTCGTCTCCCGAAAAAGTATAAGAAGAAGGGACAGGCCAACATAGTGGAGAAGAATTATGACATTGATGATTTGTGTGCAATGCTTTCGGAATGCAACCTAGTTGGAAATCCGAAGGAGTGGTGGATTGACTCTGGAGCCACTCGACATGTTTGTGCTGTCAAGGAAGCATTTGCGACTTACTCTACTGCTGGTCCCGAAGAAGAGCTTTCCATGGGAAATACTGCAACAGCCAAGATTGAAGGTTATGGGAAGATATTCCTGAAGATGACTTCCGGCAAGGTGTTAACGCTCAACAATGTTCTTCATGTTCCTACTATTAGGAAGAATTTAGTTTCTAATTCTTTGCTTGTTAAGAACGGATTCAAATGTGTATTTGTTTCTGATAAAGTTGTTGTAAGCAAGAATGAAATGTATGTTGGAAAGGGCTACCTCACAGAGGGCCTTTTCAAACTAAATGTAATGGTTGTTGACAGTATGAATAAAATTGCTGCTTCTTCTTATTTATTGGAGTCAAATAATTTATGGCATATTCGTTTAGGACATATCAATTACAAAACCTTGCGGAAGTTAATTAATTTAGAAGTGTTGCCTAAATTCGAGTGTAATAAATCAAAATATCAAATATGTGTTGAGTCTAAGTTTGTAAAACATCCTTATAAGTCTATTGAAAGGAATTCAAATCCTTTAGACTTAATTCATACTGACATTTGTGATATAAAGTCGACACCATCTCGAGGTGGAAAAAAGTATTTTATTACTTTTATTGACGACTGCACTCGATATTATTATATTTATTTACTTAATAGTAAGGATGAAGCAATTGAAGCATTTAAGCAATACAAGAATGAAGTGGAGAATCAATTGAATAAAAAGATCAAAATGATTAGAAGTGATAGGGATGGAGAATATGAATTTCCATTTGCAGAAATATGTTCGGAATATGGAATTATCCATCAAACTACTGCACCTTACACACCTCAATCCAATGGAATTGCGGAAAGGAAAAATCGGACATTAAAGAAAATGATGAATTCTTTATTAATAAGTTCCGGATTACCGTAGAGTTTGTAGGGCGAAGCTATCCTTACAGCTAACCGAATACTCAACAGAGTACCCCACAGCAAAACACAATCTATTCCATATGAAAAATGGAAAGGAAGAAAACCCAACTTGAAATATTTCAAAGTATGGGGGTGTCTAGCAAAGGTACAAGTTCCTTTACCTAAAAGGGTTAAAATCGGACCAAAAACTGTTGATTGCGTTTTCATTGGATATGCTACAAACAGTAAAGCATGTCGGTTTTTGGTTCATAAATCTGATAATCTCGAAATTCACATTAATACGGTAATGGAATCAGATAATGCTGAATTCTTTGAAAGCATCTATCCGTATAAAACTGAATGTGAGTCGTTAAGTGAAAGACCTAAACGACCTCGGGAAGAACCAAAGGAAAATACTCCAAGTATAGAAGATCCAAGGCATAGCAAACGTCAAAGAACATCTACTTCCTTTGGACCAGATTTTGTGACATTCTTGCTTGAAAATGAGCCTCAAACTTTTAAAGCAGCTACGTCATCTTCTGATTCAGCGTTTTGGAAAGAGGCAGTCAATAGTGAGATTCAATCAATTTTGGATAACCATACATGGGAATTGGTAGATCTTCCTCCAGGAAATAAGCCTTTAGGTTCGAAATGGATCTTTAAACGGAAAGTGAAAGCTGATGGCACTATTAACAAATATAAGGCAAGACTTGTTGTCAAAGGTTATAGACAAAAGGAAGGCCTTGATTACTTTGACACTTACTCGCCAGTAACGAGGATAACATCTATTAGGGTGTTAGTGGCAATAGCGGCTGTGTATGGTCTTGAAATCCATCAAATGGATGTTAAAACAGCTTTCTTAAATGGAGAATTAGAGGAAGAGATTTACATAGAACAACCTGAGTGTTTTGTGGTTCCTAGTAAAGAAAAGAAAGTGTGCAAACTTGTTAAGTCGCTTTATGGACTTAAACAAGCACCCAAACAATGACATGCCAAATTTGACCAAACAATGTTGGCAAGTGGGTTTAAAATCAACGAGTGCGACAAATGTGTTTACATTAAAAACACTCCAGGTCATGAAGTCATTGTTTGTTTATATGTTGATGACATGTTGATAATGAGCAAAAACATGGCAGATATAAATGCTACTAAGCGCATGTTGGCTAGCAAATTCGATATGAAAGACTTAGGAGTTGCTGATGTGATCTTAGGAATCAGAATTCACAAGACTCCACAAGGTCTAGCATTATCACAGTCTCACTACATTGAAAAGGTACTTGACAAGTTCAAGTATTTGGATTTCAAAATTGCCAAGACTCCAATTGACGTGAGTTATGCACTTCAAAAGAATGAAAGTGAAAGTGACTCACAATTGGATTATGCAAGAGTATTAAAAAGTTTGATGTATATCATGAATTGTACACGATGAGATATAGCATGTGCTATTAGTAAACTGAGTCGGTTTACAAGTAATCCCAATCACATACATTGGATGGCAATG